>NW_009954543.1:159629-313077 GCF_000747805.2 Chaetura pelagica
TTTTTGTTTTTACACCCCCCCCCCCCCGGCCCGTGTGTAGGTATTGTATACACAGATTTCTTTGGCTGGCTGTTAGCTATTAACTTAAACAAGAAGGAGTGAGGACGATGCATAGAATGTAGCTGAGATTCCCTTAAAAGTGATCCCCTCCAAGTCTAGGTACTTCAAGAAAAACAGCATGTAAGATTTGAGATAAAATGGCTTTAACAAACATTGCTGGGGTTTTTTCCCCTTGAAAAAAGCACAAGATTTTCAAGGAGGCAATACGTATTTGATGTTTCTTTCTCTGACAAATTAGACTTGCATGTTTTAAGTAATATCGGTGAAAATGAGAAATTTGTTTTGGTAACATCTCAATATACATTACTTCAGCTGGAAACGATATAAAGTTGCGGAAAGAGGAGTGCATGACATATTATTTAGGCCATCATACACATATACTGAAGTGTGTAGAAAGCATTCCAAAGGGATATGTGATAAACTACAATGATCAGAAATAATACAATTATAAGCCTTTAAAATGGAAGTAGCCACCTCACTAGAGGTTAAGCTACAAGTAGATTTCATTGCAGAGCTGAAGGTTTGGTGCCTGGTGAGTAACTAAGCTTTCTGTAACTTTTGCAGAAGAGTGTTGGAATATAAAATTTATACACAGCTCTTTAATTTCTTTTCAAGTCAGAAGTATGGAGTCTTACCTTGATAACTGTTTCAGTTTGGGTTTTTGTAAATGTCTTCACAGAATCAAAAAGCAGCTGAGATTGGAAAGAACCTTTAGAGATCATATAGGCCAGCCCCTGTGCCTGGGCAGGATCAGATAGAGCAGACTGCCTAGGACCTTGTCCAGTCAAGTTTTGAGAATGCCCATGGATGGAAACTCCACAACCTCTCTATGCAACCTGGTTGCTTAAATTTATTAGTTTTGTTTTTACACAAAATATTAATAGCCTGTATATTTTAGAGGACATGTTCATTTTTTTGTCTAGCTCCATTCATTTGCCTTACCTAGGTTAAGCAACATAGTTTTTTATGTACTTGAATACAAGGCAAAGCTACTTCAAAGCACATGAATGTTTTCTGTCCTTTCATTGTATATTGCATACCAAGCCAGTTTTTTCACTGAAGAAGTAAAAAAAGGGCTAATGCTTTTTTTTGTCCTTGCCAAAGAATGTAAATTATTCATACATTTTATTAGATGTCTGCAACTTCCAGGACAAAAGTAGCCATACCATCTGTAACTACTTTGAGTTCAGATAGTGAAAAGTAATTTTATTAGAAGATACTATGTTATATCTCCACTTAGTTGTAAAATGCAGACATCTTTGCCTGTTCTAAGAATCTTAATAGTAACTCGACAATCCATTCAATTTAAAATCCTGTTACAGCTAGTTTGTTGTCATATGTCTATAGGCAATCCAGAAATACAGAGTAATTTTGCCTGTACTCAAAACTGACCAAAACTCTCATAACTGTTCTCATGCCCTGAGGTTTTATCAAGACCACCTGTTGAGGACATAAGTACAAAGCATATGTGCTCCTGCTTTGGACCTATCTTACGTCCAGTAAGCATGGAGTGCAGTGGAAGTTCTCATCTGCCCTTAACATAGATCCATTCTAGGTCAGTCTACATCAACCAGATGTAGGCATGCAACATTGATCATGTTAGGCATAATTTGTAACACAGGAAACCTTCCTGAATAAAATTTAACTGTGCATGGAAGACTGGTCTAAGCCAATGATAGAGTAGTTAAACTAAGAGATAACATTGCTACTGACACAATTATCTTAATTGATTGAAGATTTTTATTTCTGTTAGCCATGTTTCTTGATAAGCAATCAGCTTGTAATAAAAACATCTGCCAGGCCCATTGAAGAGGCTTGTGTATAGATGGACTTTGTGTTAAGGGGATGAGTCAAGATAACTAGAGACAGTCAAAGTGAAGTAAAGCACAAGTGAAGCAACAGAAGAGAACCCATTTGTTCCACCACTGTCAATACTATATACACGGTTTGAATAATGGAGTATAGTAGTTTCCATGGTTGGTGTAAATTTGGCGTATTCACTTAGCTGGCTGCTTTTTGAGTCAGATATTGTGCAGGGCTGTACTTACCTGATCCATGGATATTTCATATCAGTTTTAATTTTTTTTAATTACAACTTCTCAAGTTATCACATGCAACAGTATAATTTTAGGGAGGAATGGAATGGTAATTTGGACCTTTTTATGTTCTTTCTTAATTTAACAGAATTTAGCTGCTTGGAATCCTTCAAACCCTGAATGCCTGCTGCTTGTTGTGAAAGAGCTTGTGCAGCAGTATCACCAATTTCAGTGCAGCCGATTACGTGAGAGCTCTCGTCTCATGTTTGAATATCAGACTTTACTGGAAGAGCCCCAGTATGGAGAAAACATGGAAATCTATGCTGGCAAGAAAACCAACTGGGTAAGAATATTTATGCTAAAATGCTTTTAGTGATCCTTTATATTTAATAAATATAGCTCTTGTCTTGAACAACTTGAGTTGTTTCCGTGGATCTCTCTGCTTTATGTTTCCAATGAAGGAAACTTGTATTTGACTCCAGCTCACTTTTTCTACTCCCTGTTTTGTATATTGCTGTCGTTCCACTACCTTGGTTGGACTAGATTTCCAGGTGAGTAATTGTCTTTCAACCTGGTGTTAATTCATCTAGTTTATACATGAAAACTTTGGAAATGGTTGAAAGGTCTGTGCACAGTACAAAGTTATGTGGAAGACTGAGTTAGTTCTGAAGTTTTGAGAGGCAGAATAACAGTGTTGGTATGACACCCTGCCCGGGCAAATCAACCTCCATAGGGGTAAGATGTATTAGGGTATAGTTCCACGTTGTGAATGAGTTGATTTAATTGGTAGCTGCAGCTGCCTGGATCTCTCTGGCACTTGCCTAGGCTGAGATGAGCTGCTTTAGGAACCTAAATTGGAGAGGAAAAAAAAAACAGCTAATTTTATACAGCAGGACAGGTGAGATGCGCTAGAGCAGTGTCTTTGTAGGGCCATGTTTTCATATGACATTCAGGCATTAAACTGGCTTATCACTTTCATGAACTTGTATCCTTTCCCTGGGAAGTGTGCTGTGCACTATAGAAACAACTCGATGTATACCATCTCATCTTTCTAAAATGAGGCTACTGGCAATGTAAACATTTTGCTTAGTGAGTGATTTGACTTTTAAACATTTTTTTTATTGCTCTCTGCCACAGAGTAAGCTTTGCAAAAATCAGTTTTTTTCCACTGTTAATGTATTCATCATGGGAAATTTGGAATAAGATATCAGGAAATATCTAATTGTGTTTATCCTGAACGTGTCCTCCTCTTGCTTTCAGCAATAACATACTCTTAAGATATACTGGCCTGCAGAAGCAGCAACAGCTCTGAAATAGATGCAGTCTGAAAACTGATGAAACTTCAGCATTCTGGTTATCAGAGCTTAGAATTCATCTTTATCTCACTTTAATCATCCTTAAGTTACAGATAGTGCAAGGACATTTACTTTACAACTCGCAGTATTTATATTCATCTATTTTTCTTTTCTTAGACGAGGCATCTACTCTATTTTAAGCCAAGTAAAATTTTCTTTATCAGAGAATTTCAAATTAGTTTTTAAATGTTTTTGTTCTTCAATCTTGTTCTCTACAGCTTGAGTTGCAGCTTGCCACATCTGTGTCATCAGATTTGTTTATGGACATGCAGAAGGCTTTCTGAACTGTACTGAGTTTCGATAAATTGTTGGCAGCTTCCAAATTTTACTCAAGATTGTAGAAAACTATTTTTTTTTCCTTTTCTTTTTAATGGGACAGACTATCTACTCAGGCTTTTCAAATCTTTCCTGTCTTTGGTGACTGAATAAAGAGCTTTTTTTTCCATTTGAAATGCTGTCTTAGGTCAAAATAATTCAGTAAAATAAATCTTAAATATATTTTAAAGCTAATCATTTTAATAATTGCAGAGCTCTTTGAGGTTTCTGTAGTATGTGCTTTGTTTTCAAAGTTTACATTCTCTGTCAAGAAGACTCAGATCTTGTTTGGAGATTCTATGAACCTAGTATTTACATGAGAGGCTTGTTTATGAGTGCCTTAAAACTCGAAACTATGAAACTAACATGCATATTACTCCTTCCTTTCTTTTACAACTGTCTTTTTAATCTTGATGATCAGCTCAATGACTGTATTCATCTGAAAAGCAGGCTGTAAACTGCATGTTATGTCCTCTGCCTAAACTTATGGAAGTTCATGTTTTTGCTGTCTCTCAGGAGTTGGTTGACAGTAGCTCAACAGCCTTCTGAAATAATTATCTATGAATGAACCTGCACTGTGTTATGAATGCAACCATCTTAAGTGCGTGAGTTTAAAAAGTTGGAAGTAGAGACCTGGATTCAATTCTGTGTCCCAAAATGGAACAGTAACTTGCTTTTATACTTTTGTTGCAGTATCTCCAATTTCCTGCAGTGATCTCCAAGATCCATGACAAATAGAGAAACCATTCTCTAGCTTAGTAACTTCGTGCTGGTAGAGTAGCAGCTGACACAGATGCCTGTTAACTACCTAATCTCTCAGTGCTGTAGCCAGAAATTAATCTGACTCAACCTGATGCCTGTGAGCTTGTTGGTTGGGTGAGTTGCACGGGCAGGGACTGCACCCTACCCCTTCAGAACACTTTTGGATATAATGCATTACAAAATAATCCTTATTGAATGATATAAAAGCTCTAGAGTCCAAATACTAACTTCCACAATATGGAGCAGCTGATGATTTGATCAGAGGCCATTCATCTGTTCACTGGCAGTACCAGTTAATCAGACTTGGTATTTTAGCAGAAATAATTTTCTGGATTTCATGACAAACGTTGTATGGAATCTTTTTTGAAGTTAAATCCAGACAAGAGGCATTGTCTATAATACCCACTTCTGAATAAAAAGCAAGCACCCTATCATCAAAGTAGTCTTCATGTTATGCGCAAGAAGTCAATATTTTTTCCTGCATACAGTAGTAATACAGTATCAGAAAGTTTATACCTGTCCTCAAAAGTAGTGCCAAGAAGGGTTTTGAAGCCTGGCTTTAATGTAATATATGCTCACGTTTTGTGGCACAGTGCTTCTGTGTGCAATTGCTTTGCTTCTGTTGTGTGACTACCAGGGGACAAATTGTAAGGGCAGGTCTGAGCATGGTAGATTACAAACAATCATCATACAAATCCTTTTGGCAAATGCTATAACTAGCAATGTATCGTTGGAAAGGTTTTGCTTGCATTTGAGGTCTTGTTTTTTCTTGTTTGGTGACTGGAAGGTGTCTCTAGTCCATGCCTGATAGGTAGACCAAGAAAAATTTGGCACTGATATTAGCATTACTTCTTGTATGTCTGCCTACTACAGCAGCTTTTTCTGTATGTGCCTAGCTGCTTGAGAGGGCAGGCAACCATACTGACTCTTCTGCAAAGGCACATGGCAAACGTTCACTTACAGCACAGGTGTAAAAAGGCTAAATACATGTCTCTAGAAGAGCTGTCATGGCCTTTGATAAACTGTCCCCTTAGCTATTTGGAGTTCTAGTGGTAACACCTACAAAATGTAGTAAAGCAGTGACCTAGAAGGCATCCCTCTGATGTCTGTGTGAGTTCTAAGCTCTTGAGTATTGCAGGACACAGAGCACTGCTTGAGGTTACTCAGAGAGATTGTGGGATTTCCATGCTTGGAGATATTTAGAAGATACCTGGACATGATATCAGGAAACATGCTTGCTGTCAAGATTGTCTCCATCTCTTTCATTGCCACTGCTGCTTTTTACAGAAAGCATACTTCCATTATTTCAGATGTATTACAGGCTTTTGCTTACCACATGGTACAGCTGTATACACAATAAAGATGACCCTGTTTAAATCTAGTGTAGTATTTACATTCACCCTTTTAATGAGAATTGCAATACACAGTTGCCATAGGTGGATGTGCACTTTCTCAAAATTTATGTATCATATATTTCTTGTTTAAGTGTGTTGGTTTTTTTCTCATGTTGTCTGCCTATGCAAAACATTTAAAATAGTAAAATGAAAATAAGGTACAGATAACTATGTTGAGGGAATAGGGAAGTAGAACGTATATGTCACTGTGGGAGAATGAATGCTCAGTATTCATACAGCTTTGATTTGTCCCCTTGCCTGTAAAAATTAAGTATTGGTTTTTTAAAAATGTGTGTCACCACATAACTAAGTAGTGCATGTATGCAAAGATAAGGCAGGGTTAAAACTGAAAAAAGCTGTGCTATCTTGTCTCAAGATGTCCTAGCTTTTAACAAAATTAATGTTTCATGCTTTTTGTACTGCTAATTCAACCTTACAGATATACCTATTGGCTGTATGGCTATTTTATTGAATTAAAAAAAAAAAAAAAATAACGGGTTACAAAAAATTGATATGAGGAAATTGGACGAGCATTTTTTTTTTTTTTTTAAAAGAACCAACTTTATTGCTTCATAACCAGGTGGACCCAGTCTGGTTTTGAGGAAGTGTATGAAACAGAAAGGAAATCCTTTCCATTTCCTTTGCATACAGTTTATGCATAAAAAAGAGGAATGTGTAGGGGACACTTGGCAAATGTCCAGTAAACGGTTGTCTAGGTGTTAAGAGTCACATAATTCTGAAAACAAATTATATGAAACCTTATATTGCAGTTCTTTCTTCTGTCATTATTCAGAGGACAATTTTTATACACCTTACTCAATGCAAATTCTCTTATATATAACTGCAATGTTTGTGAAGGTGCCTCTGTTTTCTCTACGGTTTTATAAATTGGTCAGGTTTTTAGCTTTGCTTTCAAACTGTTTGCAGGTGTTGCTGGACCTTTGTCCGGAAATGAGTACAGCCAAGATACGTCTATATTTAGGGCCTAACAAAGTACAGTCTGATTTTTGTCATGCACATGGTTGTATTCTTTTTGCTGTTGTCTTGCTGGCAATAATGTGTTATGCTTCTTGAGGTGTTTTCTCACACAGCATCTGTGAAATCTGTGAATTATTCCTTTCCTCTTCAGTAATTCCATTGAGAAATGGTGTCTTAAATCTCAGCCCTTCTGTTTGGTATGAGCTCTTACACATTTTTCTGGTTAATATTTCATCTTAGGAATGTTCAATCTGAAGTTCTGTTTTACACACAGGTTTCACTCATGTTAACTTTTTTCCACAGACTGGAGAATTCTCAGCTCGCTTCCTCTTGAAGTTGCCTGTAGATTTCAGCAATATTCCTACATACCTTCTCAAGGTAAAATGAATGTCTTAAGTGGGTAATGTTTGTGAGAGAGTATGAATTACTGAAATATTCTTAGTAACTCTTTTGACTTTCCTGCCCTCCTGCTCTCCAAGAGTTTGAAAGCCCACTGTTTCTAAACCTGATTGGGTTATGTTTTGGAAAGATGATGTTAGTGTTTTGCATCCTGTTTTATCAGATAGTAAATATACAACTTTCTCTCTGAAGAAACATGCAGAATTTGGGTTGTTTTAGAAGATGGCATGCAATGCAGATGTTCTGGGTTTTTAGGCAATATGAGAAGTACCAAACTCTTGCCAGTATCCTAAATATTATCTTGGAGCATAAATTAACTATTTTCAGATAAATTCTTTTATATGAGTCTATGTAATTTCATGCTATGTAGGTGTTGGGGTTTTTAATGAGCAGTCCAATTGGACCAGCAGTCTTGATAGAGGAAGCAGAAAAGCAAACTAAATATATAATTTTCCAACAGGTAGTAAAAGCAAATCCTGTTGACATGAACTGACAGTTTTGATGATTACTATGCTTCATTGTTTACAATGAACATTGATTTGACCAGATACTTTAGGAAGTAGGATTGTAGAGAACTGGCTGTGAGTTGGAAAAAAAAGTATTACTGTGCTAGAAGGAGAAAAACCAAACGGCATAATTTTTTGAATGGGGTAATATTAAATGAATGGTTTTCACAGCAGGAGGACAGTCACTCTCTCAAGCAGTTACTATGAAAGTCCATCATAAGGTCAGTGTTACCATATTGAGAGGACACAGTGGGATTCTCTCTGTCTATTATTACTGTTAGAATGAATTGCCAGAACTTCTACTTCAGACAAGATTTGAGTCAGCTGATGTTACCAACACCCATCTTTCCTTTAAACTGCATGTCTGCCTCCTTACTCAGCTTTTTACTTCGGAATGTTTGGAAAGAACAGCTCCTTAAACTTTAGCATCTAGTGTGTTGAGATTATAATGTCAATGTAGGTCCCATTACCTCCTCTTTGTCTTATTGTCAGAAATAAGATATCTTTAGCCAAGAACCATGAAAATAAAGGCAGGTACAACTGTAATCTGACTGAAATTCTTCTTGTAGTATGAGATCGATGTCCTGTGATCTCTTTACCTTCTGCTGACTGTTTGCTGTTTAACTACTGAGCCACGCCTAACTTTTTCAGAAGCATCCATCCAGATATTTTCAGTTTTTTCCTGTGTTTATGGTAGCAGTCCTTCTCCCAGCTACTGTCTTTCTTCAGAGACTTCTCACTTGATAGGAGCATTTCCAGTCCGGTGTAAGAGGGCTGGCTAACGCCTTTTCAGGAATGATGGCACTGAGAATCAGGATGCAGCAACAGTTAACCTAGACTGCAGGATAGCTGTGATTTGCTTCTGAAAAACTGTGGAAAAAAGAAGACTGTCTAATGCGGACTTTGTTGTCTGCTCCTTCAGAACTCCAAGATGCTGTATTTTCCAGGAACAATTTTAAATGGATCAAGAATTTCAGAGCAATATTTTGAATTACTTCAGTCATAGGACTGTCTTACACCTGTGTTCTGCCTCTGGGGAAACTCCATGACCTGGAGGTTAAAAGGTGGTGTATGGGTTACATGAGTAACTGTCATCATGTAGGAACCCTGTAATAGAAACAAATTCTACTTTTTTTTATTCTAAAGAGTAACATGTTCATGCATGACAACATACTCCTCCTTCCTGTGATCCCCTTTCATGTTCACGAAACATTTTGCACCTTCTCTATAGAAGCTTGGTATATTGTGGATAAATCATCACTGCCCCACAGCTGCTTTCTGGAGCGTTGTTCTCCCAGAGTGCTGAATGATTCATTAGTCTGAAGGAAAACGTGTATTTATTTTGCATGCATATACAGAGTGTGTGATGTGAAGAGGCATGCACAGAAAGTTATCACAATTAAAGTTTACAAGTCTACCTTTATTTTGACATTTCTAAAATCTTGATGTCTTAGGTTTAAGGTTTTAAAATTGATGTGTTTTTGTATGTACTGGCCTGGATTTTTACAAAAATGAATGCTTCTTGATGGCCAATGTACTGATGAAATCCTTAGGTTTCTCATGCAGACTTCAGCTATGCAAACTGACATGTTACTGTCTGTGGTAGAAAAGTGGTGTGTAGTCTGGATGAGTAGCCACAGGAGAAGAAAGAATTTCTTTCCAGTAGTGTTGGTTGATGAAAAAATCCAGTATGGATTAGGACAGACTGCTCTGTAGCAGGCATGGATCTTGTACCCATGCTGTCTTTAACTCCCTGTATTCTGACAGTATCAGATATATAAAGGTCATCTTCTATGACAGCAATATAAAGACAGGTAGAATTTTAACTACTCAGTTATGGTTGAAATAATTCTGCTCTCTGACTACTCCAAATTCATACAGCTATTTAATAAAATTCAGATTTATTTTTTTAAATCTCTCCATGTCTGTCTTATTTCACTTTCTTTTTGTAATCAGACTTTTTGCATAAATAGGTCTTTGACTGTGAGAGTAAAATAGAAGTTCATTTTCCATCATGTCTGCCAATACAACCTGCTAGATTATAGTACATGATAGACCATCTATCGATGCAGGGGAAATAATTGTTAATATATTACCATGAAAGGTGGAAGAGCAGTCAGTAATTGAAGGCTGTTAGTGTATTAACAGCTTAATGTTTAACTGCAGAATTCCACGTGTTTTAATGTATGGTGTACAGTAGCATCTCTCTAATGATTTGCAAAATTCAAACCTGTGTTATACTTTCTCTGCCATCTACTTTTTTTGATGTTTAATGATTACTGCTTGTATTAAAATCTGGTGAAATATTAGAAGACCATAATTTTTGCCTCATTAATCACTCCTAGTAGCCCTATGATTTGTAATGCTCTTCTGATATTGTTATTGATCTCAGTAGGTAATCACACTACAAGTGTGACTCTAGCTAGAGCATTGTATAGTGAGCCAATATCCAGGTTTGAGGATGTAAGCTGTGAGAATTGTCTGTACTGTTAAAACAAATATCTGAGGTTGTTAAGAATACACTCCAGAATCATAAGATCTTACTCAGTCAACTTTTTGTACTACTGGTAGTAAAAATATTCACCTTCCCCTAGAAAGAATAAAAATGTGAAGGCATTGTGTAAGTTGGGGAGGTACATTTATTACCTGGTTATTGTGAAGATGTCTTTTGTATTTTTTAAAAACCCTATTTCAAAGAATACCAGGGTATTACAAAGATAGTTTAAGTGTGTGTGCATGTTGAAGAAAACAGGTGAGTATATGAAGAGTGAGAATGATTAAAAGAGCAATGTAGAGTCTCTTCCTTTGAATTCTGAAGTGGTGGCAGCATATAAATGTTTTTCATAAGTTTTCTTGGTATATTCTTTCACATTTGAAAGAAAAAATATCATTATTTATTTTCCTAGGTAAAGAACTGTTCAAAAAGAACCATTGGTTTACACTGAAAAAGTACATTTAGGAAAAGACATCCCTTCATTTTTTTTTCCCTTACAAAGTTACACTTTAATACAAGGGTTTTGAATTTAATGTTGATCTTCATATCCACTTTCATGTCGTTTTCTTATGGAAATCCATTTGACATAAATACAATTTTTAAGTGTTTACCTAACTGCAGAATCAATCTGGTTGTTCAAGCTACTGCAAGGTTAATTATGATGTGTTTCATTAAGGTTCTCCTGTTTGACAAGAACATGGCTTTGGCTCAGGAAAATCTTTACATTGGTATCTCTTTACTGTTATACTTTCCCTTTTTTTGCAGTTGGGTTTTTTAATCAGCACATTCATTTTGGCTTATATTCTTTTCTGTGGGTTGCAACATTTTCCATTTTCACCACAGTATTTTATAAATGGAAGTATTCACTGTACATGCTGGTTTTGAGGGTCACCATCTAGTTCATATTTGTGCCTCTTTACAGACACAATGTATGCCACAGTAATAATGAAGGTGATAAGATATAACATCTAAAATACCTTATTCAAATTTGGTTTCTTTCTTTGTAGTCTTAGTCAACTACAGGGACATGTTATCATAATGATAATTCATTAGATATCTCCAGCTCAGTATTTTACAAATTTTACTGGATTATTTGACAGATTACACAGTATGAACATGTTGTTAGTGATGCTACTGAGAACAAGGCATTCAAGTTTGTTTTTTTTTTATTTCCCTGTGCTTTTTTTTAAATGTTTTTGCTAAGTAAGATGTGCCCTGATTACCACCTTCTTATATATTGTTTTTAAAGTATTCATTTCCTATTCTTATGTACCTGCTTGTTGTGCCCTGGTGGATAGCTAATATGTGGACATATTTAGTTGTCAGAGGGCTTTGAACAACCTGGTCTAGTGGGAGGTGTCCCTGCCTATGAATGGGAGTTGGAACTAGGTGATCTTTGAGGTCCCTTCCAACCCAAACCATTCTATGATTCTATCATGCTGTGACCAGCAGCCTTCCAGTAATTTCTTACTATTTAAATGTAAAGGAAATATGCAAGACAGACCTATTTCTTTTTGTAGAAGATTAAGAAACACTTTGCACCTCTTTTTTTCTGGAGAGCTTTATTTGTAATGACCATTTTATTTAGTGCTTATCTTTCAGAACTGAAACAAGTAACAGACGTTGTCTAGACACATTGCCAGGGGCCAAACAGTTGTGTGTAAGGCTGTCAATGGAAAAGGTTGATCTTCAAGTTCAAATTGAAAGATAAGAGCATATTTGTGTTTTTCCTTATTGTGATTTCATCATTTGGAAATCTGTGAGAATACTTGAATGCAACATTTGTTTATGATGTACACAAAATTCCATGTACTTTGAAAAGACTGCAATACTTGTGTATGTTTGTGTAATCAACTATAGTAGAGAACAAACAAAGCTTAAGTAAAATATGCAGGGCTAAATGAGATCTCTTCCCAGCCTACTTTCTTTACTATTGTAATCTAGCAGTTTGAGGTGTTTGACAGCATTTAAGGTTTGTGTTAAATTGCTGCAAATACCGAAACACAAATATACTTGTATTATAAAAACTGGTACTTCTGCTGTTTAACTCAAAAAATTGAGCTAAATATTCTGAAAAAGAAAAATAATTTCTTTTGCTTTTAAATTTCATTTGTTTTTGTTGATAGCTGGCTAATCAGCAACCTGGGAACTGCAGGCCAGTCAGTCTCACCTCTGTGCCTGGCAAGGTCATGGAGCAGATCCTCCTGGAAACTCTGCTAAGGCACATGGAAAATAACTAGGTGATTAGTGACAGCCAACATAACATGGCTTCACTAAGGGCAAGTCATGCCTGACCAATCCAGTGGCCTTCTACAACAAGGCTGCAGAGATGGTGGATGATGGCAGAGCAACTGACGTCATCTACCTGGATTTGTGCAAGGCATTTGACACTGTCCCACACGACATCCTGCTCTCCAAACTGACAAGGCATGGATTTGACAGGTGGACCACTCACTGGATGGCTACACCCAGAGAGTTATGGTCAATGGCTCAATGACCAAATGGAGGCAGGTGACAAGTGGTGTCCTTCACAGGTCAGTACTGGGACCAGTGCTGTTTAACATCTTTATTGGAGACATGGACAGTGGGACTGAGTGTAACCTCAGCAGGTTTGCTGATGATACCAGCTGTGTGGTGTGGTTGACACCCAAGAGGGAAGGGAGGCCATCCAGAGGGGCCTTGACAGGCTGGAGAGTTGGGCCAGTGCCAACCTCATGAAGTACAACAAAGCAAAGTGCAAAGTCCTGCACCTGGGTCGGCAAAACCAAGGCAGAGAGATACAGGCTGGGGCAAGAATGGCTGGAGAGCAGTCGTGAGGAGACAGACTTGGGGGTGGCAGTAGGTGGGAAGCTTGACATGAGCCGCCAGTGTGTGCTGGAGCCCAGAGAGCCAGTTGTGTCCTGGGCTGCATCAAAAGAAGTGTGGCCAGCAGGGCCAGGGATGGGATTCTGCCCCTCTGCTCTGGTGAGACCCCACCTGGAATACTGTGTACAGCTCTGGTGCCCTCAGCACAAGAAAGGTATAGACCTGTTGGAGAGGGTCCAGAGAAGGGCCACCAAGATGATCAAAGGCCTGGAACACTTCTGCTATGAAGACAGGCTGAGAGAGTTGGGGCTGTTCAGCCTAGAGAAGAGAAGGCTTTGGGGAGGCCTTATAGCTCCTTCCAGTACTTGAAATGAGCCTACAGGAAAGCTGGGGAGGGCTTTTCATCAGAGAAGATAGTGATAGGACAAGGGGTAATGGTTTTAAACTGAGAGAGGGGAGATTTAGGTTAGATATTAGGAAGAGATTCTTCACTCTAAGGGTGGTGAGGAACTGGAATGGGTTGCCCAGGGAAGTTGTTGAGGCCCCATCCCTGGAGGTTTTTAAGGCCAGGTTGGATGAGGTTTCGTGCAGCCTGATCTAGTGGTGGGGTTCCCTGCTCATGGCAGGGAGGTTGCAACTTTGTGATCTTTAAGGTCCCTTCCAACCTTAATGATTCTAACTAAAACCCAATGTGTAGTTTCTTAAGGTCACAAAGTCAGTGGCAAGAAGGGATTAGAGTCCAGATCTGACTTTGTCTCTTTGCACTAGGCTGTTTTATTCTGTGCTGGGTAGCTTCCTCACAAAAAAGCTTAGAGCATTATGCAGTATAGTATGTTTGACTTCCCTTAGCGTCTTTGTGTTTTCTATATTGGGTAGAATGATAGACTTGTACATCATACAAAACTTGTCGTGTTTGGGGTGTCATCTGTCATAATTAATTGTTTTACAACTAGGAAAACAGGCAGTTTATAAGACTTGTAGGTAATCCTGAAATAATACAATATTTTAACTGTGCTATTTTAATACATAGATTGCTGTTAATCTTATACTACTTAAGGCTATGACATAGGCATAAAGTTAACTTCCTGAATAGTATTCCATAATGTATTCCTTATCTTGAAATATATGCAAGTATTTGGAGCAAATAGTTGAAATTTTAAAAGCAGATATCAGTATGATATTCACTAGATTGCCTATTGTACCAGTATTAAATTACTTGAAGATAATACTGAATCACCAAAGGTTGTCTAGGTTTCTTCTGTTCATAAAGGCAAACTTCATAACATGCAATAATAATGAGCCATTGAGATTTTAGATTAGAAATGAATCTGTGCAAGTTAGTACTGGAAATATTCAAAACAGTCTGTAGTAGCCAAAGCCAGTATATTGTACAGTCTAGAGGCTGTGAAAATAAAGGTAACCTCTGTGTTTGTGAAAGACATTTATCAAGAAGAGATGTAATTGATACTGTCTCTAAGAATCTTGCATTTTAGTCTGTGCCCAGGAATCTGAGGTTTACTTTTGCTGTCCATCATTTTCATCCATAAGTACCAAAAAGAAGTGCCATTGAGGAGGTATTTCTTCTCTTCACTATGCTGGCAAGTGTCAGAGTAGCAGCCTGTTGCCAGAAGAACACAAACTCCAAGCAGGGGAACTTGCATAATGAATATGGCCAAAAAATAATAATAAAGAAATGTGAAAAAGTATCCATGTTGTGGAATTTTTTGGACACTTTTTAAAGTTGTGAACCAGAAAAATAGTATCGTTTAAATATTTCGTGATAAAATATTTTTAAATGTCTAGTTTTTCATATTAGCTTAAAAAACATAAGCTGTAAAGGTGGCTTTTTTTTTTTTTTTATTAAGCAGGATGTTTCACTTGTCGCTGCAGGTGACACTGGATTATTTTATTCCACTATATATAAGCATTGTGCTTCTTAGCTGTTCTTACTACTGCAGTCTAATTATTAATCTTACAGAGTTTAGCAGAAGAGGTGAACTGTCTTGCTTTGCCACGGAATCTGCTGATTCTGGCATTGGGAGTTAAGTATTACTGCTATAATTTAGTGAAGGTCCAGAAATACTTATAGAAACTGATTTAATTAGTCATCCCTTTGTGATTTTTATTCTAATACTTTCTGCCCACAAACCAAGGGGAGCAAGGCCCTATAAAAGTATGGTTTATAATCAGAACATGTTATATTTTAATTTTGTAAACTGATCAGTTCCCTTCTTTCTCACTGAATTTTGTTTGTACAGTTTTTTTCACAACAACTTGATTTGTTTGTACTAACTGTTCACTAAAACCACAAAAAACATGTTAGTGTAAGGAGCACCTTAAGCTCCGTATGCTTAAAGCCAAAAGCAATTTTTAAAATCAGTTTTTTCTGCAATTTATTGGAAGATTCTGTTAATAAGATCTGTCAACTGGAACAGCTCATTCTGCATAGCTGATGATTTTTATAGCTTATGATCTTAATATGAATAATAATCTCCAATCAACTGTATTCCTGACGACAGCTGTCTTATAAACATTTTTATTTTTATAATGTAATAGTAAAGGAAAGGACTGCCACATCTACTAGTAAATTAAATCTTACAATATTTATCTCAATTTCTATATTTTTTTTCTGTAATTTTGATAGAACTGCTGATTTGCTGTTCTAAAATTAGCAGAAATAAGGTTTTTTCAATAATTAAAAATAATTAAGAAAAACAAGTTAGAAAGAACAGCTTCTGAAATTTAGAAGCCTTTTTGCATCTAGTGAGAAAGTTTATAAGGCACATTATGTTGCGTGACTTGGTCCAGATTTACTACCTTGTTAGGGCTTGTAATTTGTGCTTTTGCTTTACATTTGCATTCTATGTATTGCATAGGAAGAATGGAATTCAATAGCCATAAAAATAATTGCATGTTACTACATAATGATGGTTCTTGTTTTATTTATCATGGTCCACTCAGAGTATGTAGAAAAAGCATTGTACAGTGGTCTTGAACTGGGAAAGGGTTCTTGGATATATTTTTTTTTAATTTGCTTTAGTTCCCTGTTGCCATTTGTCCTTGAAAGGAAGAATATTTGAGATGTGTTGAGTGTAGAACATGAGCATAGCAATTAGCGGTAAAATTCATTAACCAGCAAATCTGCATTTGCAGATACACAGATACATAAAGCATGGTGGTAGGATGTTCTGAGCCCAGAGCCTCTTTCCTCTCTTAGGTTTCTTTCTTAGGATTCAGCACAGGGCTGTAGTCCTACAGGAGCTTGTATTTTGAGGTTTTAAAGTCCATTTTATATATAAAAGAGCCAGTTATTTACTGTTAGAGTGACTGGATTGGCTTAGTGTTTTAGGTTTTTTTGTTTTGGCTTTCAGAATAGTAGGCTATGTCTGTCTTCTTAAGAAAGAACAGTACTAGCATGAATTTTTGTCGACATGATGAATTCATATGATTCTTAGTCATTCTTGGTTTGGATTCTGTGATTTACACTGATAACTTTTCAGTTAAATACACCAAATTTGCTGTCTAAAAAGGGTGTTTGTTTTTTTTAATGTGTATCTCAAAAATAACTTCAGTAGAATTTTACAATGCTCACTTTCATTTGTTTTCATAGGTTTAAAGGTTTAAGCCAAAAATATTTAACAAAAATTTTTTTTAAAAAGCTTTACTGTTGAATCAGTTATTCTCAGCAGTGAACATTCTGAGGGTGGGTAATCCATCACATTTCTTTTTATCTAATTGATACTGACAATGTCATTGATGATGATATCATGAAACACAAAAAAGCCCAAGCAAACCCCAGACAAAACTATCTAGGATGTTTTGCCATTTTGCTTCCATATTACCAAAAGAATACACAGCACTTTCTCCACTAAATGCAAATTAATAGCATGCCATGTTTCTATCAAGCTTTCCATATCAACACTATCTTCTAATTAGGAAAGTAATTGCTTTTTTACATAAGTATTTTCTGTTTGAGAAGGAGACATTAGATGGAAAGGGCTGAAGGAAAGGCTGCCTTGTCCAGCGGTATCTCAGTGAGACAGTGAAAGACAGATAAATTAAACTTAGTCCTGTTGACTCTCTATTTCTGTTTTAATTATTTAAGTGTTCATGCTAGAACTTGCATGTCTTTTATGTGCTGGGACCTGTAATCGTTGCAAACAGCACGTCCATGGGAGAGATGGAGCAGTGGGGAGGAGATTTAATTTGGCTTCATTGAAGGCAATTAGGTGTACTCTTTAGGTCTTAACAGGTTACCAGTACATAACAATTTGGGCAAAAACATGCCTGTGAATGAAATACTGGTTTTCAATTACATAATGAAGTGTCTGCAGTGCACATATAGTATTTAAGTATACCCACATAATGTGGATAGGAAGTATTTCTGCTGAAGGAAAATAGCAAAATAGAGCTAAACTAACAATGCTGCTCCAACTCCTGACATTCTTTGTCATCTTAATGATTTGCTTATTGCAGTTAGTTTTAGTAATAAACTACTAAAATATGTACCTTCTAAATATATCAGAACATGTTTAAATTTTTGGAGATACCACGTATTCTGTCTTTTATTGTAACATCTTTTCTGGTCTAGAAGAATGTTAGACAGAAGTGACTGATGTCTCGACTAAGACTGATGACTGACTGCTGGTATGTAAATAATGAGGTACTCATTTGCAGGAACCCTGAGGATAATGTGTTGGTTAACAAAGAATAAACGCGCTCATTCCAAATTATTTTCATTGTTTAGCATTTATCGTGTGTGTCCTAGATAAAATCATTAATTCTATCTCATTTCACCTAGGCTCATAAGTTTAAGTAATAAATCTTATTTAATTTTCATCTTACTGTTGTTAAGTGATCAGATTAGCTTTTGAAATGTAGGTCAAATTAGACACAGATGTACCGTTTTGACATATATACAGGTATTGTCTCTTTTTCTCTGCACAGGCTAGATGAAAATAGTAACTGAACATCTCACAAGTTCTTATTGTTTGCAGTAGTTGCGATGCATGGAAAAAATCCTTCTATTTTTTGAACAGGACTTGAAGCATGGAGGAACTTGTAATACACATATTTACAGTGGAATTCTGAGCCAGTAGTAGAGAGCTTGTCCAAGATTTTAACCAGAATGGTGCTTTTCCTCTCCTCTCTCTTTCTATATTTATCACAATTACAACTAGTAGTCAATCAAGTCCAGTGCATTTTGGCACATTTTTCTTGAAGGAAAAACAAGCTACTTGTGTCAGCAGGGATGGAGTTGTATGAGTTCAGAGTTCTTTGAGATTCTTATTGTAGGCCATTTTTCCACTGGTAGGTTTATATTTTTTGTCCTTGAAATTCTTTATTGCTCATGAATGTGTCTTAGTTACCTATTGATTTCAATTATCATGGACATCTCTTCACATTTGGACAATAACTTATGAGTCAATGTAACATAAGTCACCTTTTCTATCAAAAAATTTTGTGCTGCAGTTTTTTCCCCACGAAACTGCCTAGTTAAACAACAGCAAAAAACACCCCATAGCATTAAAAAGACTAGGACTCAGAGCTCCAGCTATTGGTCCAAGGATTAGGTTTCCATTTCTGAAAGGAATTAGATGCTCCCTGCCTGCCACTGACTTCAGTAGCAATAAACTCATTACAAGTACATAATATTTCTCAGGATTGGGCTCTCGTTATTGTTATAGAGCTCAATGGAATGGAGTTTATCTCTGACAACATTTAAAACTTCTGTGATACCTTCCTTCTAAGGTTCACAGAGCTCTGTGTTCTGCTAGGAAGAAAGCACTGAAACTGTTTCACTAATTTAAAATAAATAAATAAATAAATTGAAAAGCAAATAGATCACAGAGTAATGAGAGGAGTACTGGCTTGCTGACTGTCTGATAGTTCTCTGGCTGAGAAATATTTAAGATAAAATTTTAATTTTATATTCTTTACGCTGTGTTTTCTCTGTTTACAATGGAATGCTTATATTCTAGGTAGAATGTAGTTCTTTGCATATCCATTTTGTTTTATGCATGTAATGTATTTTGACAGTATATGTAAAATGCTATTAAAATGACAGTAATTTCTAGGTTTTGTTCTGTGTAATTAACCTTGACTGCACAAGAATTACCGAACAAAAGATCTGTTTATCTTGCATTAAGTATCATTGTAAATGGCAACTCAAGTTGCTTTTGTAAGTTTTAATTTAATTTTATTTTTTTAATTTAAAATTGGAAGCCATTGTTGATACTTACTTTCAAGATGTGGAATAGGTGGTACTGGGTAACAAAAAAAGACTGATTTAGAGCAGACAGTGTATTTGGAATAAAGACTAGTAACCAGGATTTATACAGCTGGTTTGGTAGAAATAAAGGACTGTGGTGCTAATGTTATATGAAACTTTAGGACTGCTTGCTTTATGACCTCTCCTAAAACAAAGAAATGTTGGAATCAAATTAACAGGGATTCTTCTGGTTGCAATAGCAAATGTTTCATGAGAAGCTGTGTAACTGAATTTGTAATAAACAGAACTGGCATTTACAATTGTGTTCTTGCAGCATCCGTTTTACTGTATGGCAGCAACTTAACAAATAAATTTAAAAATTATATATATATATATATATTGTTTACCACACATTGCCAGTTCCTTCTTGAAAAGGTGTGTCATCAAACTGCCCAGTTTACAGGCCTTTAGGCAACGATGGTATCAGGTTTAGGAGACTATACCTGTTAAAGCAACTTGGAGGCCTATATTATCTCTCTGACTCATGTGAGGCAGTATTGCAGTATGAAGAATTATTTTTACTTGGCTTTCTTTATAACTTCTGTGAATATAGCTAGTTATATTTGCCTCGCCTAGAAAAATTATGTAGAAAATTTAAGCCGCTGATACCAAAATGTTGTCACTGCTATCAAAATGTAAGTAAATGCATGCAAATAAACAGTATATTAAAAGAATAAAAATTAAAAAGAAGGAATAGTATTAAAAACATAATTTAATACAAGAGAACTGAAAAATCATTGGAAGCCTGGTAAGAAAAAAAGATCTGTATAAGATTGAAAATGTCAGTCTGTTAGTCTAAATGCACTCCAGAGTGTCACATTCCCAGGAAACTTGAAAAATTGTCATAATGATCTGTATAAATGTTAAAAAAAAAATTCTGTGCAGTTCAGCAAGATGAAAAGTGAGTGTATGCTTAGGACTACTTTTGTGGGATGAGGTGATATGTATTCAGTTTTCTGGCACATGCAGATGTTGTTTTAAGATTTTGAGTAAAATAACCACATCTGTGAGTAGTGAAGGTTTATTTCATGCAGGTTTAATCCCTTGTCTCCTTGAACCTCCATGCCATGTCATTGTAGTTCTCCCATGTGGGCCCTGTAGGAATGTATCAAGTGAGAAGATAAGAAGTGTTTTCAGTGGTTGGTGCCCCAGCTGCTACAATTGATAGCAAGCTGAATTTATCTGTAATTACCTGTAATATTTGGTGGGGTAATCAGCTGGCTCTCTCCTCTACCTGACTGTTGGTCTTCATATAGCTTCTGTGAAATTAGTTATCTCTGAGATTGAAAACTAGTTGGAGAAAGGAGGGAAGAGGGCAGGGAGGCAACTGAAAATATGCTTACATATGCACTGAATGTGAAACCAAATGAAAAGGGGAAAAAACTAATTACAATGTTCATACATTATAATGAAAACTTGATGACCTTTAAAAGTTTTTCATCATCCAAAAAGTTTTAGAACAATATTGCTGGAGTGGGATGAATGCCCAAGTAGAACATTTACACTTGGTCAACACTGAGGCATTTAGTTGAATTTGTTGGTGAAATCTTTCATGCAACATAACCTCTATCATTGGTGTTTAAATCAAATTGGGAGTACCCACCTAAGGAATTTAAAAGTAAATCTTCAGTCAAGTGATCAGTGCAAGAACATTTGTGATAGGTCAAGGTGCAGATGGTTTTTCTCCTTCCTCCACTGAGTTGTTCTTCACTGTTGGTGGGAGGGAAATCTATTCCTTCACATGAGCTAAGAAAATCAATAGTAAGTGTTCAATATGAAGGCATCTTAACAGCACATTTTGTATGCAAAAGCCATTTTGGGGTTGGACAGAAAACGCAAGAGTAGGATAAGATGAATTATCTCTGCATTACCATATTAAGGCAATTTTGGGAGGTACTATCAATTACAATATTTACAGCTATACAAAACACGTTAAGAGTGTACTTTTTTTAATTCCAGAGGAAAAGTGGAAACAAGTCTTATCTGCTCATCTTTGTGTTCTAATTTTGGATTCTTTGAAAAATACAATGAAAAATATTCTTCCTGAGATTCATATTTTGGAAGCTCACTGCATGTAAACTTTTGAAAACACTAGTTTGAAACTTCTACAGTATTATCTCCAAATATTTACTTGTTTCCCCTGTGCATGAGTGCATTCAGACCCCTGCAAAACTAATACATGGAGAACAAAGTATTTGACGATGCTTGTTTTATTATTTTTAAATACACAGTTAATTCAAGACTATTTAATTGTTTATGCAGTCATTAACTGCAAACCAGCTTCTAACATGCTGAAAGCCAGGCAAATATGCAGAAAATCATTTATCAATGCTGATTGAGAAAGGCATAATAAAAAATTGATAAAAATACCGTGACAGTGTCCTGTTAATCAACCATCTGCAAATAGATTAATTCCATTATTTTAATAGTGTCCTTTCTTGATTAATCAATGACCACATTCTCTTAAGCATATTTGTCAGGACATGTCTTCCTAACACATCTCTTCAGCCTGGAGCATGTAAGGCATCATTCTCATTTTCAAACTGTGTTAAGTCAAGAAAATGTTGTGGTAATGTGGGCACCTCTTGTCCAAGAACATTAAGAACCTTAGTCAGAATCTTTTTAGCCATAAAAGGATGTGTGTTATGCTTTCTTGTTTAGTATAAGTTGGAAGGGAGTGAAAAAAAATACAGAAGGAATTTTTATTACAGTGAAGTATTTCCATCGAAATAGTACATGAAGGAATACAGTGTCTGAAAAATATTTAGTTGGCAGGGGAAGAAGTAGTCTGAACTGCATACTGTTGCTGATAAATATTTTAGCTGTAGATGAATAGTGTATTTAAAATTCAAATTTCTGTAACAGCAGAAACATAACAAGTTAATTATTAGACACCTACTTATTTTTTTATCTATTTATGTAAATGTTTCTCTGGGTACTAGGCCTGATTTATTTTTTTTTCCCCCCCATACTTAGAAACTATTACTAATTGCAGGTGTTTAGAATCTTGCCTGTAAAATGAAAAAAAAGCAAATTAACTTGGCCTTGAGTATTTCAGGAAATTTGCATATGAAGAGTTTTTCAGAGCAATTTCATCCTGTTGGTGCACAAACGTAATTGTTAGCAAAATGTTTATTCATTTCTCTTCATTATGTTTTGTATTCCTTTTGAGAATTATGGGAAATTCCTGAGAATTTATTTATGGTGGAAAGATGGTAGCTACTTTAAGAGCATGGAATCTTCAAACAAGTTCAAAAGTGAATGGTCACTTTTATGCTCTTCAATTTGCATTCCATTTTTAAAAGTATATTTAGTTTTTAATTGTAGTGGTAATAACTACAGTCTTAATCTCAAAATTACCTTTAGTGATCAGAAACGAACATAATAAGAGGAAAGCATGCTTCTTTTTCTTTCCATGGTTAATGCACAGCTTGGTATGTTAACACATAAGTATGTAACACACCATTAGCTGTAATGTTAGTCTATACAGACTTAGAATGTTTCTGAGATTCTGTAAAAAAAACCTCAGAGCTTGCTAGTATCTTCAAAGCTTCTGTTGCAGAGTGTCAGTCTTCCCTTTCCGTATCTCACAATGATGAAACTACATCTCACCTTGAAAGACCAAGAAGCGCAAACTTTATATTCCTATTTGATTTCCACAGATGTTCTTAAAGCAATTGAATGTGGTTCTGAGAAGACAAGTCACATAGTGCTTGGATTTTCATACATAAAGTGGGGGCAAAAAAGAAATAGTGAAAGTTCTTGGTGACATACAGTTTCACATTGATATAATGTTTTGGTTGATTCCAGCCTTAAATTTCTTTCTGTGACAAATTACGGACTTTACAGCTTGTTTGGAAGCATTTACATGCTGAAAATACAGATACACAACTTCTCAATAAGTCTGCATGTTCCTAATGTGCTTGTAATTTCAGAGCAGTGAAAGGATTCCAAAGAGTGCTTGTCATTTATTTATTTATTTATTTTCTGTAAAGTATTTCTTCTGCTGTATTTCTCCTGTGTTTTGTAGGAATTCAGTGTGTTGCAAATAGGAGATTTAAAATGTAGATTTCAATCAGTAAAGTAATCCCTATGAAGCCATATATTTATAGATAAATACGCGGTATGGAATGTGTATTGCAACATAATTTTTTTGAATGGTGATAATGGCTTCACTGAATCTTCTTTCTCGGGTTTTCTTAAATAAATACTGAAAATAATAGTATAGTTAATCAGAGTAACTGATCATTCAATAATGATAATCAAGTGACTTGCATGTGGAAGCAAAGAGTCTGATATACTTAACTGTCATTAAAAGTAGATTTCTAGCTTTAAGCTGATGTTTTGTCTGAAGAGCAAGTGCGTACTTTGTGGTTTCTTCCCTGTTTTGCAAAGAAATATCCATTGCACTTCACGTTGTGGGAAAGGACTAGCTAGTAGATTCATTTCCCTGTGTTTGTGTTAGAAAAAAGAAGAGGTCTGTGATCCTGGAAAGTCATCAAGGCAAGAAGTTCTAGGACTTCTGTTATGAAAACAGTTGCATGTGATTTTTTAAAAACGAATATTTCAAATGCCTCCATAGAAAGGCTGGTCTATGGTCCACTTGGGGGAGTTTGGGCCAGTCAAGGGTGTTTTTGATTCCATGAGGTTTATTCTGTCCTCATTGAAGTCAAGAGGAACATGATCAGAGAACTATGTTCATAATAAACATAGATTTTCAAACCATCTGAAGCACGAAGGGTAATTATATGGCATTATATATAAAGGCTTCTTTGTGTTATATGCTTGTTCTGTGTTTCAGAGGGATAAATATATACAAGAATTGTGGGTGTGTCAAAGCGGCAAAACTGGTTCAGACAGGTAAAAGCATTTGAAGTGGTGTCTTTTGCACCATTCGTAGTTTGGAGTTTGGCTCAATATTTCTGCAGTAGTGTTATGATTCCTATTTTCAGGGATTTATTACTCCTATAAAAGCATCAGGCTGAAATTTGACCCACCAAGATGAATTAGTCTTCTATTCTTTTTCTATTAAAAGAATTTCATGCTGTCAGTGGTAGCTGTCTGGTACTGGAAAAGCTTCTGCAGCTTAGAATTTTCTCTTGTTGTTCATAAAGAAATTGATGGTAGTTAGGAATTAAGATAGTAGACTTCCTTTCTTCATTGATGGACAACTTTGCAGATGGGGTCTAATAAAAGTTTAGAAATACTGAATTAAGCCTTGTAACATCACTGATAAGGTAGATCTCCACATTTTAAAATTGGGAAACTGATTTCTGGAGTTTTGCTAGAGTTAGAAAGTGACAGGCGTAGATTCTGGTAGATGTGATTTTTAAGCCACAGAATATCAAATACAATAATTACTGTATCTGCTAATTTGGTTGTGGCTGTCAACCTAAATTTAGTATGATATTTATTAATAGTTGAGTACAGGCTGTTCTGTGTGCTAATATTTGTCTGTTTGAGTATTTATTTATCATGGTTGAACTTTATGCAATTTTAGGAGCTGTCATTCAGTAGAGGTTTTTGAATCTTCAAGTAATATCGTTTGATACAGCAGTATTGGAGGAGAGAAGAAATGAACAATTTTATTAATTTCAACCAAACTGAAAAGGCTTGAAATAATTGTTTTAAACACTTAAGTTTTACTTTAGTCATCTGTTTGATGGAAAGCACAATAAATAAGGCATCTTGGCTTTCAGAAGTAGTATTGGAGAGTATCTTGACCATACCTACAGTATTCTTTGCAAAGTCTTTGGAATTTCTCTATGCCTGTAGAAGCTCTGTGTTGTTCAAGACCTTTTTTATCTTCTTATGGCAGATTCAGAACCAATGAAAGTGCTTATAGACAGAATAACACTCTTAAGTCTCAAAGCAGATCACTTTTACTCATGCCTGCCTTGTTGTTGGTAGTGGTGTCAGAAGTTTTTTACCATTCTTGTTGAGAGTTTTTATCTTAAGTCATTAATAAGGATAACTTTATTTTCTCAATATCACAGCTGAGTACTCTCAGACCACATACCATTAAGTTTCCAGGTGCTGAAGTATGGAAGATACTTAAGTTTCCTCATTAAAAATGAAAAGTTAGGTCTTGGTAAAATATTACGGTAGACAAGTTTTTCACCAATTTGGAATATATGAAGTGGCATTATTTATAACGTAAGTGAAATTGAAGATCAGTATTTATTTTATTGGCAATACCTGTTAACAAGAGATTTTGTCAAAGTTGGCAAATAGCTACTAAACTTAATGGCTAAAATAATATTGCATCTCAGTTCTGGTGAGGATTGAAACATCCAAAGTTTGCTTAATCAACTCCAACTTTACTAAGTGAGAATTAATGCAAAGGTATGTATTCACAAACTGCTTAAGGCTCATAGAAAGATACGAGTTTAGTCTAGTGAGCAGACACCAGGTAATACAACATTGCTTAAGGTTACTGTGGTTACTGCAAATAGGTTTGTGCCAGCACCTGTTTAAAGCTCATTTTTTTTGTTCCATTACCTAAGTTCGCTGAAGAATTACAGCCAAGAAAACAAATCTCCTGTTGACAATTAGCATCACAGAATACATTAAAAATATTTATGACAGCCAGTGGATTATGTCACTTACGTACCATGTCATGACAGTAAATTTGTCATGGCTGTAAGTCATCTCAGCCATCTGTCTGTACAACAGCATGGACTTCCATTTTTTTCTGCTAAATAATGGCTTTTCAGTGGGAAATAAGAGCCTCTGTAAGGAATGGAGTAATGCTGACATCCTCTGAACATATTTCCACAAAGGAATTCTTCACACATTTTGATGTCAAGGGTTTACCTACCATATTTCAGAATTTCAAATACACCACATTGTTCATTTAGCTGTAATTTTAGCTACGTTTGTGAAGGAACTGAGGCATCAGTGATTATAATGTCTTCAGTATGTCTATTCTGTTATCCCTTTTTCTCAAATACCTGTACCTTGCCTATCAGTATGTTCCAGAGTGAAACTGGCTATAGCAAAAAATGCCCTTAAGATAGTTCCTTTTCTTGTTCTGAGATAATTTGTTGTGAGAGCTATACAAAATGAGTTAATTACAATACAAAGCAAACAAACATTAGGAAAAAAAATGGGATGTTTAGTTTTGTCTCTGAACCTACTTGGTATCTTAATACATCTGCCTTCCAGATAGTAAAGATTTACAAAAGGGACTGCTTCTCTTTTAACAATAGAGCATCAAACACATGGTTGCCACAAAACCACTTATTACGGTGCAACTAATAATTATAGTAATCTTATTAAGATTAAAGTTTTAATATAAAGCATCTTGGAAACCAATTTCATAGATACCAAAATACCTGCAGAGAATATTTCTTAATGTGGGAACACTGTATCCTTGATTAATGCAGTGGGGTTTAAACTGCTTGCAAAATGAAAGAAATAAAAGTTTAAGGGAGAGAAAATAGATACAAATATGTAGGTGTTGACTAGTCCTAGTGGAAAAGGATATCTGCTCTCTATTTACTAAAAACAACAAACCACTTACCGTAAGCACATCTGTTTGGACACAGGGTAGTCTTAAGACAAACTAGTGTCAAGTAAGTGCAGTTGTTCTGAGTAAAAACCATGACAGATGTGTTTGAGTAACCAGCTAGTATTTCAGGCTGAAGGGACTCAAGCAATTGAAACCTCTGTTCCCAGAAAGATCACATATGCTATGGAAATAAAATAAAAAATCTATTAAAAAACATCCCACAAAATAAACAAAAAACCTGTATGAAGTCCTTCAGTTTGTTTAGGATAGTGAGGAACTGAATGTGGAGGAAGAGGAAAGGAAATGGCGGAATTTCTTTAGAGAAGAGAAAGAAAATATTTAAAACTTCTTTTTATTTAAGTATAAATATTGACATTGATAACATTGGGAGAGTGTTAAAACCGAGCTGAAAAGCATTTTCAGAACTAGATCTGTTGGAAACCTGAAAGACCCTGGAAGTTTTTTGTATTGATTGACTGACAGTACAGGGGCTAAATAAAAAGCATGTGCTCACAGGGAGCCACGACAGTGGTTATTTCCAAAGAATACCTAACAGTTTCTATCTAATATCACTCAGAGTCTGGAGACCTATGAAGATAAATGAAATCTCGATCTAGACAGAGCTTTCTGAACATTGCTATAGTGACAAGTGGAGGAGTAACTTCTGTTGCAGACCAAGCAGTTAATGATGTTCTACAGAGAAGGAAAAGTCTTGAGTTTCATAGTTAATGGTAAGTTTGTGTTCATGACATGAGTAACTGTCTGGGCTGAAAGGTCAGAAGTTGGCAAGACAGTAGTGTGGATCCCAAATGAAGCAGCAAAAAACTGAGAGGATAGAAGGTTCTTCACTTCTGTTTCATTTAAGCTAATTACCGTAGTGACCATCTGGTAACTGGAGCGTAACTTCTTTTAAAAGAACCTGTACACATCCATATGTGTATGTGCACCTGCATAAGCTGTGGGTATATCTAGGGAACATATCATCATTATGATAAAATTGTCCAGTGAAGGAGAAGATTAATAAACTGGCGTGTTTTCACTTTAAATGCTATCTTTTAACATACTTGGCTGGGGGGCATTTTACTGTGGGTTGCAGTTAGTGCTATTTCTTGAATGGTTTGAAATTAATCTAAGCAAATTATTATTATTATAAAATATAGATTTTATTGTAACAAACAACTAGAGCTTTGAAAGCAGTATGCAGCAGAACTGAAACTGAAGATCAGTTCCCCATGTATGTAACTCTGTGAAGCTGTATGTAGCTTATAAATTTCAACCAGTCTGAGTAAAGGTTGTATTTCTAGTTGGAGACCAATTTGTTTGCCTGGCTTTGGTGTTTTCAGTGATGCTAGGATTACAGTGGCATTTATTAGATTTAAAGCCTAGCTAAGTATTGAATGTACTCAAATTTATTAACAGTTTTTGAGGTAAATAATTAAATTTACTGTTTGTCCTTGCTTTTACAAATTTAAGAGAAAATGTAGCTAGATTTAGTTGAGGAAGTGAAGTCCAATATAATTGTCATTTAAACATGAGTTGTTAACATTGCTAGTGAAATGCACATAACAAAAACATACGACTGTCACTTTGCTAGCAGAATTTTTAGTTCAATCCCATGGCTCTGTTGTCTGCTGTACTCTGAAGTTAATAAAAAGAGGAAGGTCCATTGTCTGCTTAGCTGTAAAATAAAACTCAGATGGTGCTGGATTTCAGCATCAATGCCTAGCAGTTCTTTTAATTGTGATGACAAAAAAAAATTATTCACACCCTCTATGGATAACTTAATTTTTTTATTGAACTACACAGCCTATTTCTATTACTATGTTCACAGTTTTACTTGGTAAATTTTCATATTCTGTAATACTTTACAAGACCTTGCATTAGAAGTAAGGGACTCCCTATGTGATGTTGTTTCATTGTATGCTATTTCAATTACGACTCTGCAAAGAAGCTTCTGTTGGATCTTCAACATATTGCCACTGGTTAGTGGTTTTGTTTAATATTTAGTCTTAATTGGAGTGGGCTTTTAGACAGTTCTATGTCACGGCTAAAGCTTTAACTATGTTGGTGGCTAAAGCAGTGTTTCTCAACCCTTATATTTGATGCTAGATATGATGTCTAGCTTAAAATATTTTCATCAACCCTTCTCCCTCCACAGTGTTTTTTATATTCCCAAAGAAGTAGAAAGGTATGTATTTGGTGGCTATGGGGGTTGGGGCCAAATGTGCGTGCAGATGTTTTTCCTCTGTGACTGCTGTGAAGGTTCAGCATACAAAGTGAAAAGAGTGGGCCAAAATTTCAGATATTCTCAATATTCAGAAAATAGCAAGGTAGGATAGGCTTCTAACAATATGTTTGCACCCCAGAAATAAAAAATGAAGCACATTTTATTTCTAGGTAAAGCAAAAGGAAGAGGAAATTTTGCACGAGATCTCAAGACAGTAGAAACAATTTTACATAGGCTTGAAAAAAGGAAATTACTGATGGTGGAAAGATTAATTAGGAAAATTGACCTGAATTTGGCAATTTTAGAGGATTCCTAGAATGCATGTGACTTGAATCTTCTCCTCCTCTTGAGCCTTAAAATGGTATTAACTACAATTTTGTCACTGATAAACACAGCTGTTTTCTACGTAGCTTCTTAGTAGAAAAGGCTTGATAGTTCCAGATGTGCAGCTTGCTAATGCACATAGGAGTTTATATATCACTGGGAGTTTATAACATCACTGGTTTTAATCTGTTGGTTTTTTTGATGATGACTTCTTGAGTATTGCCTTCTTATTTGTTTTCTTATTTGTTAATTTGGTTTTCCTATTTTATTTTTAAAGTGATTTCCAAATTTTCACTTTTATTAAACTAATTTTAAAATTCTTGATATCTTGTCCCCAAGGAAGTGTCATAGTGGGTCCCACTGTAGGTGTAGATATGCCACACAAAAGACCATATTCTCTTGATACTGATGTCTGTAGAGGATCTAAGGATCATGAAGAAGTGGGAAGTAGAACAGTAACTGTTATCTGCCAATCAACTCCAACTGGTGGAACCCAATGAATAACTAACTGTTCAGCAAATCCCATCAGTTGTGAAGTTCAAGCATCAAACTTGTTTCAGGAGAATTCTAAAAATAATTTAGTCTTTAGTTTCCTAAAAAAATGAGAGTAGAGGGTAGGAAAGTAAAACTGTCAAATGCTTTCTGCTTTAGGATGGGGTAAGAAACTTCCAGTTCACTCTCTTGTTACAGTCCAAGTCTTACTTGTGTGTGTTGACATTGTCCTCCTTGCTGGAGAACATAATGCTCAGTTTTATGGGCAGAAAGCTGAATGTCTGACCAAGAAGAGGGGTTGTTCTGCTCTGTTGATTTGTGTGTGCTGGGATGCTGTGGTGAGGCCGTTGAGCATGTGCAGGTATTTTCAGGCCTTGTGAGAGCATTAAACATTGGATTAGAATCACAGAAAATTATTCCTTGAACCTTTGAATAGATGACATGAGAGAAAAGGTGTCAGGAATATCAATATTAGTAGCCTTTGGACCCACACCTTTTTCATTAAAACAGTTCCAGGTGCTGTAAGAGTTTGCCAGTACTTCTCCAAATTCTTTATCCCAAGTTCATGATGGATTCAGTAATGGAACAGATAGAGGAAAAGACCTGGTGCTATTTTCTGTCTCAGTAATCAATGAAATATCAGTGATGGAACCAGTCTTTTCATCTGGAAATATGTGATGTATTATTATAGCAACTACCACTTCATTGGGACCACATCTGAGCTGGACACCATGTGTTTCAGACACTGTCTGGGGCAAGGTAAACAGCAACAGATGAGTCAGCCTTAACCTGAGCAGTATGTTGATGTACAAGAGTTACTGTCTCATACTGTAAATTCCAGAGACCTGTCTTGACAGAATGTCACTTTTTTTAATAGTTATATAAATAACAGACTGTCCCTGTGAACTTTTCCTCCATTATGCACCTGATTTACATACCAGTACAGATGTAAACTCTGAAAGCCCAATGTCATTATAATTCTTGACTAATACAGCTTTTACCCCTGCTTCCAGCACCCTGCTTAACACCTGTAGCAGGATCTACTTTCACACAAATGCACTTTCTTACTGAAAGTGTTATTTTCTCACAGTAACAGGTTCTTACTCTTCATGACATCTCTACACATTTGCTCTCGTGTGCAGGATTACGCCAAGCACATAGTTCGTTGGCATCGTGAATGTTTGTAAATAGGGTGCTCAAGGGAATAGGATGCTCCAGCTTGCATATTCTTTGTACAAAGCATAAAATGCCACACACAGACACACTCTTTCAAGATCCTGAAGGGTTAAAGGTAAAAATAGAGCAAGGGGTAACAGAATTATCTCAAAAAGATGTGTGAGTATTGGCACTTGAAATGGGAATGCATAATAAACAGTTTGTGAATCAGAAGTGCTGTGGACTTCAATAAGAAACATTCCTATTATTCTCAGGTTGACTAAATAACTCATAGCAGTTAAAACCTTTGAGATCTGCACCTTCTTTGAAAAGAAAATATTTCATATTTTTAAATCAGGTCAGCAATACTAAGCTGCAATGGTGAAAGAGCACTGAGCAAGTGTAACTTTGCTTGTTTTTACCTTACACTTTGATTATTCACTTTTTCATCTGTGAAATCTGGTGGATAGTTCCTGGTTCACTGAAGATCTGTCTCAGAATATGGCTTTACTCTGGCTTTCTTGTTGTGACCCATGTAATCTATAGTATTTCTGATTTACAGATACATTCACTGAACCAAGAACATACAAGAGAATGTGTAGAGAAGGGGAAAAACCTTTTAATAAAAAGCTGGATTGATTTTAAAAAAATAAACAATTATGCTGACTTTCAACTCCAGCATGATTACAGAACTACTTATCATAGATGTTGGTCTTTCACTGTAGTTTAAATTTTACTCTTCCTTGTGAGATTTATTTATTGCATCCATGAGCCATTTAATTTAATCTTTTTTAAAAAATACTCTCATTAGTGTCACACTGTCCTTCTAAGACTTAGCTTTGTACCTAGGATCCTTACTTGCACAAATATATTAAGTTTCCCAGATAAAATTACCTCTTAATTGCCTTTCAACTATGAGCCCTGTATACTAATCTATTAGGCTTGTTTTGCCAATTTACACATAAAAATATCCCCATGTATACAAAAGCTGTATTTGGTAATTAGAAAATTAGTTTGACAGGAAAATTATTTTATTTCAAACTCTATTTAATGATCTATTTATATTCTAGTTGAGTACTTGGGCATTTATTAGAAGATCTTTTTTTCCACTGGGTGTGAGATGATGACTCTTTGGCCTCTGGAATGACATTACTATTTTTAAAGAGATGGGAAATCAGTAGAATGAGGGAGAAGAATGCAAATATTGCTTTCTGAATAAATTCTAGTCTAATCATCTGAAGAGGTGGCTGGAGAGATTTGAGTCTTGGTGAAATCATTGTGAAGGATTTGAGTTCTAAGTTACACATCTTTGTCTGGGAAAGCAAGCTGAAAAAGATAGGACTTACATTAAGAACTGGATCATAACTACATATTGAGAAAGCAACTTGGTAGCTTCAGGAGATTTATGGAGAAAGAAACTACATGGAGGTGACCTGTCATAAGTCATCTAAATAGAAAGTATTTTGTGTTTTCTTTTTATTTCTATTTGTTGGTCGCTGAGACCATTGGAAGTATGCTTTTAAATTTGGAAAGTCTGTAAATTCACTTTATATTGATTCTAGTAATTCAGACTATATATATAAAAAGTTGTCTTGTCTTTTGGTCTTTGAACTTGAGGGTTCTTTAAAGGGTGGGAGCTGATCTACAAATTTAGTTCCTAATACAGTTCTTTTCAATATTCAATTTGTAAAAATTAGGTAGCAATGCAGAAATAAGGGTGAAATAAATACCTGTTCTTAGCAAGGAAATACCTTGACACAGGGTAAGGTAATATAGAGTGCCTGATCCCTCAAAGTCCTAGAAATTAATTATATCACTATATGAATCTTGAATCTTCATTATTGATCATTTCAGATGAAACTTCTAAATAGAGAATATCTAAAACACTGGTGAAAGAGTCCTCTGTACACTGAAGACACATACACAAATGTAAATACATGGAACTGGATGTTGTCTTTGCCCAGGATCAGCATATCTGTTGCTAATAAGCAAAGCCCAGATGAACTCAGTAAAGCTGCCTTCTCTTTTGCTCTCTCTGCCTTGCTGTCCCCACATGGTTTCTGATTTAGGATGTTGGAGTTAATTATGTTATTAAGCTGTTATTAGTCCAAATATTAATTTTAATAGTGTTGGTGAGGACTTTGAAAGTCCTCCATCAATATGGTGGAATAATCAGCTCTTGCAAATGTATTTTATATCTTTTATTTCTGCATGTTCATTTTACATACATTTTAGCTCACTTGGGAGCAGTTCTGAAGACTGCAGCCAATACTAAGTTTAGATTTCAACACACCTAGATCATTTATTTCAAATGTGACTACCAAACATACCAAAACATGGTACCAAATCTGCCTTATTTTCCGAGATTGTGGTTTTCAGACCTAAGCCAACAGTATTGTTGTGGTGAAAATATCACCACAACTTTTTCTGCAGTTAACATAAATGAACTGCTAATATTGAAAGTTGTGAATCTAACGTGTATTTTCATCCACAATATTGTTCCTTCTTTTTAACCTTTTTTTTTTTTTCTTACACCTTTCCGCACAGCATTATTTGCTTAATTCTGACAGTCATTCAAATTGGGAAAACGGGTAAATTACCATGGCCAAAGTAAAATAAATGGCATAAGGAAAATGGATCTCAAGTTTTTGTCTCAGAGAAACACAATATATTTGTATTTGAAAGCTTGAAAACAAAACAGAACAAAAAGAGAATGAAAGTGTTATTGACACTTAAAGAAACTACTGTTTGTTTTGCATTCACTTATTGATGCTTGGAGGTCTTGCTGATACTTGTAAAATATTTAGTAGTTATATATATTGTATTTTAATGAATAAAACTCAGTATCTTGTTCTATAAGTAAGCTCTTCACATTCTGCAAGTTTGTTCCCAGACTGCAATTTTCACATAACTTTTAGAATAGGAATTAAGCCGGGCTCAAACGTGCTCATTGCCCAGAGGCGAGTGTTTTGCAGCATTACCTTGGGAGAGGGGCTGTGTTTGGAACACTGCAATGCCGTGGGCAGTGCACGCAAGGTAACTGTGTTTGATTTCATTAAAGATCCTATTTAAAGCATCAGCACTCCTTGATCAGACCTGGTGGCTTTCCTGGAAGACAGGAGAAAGAATTTCCTGGAATAATTACATATTCTCCCTAGAGTAAAGGAGATTTCTTGGTCTCATTTCCTACTTCACATTCCTTAGCCTGCTTTCCCCTATTTTTGTTATTTAAAAAAACCCATTCTAGATGTAAAAAAAGGTTGGGAAAATGTGCAACTGCTTGTATCAAAGCTGGCTAGTGAATCTGGTATGCAGTGAGGATAAGAGTTGCTTGTGCTCTATTTGACAGTTGTTTTGCACGGTGTTGTATGCTGTTGTTTGGAGGGAAAAGGCCAAACTTTGCCAACCCTTGTGTATTCTTCTCTGCTGGGATGCACATTTCAGCTTTAAAAACAAGTTCTGTTGTTCACTTCTCCAATCAGTTGTTAGTGAGTATGGTTCCATTGCAGGTTATGTATCATGCAAAATTACATGGGTTAAGTTTGCTCCTAATATAAATTATCTTTCTGAATGCATGCTGTTGTCATGCATTTCTCCTTTGGAGACCTTTTTTTCTGCAGAAAGGATCCTGAAATACAAATTTCACACGCAGCTTCTGTGAAGCTGACTGACTTGGCAGGGCTGAGAGGTACCACAATCAACTTAGTGTTTGTTAAAAGGCTTCCACTTGTCATAAGCTGGCTGCAGGTGCTAAGATCAGTCCTGTTTGTCCTCATCCATATTCTCCCTTTTTATGCCAGCTTCCCCATAATGTCCCTCATATCACACAAATTGCAAATTGTATTTATACTTTGCTTATATTACTTCAAGCAATCCATTACCTTCCGCATTTGCTGGAGGTTTCCATCCCCTCAATTATAGTCACACCACAAGGACAGTTACTGAGCACTTGTGAGAGCTGAGAGGTCAGAAACCTCCAGGAAGAGGCAAGAATAATCAGCTGGGGCTGGGAACCTCCTGAAGGAGGTTCATACTGGAGGCTTCTGCAGCTACAGTCATGGGGGTGGCATCTCCTTACCCTAAGGAACATTCGCTAGATTGAACAGTTTGTATCCTCTTTCTTACCTGACTTTTATCCCCAAACCAATTGCTCTTTGTACATATGGTACAAGGTTAGCAGCCCTACCAGAAGTCCTTTTCCTGTCTCATTTCCTACCATTCCTCAGACCAGAAGTTGCTAGTCCTCCCCAAAGTATTCCAGTATTCTTCCCCCATATCCTTTCTCATCCTTTTTACCATATTTTAAATTTCTTTTCCTCTCATTTGTGCTTTGCAGTTAATGTCGCTAAACTGGATTCCTAATCCCAGGTCAATTTATACATCAGCCCATTGCAGGGTCTGTGCCTCCTATCTCGTGTCCCCTACCTCTCAAGTCTTCCACGGATAGGCAGGTCCTGCTACTGCCTGGGATAAGCCTGCAGTTGCTTACCATTTCATGCATTGCTCTTTGGTGCAGGGAAACACGCTTGCATGCCAAATAGATAAACACCTCCCCTTGAGACAGTACTCTAATCAGAGGTTGTAAGGCGATTCTTTGTTGATAGCTAAGAAAAAGTAGTAACTGCGTTTCCAGAGTCTGCATCTTTAAGGAAAAGGAACTGTAATGTACAACTTGGTTGGACTCCAGGCACAAGAGGAAATGGGCCATAGCAGTTGTGACTGTGCGGAGCAGATGTTTTGGTTGGACTGGCTATCAACCATCTGACTCATAATAAATTGTCAGTTCCAGTAAATTCCCAGTTTTCAATTACAGTAGGTAGGATACAAGAAAACAATGCAGTTTGGATGGTGTATTTAAAGTGGTTTTTATTATAATTTTCATAAACAAGCCATACTGACTTTGTAAAAAGATTAAGTCTTTTACAAAGGGACCAGCTGTAAACATTGAAGCATGCCTTTAAATGCATACTTAGTCATAGAAATGAAAGCTAACAAATGGTTGTTTAGACAGTGCTGATATAATTAGAAGTCGGATTTTAAATTTTATTTTCAAGTCTTGTGATACCTGAAGTCTTTTCCTGAAATTGTGGTAGGTTTTTTTGAGGGAAAAAAAATCCTAAATGCCTTCAACTTCCATTTTCATCTCTTCCATGCAGTATTTTTATTTTCACATGGCCTCTTGCACTTGAGTTTCAAAAATATATACTTAATAAAGCTTTCATCTGCACTGGCTAAGTAGACAAAGTGTAAGTTAGAATAAAATACCATTTACCTTTATGCTTTTCTTTGTGAAAAGTTTTGTTTATTATTCTAAGTTCTCTGCAATAGAAAAAGAAAAAAGCCTATAGGTTAAAAATCGTGGAGTTATCAGAGTTAGAAGGAACCTCTAGAGATCATCTAGTCCAACTCCCCTGCTAAAGCAGGATCCCCTAGAGCACATTCCACAGAACTGTATCCAGGTGGGTCTTGAATATCTCCAGAGAAGGGGACTCCACCACCTCCCTGGGCAGCCTGTTCAAATGCTCTGTCACCCTCACCTTAAAGAAGTTTTTCCTCATATTTAAAAACTGGCACTTCCTATGTTCCAGCTTGTGCCCGTTGCCTCTCGTCCTGTCACTGTGAGCTACTGAAAAAAGTCTGGCTCCATCCTCCTTGCACCCACCCTTTAGATACTTGTAGGCACTAATAAGGTCTTCCCTCTGGCTTCTCTTCTTCCTACTACCGAGTCCCAGCTCTGTCAGCCTTTCCTCATAAGGAAGATGCTCCCCCAGTCATCTTTGCTGCCCTTTACGCAACAAATCTTTAGAGGTTTTTTTATATCTCATTCGTTTCACACCCCATTGCTTTACTATGTGTGTTTTGCATTTCCACAGCATTTTGGAGGTTTAGTCAAGGATCAGTTCACACTGTGGAAAGTATTATGAAAGTAGAGGAAACCCCTTGCATTTTTTGAGAAATTAAAGTATTTATTTTCAGTGTTAAATAGCGTATCCATTTTTTTCCTGTTTGCTTTGAATGGGCATTTTTTTTAGATGAGGAAAATCTTGGTTTTTTTAAAAAGAAATACCTGACAGCGAGGTGGCAGAAAGACACCATGGAAATCTATACTGGATCTTTTACTTTACAGTGTGCTAGAGGTTTGGGGTTGTTTTTTTTATACTATCATGCTTGAGCCTGTTGTGGAAAAACTAATACATGTGCATTACCACATGCTTAACGAATGATTTCAAACATTTTTACAAACATTCAGTTTTTTAACCTCAACATTCCTGTGGCCCAGGATGTGCTCTCTGTTCAGTAGCAGTTCATTTTAATAATACCCTCTGTAGAGTCTTGTGTGGTAGTAGTATTGCAGTGTGGAAGTTCTAACCTCTATACAAAATTGTCATTCTTAATTTTTTACAAAACCAGTTTATACATATATACTTATATTTTTATTAATCTCTATATATTTTATATATTTATACATTTTATATATAAATATAAAATATTTTAAAATAAAATCCTCTAACACCAAGTGTTGGAACTTAGATATAAATTATGGCTACTTAAATATTAAAAAACGTGTTGTGACTTAGTTCAACAGCTGCTTGTTGTTGTTTTTTTTTTTCTTTTTTCTTTTTTTTTTTTTTCCTAAAGGGGAAGAATATTGCCAAAGCAATTGGATGCCACTCTCTCTTTTGGAGCCAACTGAAAAATAAAAAGAGAGGTGACTTTTGCTTTGCTGCTCTGTTTAAATCTGGCCGGTTCTTTGAGAGAAGTACACATGCAGAAATGGGAAAGAGAAAGATGCTGCCTGGGTGGATTTTGATAACAGGCATCAAGACAACCTTCGCCTTTGCACACTTTGGTGTAAGAGAAGGATCTCAGCCCCTGGGTGGGGAAATGTCATTGCCTGGTAGCATAAGGATTCATCATCTCACCATCTCTACAAACTACAGGTTTGTAGACCAGGAGAGAGGTCACTGAAGGAGTTAAGTTGTGACTGCCACAGGCAGCATCAAAAAGGGCTATTAGTTGAAAAGCTTTCCACAGTTTATCTGTAAGACATGTGGTTTTGCTTTAGTTTTATAAACGGCAGTTGTAAAGACATGCTAGAGTTGAATGCAGTTCCACCAAGCAGATTCTTGCATAAATAAAAGCAACAAAGTCTGAAAGGATAAGCAGTATTGTGTCAGATACAAAAGGTCTTAATTGTAAATCTGTAGCCACCTGAGCAGTGAGGTTGAGCAACTTGATGGTGTTACTTAATTACATCTTTTTAAAACCTGCAGGGATGCTGATATTTTGCATCTTTTTTAAATTACAGTTTTCATTTCTGAGGCATGTGGACCAAAAATATGCAGTGGTGGCTACAGAAGAATGCAAATTTCTGTACTCAAACTCGCATTAGACAGTAGCCTTATGAATGTAATGCAGTGCTGTGCTGCCAACAGCAGTAGTATTTGTATTTGTTATACACTGACATGCAAAGATACCGTGATGATTTATATTGTTGTGTGGGTTTTTTTCCCCTGGCATGAGTCTTCATATTAAAGAAGCCACTAGTGAGTGTAGGAAATACAATGTAATATTGCTGTATAGATTAATGGATGTGGGTTGGTTGTTTTTTTCCTTGTTTTGATTGTCTTTGATCAGTAGGCACCTGGATGATGTTCTAGAAATTGCTCTTATGCATAATGTCTGTGTGTGCACATGAACTTAAGCACTGTGTGTAAGATTAAGTAAGTTTGGGGTTGTCCGTGGAACTTGTAAAATACATGTAGGTTCTCTTCTGTAAAAACAAATTATTTAAAAATAATTACAAACAAAAGAATAGTCTTGGAAGAACTGTATGTATGCATGGGCAAATGTATTATATATGTGCTTGTCACCTCCTGAAGAATGCCCAGTATTATAAAACTTGTAAAATCAATAGCATTACTGCTTAATTTGTCTTAATAATTCTTTTCACTTGTTTGTCAATTAGCAAATTGGTGGGAAAGAGCCAGTTAATGCCATACTGAGCTTCAGGAGTGAAAGCTGTTCCTCATTTAAATTTTTTCTTAATAATGCAAATTTATGAAATACTGGGGAAAATGTTGGGGGGAATTGGTTTTTGCTTTATTTGTCTTCCTGTCCTTGTACTGTAGAGAATAGTACCACTTGAAAATGGAACATTGAAAGTAGCATTATGGGTCATGAAGTCTTGTCTGTTGCTATTACAGGCAACCATGTCATATAATCCCATCCATAAACATGCCATCCATACCCCAACATCTAGCTTTTAGTCCTCACCACTCATATGGAGTGTTGTCCTTCAACTGCGGGCTAGAATCATGTTCTGATTTCCAGTCTGAGTGTGCTCCTGACCGTCATGTAGGCATTTCTAAGAGGACACTTTCAGCTGTCAGAAGCAAGCTGCACACCAGGGCAGAATCTAAGAAAACACTGTGAGCTGTCTCATTTTTCATCTAAGACAATTAGGCTTTTTTAAGACCCATTCTTCCCTGCAGCTTATCACTAAGTTTCTTAGCATGTTGTGTTCTGCACATAATAGCTGGTATGCAGCTAGTCTCTCTGGATATTAACAGTTTCAGTCCTGCCAAAGCTTCAAATGGCACAAGATTTTCTTCCTGAAACCACTCAGCAGTCACTTCTTTTTTTTTTTTTTTCTTTTATATATATATTTTTTTTAATCCCCTGATAAGGCAGGATCTCCTAACAATGTTTTAGTGGTTTGCATGTTCCTTCCTCACAGCTGCTTGTGGGACAGAGTATACCAGGGCACACTGCACCATGTTGATCCTGCTTTGAGCACGTATCTGCTGGGTTATCTGTTTCCTCTCATATTTTTCCAAAACGGATAAAAACAAATGCATCTTGGCAAGTTGCTATGTACATATGCACAAACACGTTAAAGGATTTCTTTATGAGCAGCAAGTATTACTTGATGTTGATGAAGGTGACTGCACTGCTAACTAGAGATCAGGAGCTGGAATGAAGTTGTGTGTAGCAGAAATACACTTGTTCGTACTTATGTGATTTATGAATTGGAGAGATGTCAGGTCCTAACCAGAAACAATTTGTTTTATCTGATCCTAAAACTGTAGCTGATTGTTCTGATACAAAGTGAGTGTAAACTGTAAATGCACTAAGCTTGACTGTCACAGTGTTTAGCACAAATTCTTTTTCTTCTTACAGTAGTTTTTAGAGTATACAGTCTTTGCTAAAAGTAATGCCTGGGTTTAATTTGCAGGAAACTTGGGGACAATGACTTCTAGGTACAAATTTTTTATGTCGAAAGTGTTTTCCATGCACAAGAGAAGTAGAAGCAAGAGTGCAGCAGACAGTTTGGATAACATACTCTTTTGAAAAATAACAAATATAAAATCTGTGGTCATTACTCATTGATATTACAATATTTTAAAAAATTCTCTGGCATTTGTATCTGATGCTAGGGTTAAACCGAGCATTCTTAAGAATTAAATTTCTGTCTGTAGTGAGATATGTAGTTAAGCTAATTGTGGAGGAGCTACACTACTGCACACTTGCTTACCCGGTAATCTTATTTTGATACTCTAAAGGAAATTAAACATGATGGAATATCTTTTAAGTGCTAATATAGTAAGAAGAATTTGAAAAATGTTTTTCAATATTTACACATTAAATTCCTCACTGAAGCATCTCCTAAATAAATTGGTGTTTGACTTATTAGTTGTTACCTGTGAGATTTTGACTCGTCAGTTTGTTATTTACCATTTTATATATACGTTATTTTTTCTGTACAGGATGTGAATGAAGATCCTGGAGAAGATGTTGCACTTCTTTCTGTTAGTTTTGAGGATGCAGAGGCTACTCAGGTTATTCCTAAGTTGTATCTCTCCCCACGTATTGAACAGTGAGTAAGACAGTTTTTTTCTGGAGCGTTCATTCTTTTTCATCTTTAAACTTTTCAGTTTTTCCCTGATGTATTTGAGAAATGTTGGCTAGTTAATAAAATACTTTTACTTTAAATTGCTTAAAGTCATAAGGACTACTGCAAGTGTGTGTGTGGTGGAGAAATGATAGAGCTGCTTTCAGCTATTTCTGTGTTTATGGCTGGATTACATATGGATGAAGAGAAGTGATCAGTAGCTACATGTGGTATTCTTGTATCATCATATTCCACAAAAACTATGCTGTGCTTTCCTGTAGCAGCATTATTGGATGTCTCCTATGGTACAGCATGCCAATAACTTTTTTGTGGAGGAATCTTTAATTTAATTTCCTTTTGGGAAGTTAAGTTCTCCATATAAACAGAATACCTTTGAATAAACTATTGCTGTGTTGAAGCTGAAGTTTGAAGTTAACTGTGTTTTAGGAATTAACAGCTTAAATAAGATACTGTTTTCAGGAGATATCTGAATGTCTTACTTTAAGATTGTTGAAACTTATTGATCTGTTGGCCAGTTTGCATCAGATTTGCTGAGAAACAAATTTTTGCTCCTAAAATGGAAGGATGAGGATTAGAAATCAGTCTACTTTAATTAAATTTTTCTTATTCCATTTCTGGAATTCAGAGTGTCTTTATGTTCAGTATCTTTCCCTCAGTATCTCAGTGTTGTAACATCGGCTTCAAATAAGTGACCACATTAGACTGTTCAGATATACAACAGTTAAGCTGGTCTAAATTGTTTAATTTGTTTTTCTGGTTAATGCTGCAGTGGCTTTCCTCTGAAGTGGTGATGACACTTCTGGGTAGAGAAGAAAAGATGAAAAACGATGACTACCACAGTTTTATAATAACTCAGTGATAAAGTTTGTGAAGGAACATGGTATCTTGACATTTTGCTCAGCAGAGCATTGGTCTGGATAAACAGTTGGATGCAATTTAAAAAACAAAACCCAAGATTTGACTTAGATAAAGGCATAAGACTTCCCAGATATTTTATTTATGAAAACCTAGTTTACACATGCAAATACACACAAACAATACATTTAGTAGCTTTTACATTTTCATCTTTTTTATCAGTTCAATACTTTTTGGCAGCATTACTTGAGGGAGTAATTGTAGTCAAACATGTAATTATCCTTCTGTGTTCCAAAGGATTCTTCTGCTCAGCTGTTGTTGAAAGCAAGTGGGTTGTAACTGTTTCCACTGTATTTTCAACTCTAGTCACATAATGGCTCTTAAATATCTCTAAGGCCACCAAGGTACATCTGTCCGAATGACCCGTGTGCTAATGAATGTGCTGCTTATTTTCCCACTTTCAATAGTATCTTTAGAAAGATGCTAAACTCTTGAAAACAAGCAGAATAGCAATACAAAGGAGCAGTTAGTCTTTCTAAAAGTATTAAATTTTCCTTTACTGCCCTAAAGAATATCTGATTTTACATGTGTGATGTAGAGCATCATAGCAGAAAGATATTTGGGTGGTGTTAATGCATATCTGACATTTCTGATGTATTGATGGCTTTGTTGTTTATAGCTTATGTAGTCATATTAAAATCATCCCAGTAAACCCTGGAGTTCCATACCACACCTTGTTACCTTATCTGTCTATCAGATTTGAGATACTTGACTCATAACTCAATCTATCCTCTCGCATTTGTAAGATACTCGTCACAGCATCTAGACACTGGTAACCCATAATACTGGAGTTGCTTGTGAATTCTTGAACCTTCCTTTATTCTACTGGCTACTTTTTATGTACCATGAAAAAAGGTATGGGTATGTTTTCAATGTTCGTTCGATTGCCCTTTAATAACACAGATACAGTAGTCTCTTGTTCTTTCCCAAATCCGGTCGCTACTCTGTTTAGTGGGGTCTAGATACTTAACTTTCCAGTGTTTGGGAACTGAAGCAACAATGTGTACTTCTTTATACTTTTTGCCAAAAGTACAAAAAACCCTCAAAAAGCCCTGAGGATTAGTTTAATGACTTGAGGCTATGGCATGTTACATTTGAATTGTGTTCTGCTTATAAAAGTTCTTCCCTGCTGCTAACAGTAATTGCATCTACAAAAGCCATGTAAGCAAATTACCAGTGTATGTTTTTTTATGCAGCAGATTTTGAGGTGGAGTAAGTAGTAGTTGACAGTTCCCAACATAACATTCCCAAGTACTCAACAAAACAGGAAAAATACCAAATTCCCACAATTATTGTGCTACTATTAAACTCTGTTCACCTTAGGAAGAACGAGCAAACAGGAATAGCATTTTCCTGACTTATGAAAAAGCATTTTCAGATACAAACGGTTCAGCTTTGTAGAGAAATCAGCGCAAAGAGCCTGTGTAATGCCTGTTATCTCCTGCTTTCCCAAGAGGTTTCATTGCTTTTGTATTCTACCATATAAACATGCATTCCCACATTGTGTTTTCTAAAAATGATACATACCCACACATCTCGTCAGTGAATTTAAGCCCTAGCAATATGAATACAGTGTTTTTGCTTTGAAGGGTTATCGTAAAGCAGATTTGCTCTATTTTTAGATGGACAGTAAACATAATAATAGTAATGACTGCTCTTTGCCATAGACTCTGCAAAAGAGGTTTGCAAAGTGACGAAAGTGTCCACTTTTAAAAGAGTTGGGGCTAAGTTGGCTTGAAAAAGCTCATCTATTAAAGCAACAGGTAAAAATGCAGTAGAGAAGTAATGTGGCTCATTTGAGTCAATGTCAGTGTTCCACTGGCAGCAAGAGTGTCAAGTTCAATTCTTACAGTGAAAGAACAACACTGCACTTAGGGATGGGAAGCGTTTGTGTTACTTTATAAAAATCTCAGCAATAATTATTCATAGCTCTGTGTGGTTTAATTATTTCCTTTAAAGTTGCTAATTTAAAAATTCCTTTAATTATTAATTGTCGAAAACACAATAACAGCAATTTCTATTTAATGTTTCCTCTATTTGAAATCAATCACTTAAAAAACCTTTAGTTTTCTAATTTTAAGGATTCTTATTCTTTATTGCACTGCCTGAGTAAGCAGATAGATGCCAGTAACAGTTGCTTTTAATGATTTCAAAAATTGGATTAATTAGAGTGAAATGGGGTGTATTTATGATAGATGTCTTGTTTTAAAACTGCCATCATAACTGCAGTTCATAAAAACAAGTTTCTGCACACATCTGGAGGAAGTGGTAAGCTGGGGGAGTGTGCAGACTGACCACCCAACTCGAGAGGATGGTGCTTGTTGAGGATCTCTGAGTGTGTGTCCTCAGCTCATCCTGCTCCTCCTCCTCGCACCAGGAGAATGGGACTGGCCACAGGATGCTCTGCAGCCCCTGCTGAGGGTTGCTGTGCTTTGGGGAAAGGTCGGAGAGCTGAGCAGTGTCAGTGCCTGAGGCCTCTCACTTGCTCATAGACCTGACCTCCCTCTCCTGCTGGGTAGGCACGGATGTATTCTGATGTTGCTTCTGCACTCCTCTGCATCATGAGGAGCCACTGGGATATTTACTCCTTATGTGTGTGTCATATTTCCATGCATTTTTCATAGTGTCTCTAAACCTGTTGGTAGGAAGCATCTTCCTTGCTCAAAATTACCTTTCTAGTGGAAGTATACTAGATAATTCATACTGAAAGGAAACTTGCAATGAAAATAGCCATAGTATCTTTGGTTTCCATTTATTGAAAGCTACTGGAACCTTAATCCAAGAAGTCAGTGCAGGATGGAATAGCTAGTTTCTATATTAATGCTTAAAATATGTGTCAGCATACTACACATTAGTGTAGATCAGAAGGGTATTTAAAAAAATAAGAATTAGTGCAAGTATTTTTTTTCTTTTTCCTTCATGAGTTGTTCATGCTAAAGAAAATCAAAATGGGTTCATCTTGGTTCACACTTTAAGAAAAAAGGATGTAAGGGTAGAAACACTGTTGCTCAGTGAATGCTATGTTCCCTGAATTCACAGAAATAATCCTGCAGTAAACACTGTTGTCCTGGAGGGTTTTTCTCTGATAAATATGCGGACGTGAATATGCTAAGAAAACCAGCTGTCAGGAGAACTTGTTTTGCTTAAATGGATCAGGCTCCATGCTTAGAGGACTGAAATGGTTGGGTTTTACTGGTCTGGGAGCTGTGCCAGAGGGTTCTTTGTAACTGAGGGTGGTATGCAGAGTTCGGTGACTGCATTTAACCTTCTCATGCAGGCAAGGGAGAATAACGAGAACCTGGGCTGAACTCTTTGACTCGACTTGGATTGACAGTCAAAACACATTGACTTGTACTTCTGTCCCAGGTGTTCAGCTGTACTGGCTGTTCCTTTTTCTTCTGAAGAACTCACACGGAACAATTAGTGAAAATAGTTCTATAAGATCTAAGATTTATGTGACTGTAGTCTAAATGGTGCTTTAATACTGGGCATGTTAAGGTTGTCCTTAAATGGTTCAGTTAGTGAGATTTTTGAGATGGTTTTCTTTCATTTAGAGACCAAGCAATTAGACCTAGTCATTGAGGTATGAAATACTTGAGGCAGTTTGGTGGGACTGATTTTGTTGTTGATCATGAGGTATCAGTTTCTCTGTGTAGGAGAAAAGAGGAAGTTGTTGGTGTGATGTACACTTTGTGGCACTCCAAAGCTCAGTGTTGCCTCTAGTCTCAGAGCAAAACTGAGATTTGTATGTTGTGAAAGGTTTTTGTCTTCCCTCCTGGCTGTTTTGTCAGGCTTCTCTCAGATCACTTGCCTTTGTGCATTAGGTTCTGTAACCTGATGGTGGAGAGAGTATTTTACATTATATGTACCAAGTACTATACCTTTTAAAGGATTCTCTTATATAGTAGAAAATATGTATGGAAAATGGAATTAGTAAGAAATTACAAAAAAAATAAGCATGATTCAAGATAGTCTTCTTCAGCTCCCTTGCTCTGCATATTTCTGACTAGAGTGAAATGGTCCACAATATTTCAGTAGTTTTAGACAGATTTGTTTCCGTTAGGTACAAATCTTTCCATTAAGGCGTTGCATTTTTCACTCATGTACATGTAGTTTCTTTCAGGCTACCCTAATTAAATATACAATTCTTTTTCATGTTATGTTGTCATATGCTGTGAGTATGCCATGCTTCATTGTAATAATCTCTTTCAACAGAAGTGTTTCTACGTGCTCTTGTAAAGCTATACTCTTCTAAAATCTCCTCCTCAGCATTTTTACTGTGGTATCCCTGCTTCTAGGTATATTTGCCCTCATACAAACAGAGATAAGGAAGGAAATAGGGAATGAAGTAATTTTTGTTTAGGACATCACACAGTATTCTTCATTCTTCACTTGCTGCCATTCTGATGTTCCAGGTGTGGTGCTGAAATGCCATTCTCAAATATTTCCCCCAAGACATCAGAGCACACATGGTAGATTTAATTTTCCATTCATGAAATGTTTTTCTGGTAGAAAGGAAGCCTACTGAACAGAATCAGTCCATGTTAGTACTGAACTGTTTCTGTCACAGGTGGCAGGAATTTTTTCATGCCTAAACATTAATAGGAATCTTTTGGAGTTTTTGTAAGATCTTTTGTTCTGAAGAACTGTGTGGGCCACATTAAATTCATTGAAATGTTTTCCATAAAATTAGTTAGGCTGACCAGAGACATTTGAAACAAGGGTAATCTTTTTTTATTCTATTCTATTTAGTTCTATTATGCTTGCAATATGGCAGTAATAGAGCAAGCAGGAGGCTCTGCTAACTGAGGTGAGATGTTAACTTTAAAAATTCCTAATTAGATATTTCTTAAATATGCAATGAAAAAAAATCAGGTGCTATCTGAATTGTAGAATTTATACACAGGGAAACATAACTTTGAGTTTTTCCAGGGCTAAGTTAATTGTGGTTTGATGAATAATGTGCTGCTATTAAATACTACTTTAAAAAACAGTGATATACCGGGTTACTGTGAAATCACAATTGAAGGCTGTCTCTTGGGAGTGAAATACCTCTTGCAAAAAGAAAATGCTTTGGACTTAAAGACTGCATCAAATTTTAAAATTATCTTACAAGTCTGAGACTCATGCCAGTTTATCCTTCAAACTAATCACATGAGCAGTTCAAGGAGGGCTTTTCTTTAAGTTCGAAGTTGAGCGTTTGCTGTTCAACTATATCCATTCTCACTGGGCATTAATTACCAGAACTGACTAACAGTAGTTACAATGAGTTAATTAGATTTTTTTCTTGGCAGCAAATGCTGTGAGTATAGAAAGGCACATTTACTTAACACTTAGGAAAACACAAATTTCCTAGAGTACATTTTGAACCCACTTCTGTTGACGCGTGGGTATTTTTCCCAGTTCTTGATGTAAATCAAAACCCACCACTACAGGCCACGATACCATCTTTTAACAGAGTACCCTTTAACTGAAGCTGCTTTTTGCATATTTGGGATCTGCGCCTTGCATTTTGAATATGGTGACTAAGTCGTTTGTTTTCGGAGAACTTCACTCGGTTGCAATCTGTACGTTACTGTGTTCTGTCTTCAGACTTTTCCTATCTAGTTATTTAAAACAGTTAGCAAAAGTTCAGCTACTGTTTAGTGCTTTCATCCAGATGGTCACGCTCAGCGGGTACAAATTTTTGCCCATTTGAAAGTTAAGGATTTTTAGATAAAACCTCTCAAAAATGTGAAATGCAGAATTGAGTTATATGTGTTTGATTACCTCTGTTGTCACTGTCTTTCCCCCCCAACTGGGGAGAACTGGCAGTAGCCACTGGGAACCATCTTCATCGACGACCTGGATGAGGGTATAGAATGTACCCTCAGCAAGTTTGCTGATGACACTAAGCTGGGAGGAGTGGCTGACACACCAGAAGGCTGTGCTGCCATTCAGAGAGACTTAGATAGGTTGGAGAATTGGGCGGGGAGAAACATGATGAAATTCAACAAGGGGAAGTGCAGAGTTTTACATTTGGGGAAGAACAACACCATGTCCCAGTACAGGTTGGGAGCTGAACTGCTGGAGAGTAGTGTAGGTGAAAGAGACCTGGGGGTCCTGGTAGACAGGAGGATGACCATGAGCCAGCAATGTGCCCTTGTGGCCAAGAAGGCCAATGGCATCCTGGGGTGCATTAGAAAGGGTGTGGTTAGTAGGTCAAGAGAGGTTCTCCTCCCCCTCTATTCTGCATTGGTGAGGCCGCATCTGGAGTATTGTGTCCAGTTCTGGGCCCCTCAGTTCAAGAAGGACAGGGAACTGCTTGAAAGAGTCCAGCGCAGAGCTACGAAGATGATGAAGGGAGTGGAACATCTCCCTTATGAGGAAAGGCTGAGGGAGCTGGGTCTCTTTAGCTTGGAGAAAAGGAGACTGAGGGGTGACCTCATCAATGTTTACAAATATGTAAGGGGTGAGTGTCAGGGGGACAGAGTTAGGCTTTTCTCGGTGATGACCAGTGATAGGACAAGGGGTAATGGGTGTAAATTGGAGCATAGGAAGTTCAAGGTGAATATCCGAAAAATTTTTTTTACTGTGAGAGTGACAGAGCACTGGAACAGACTGCCCAGGGAGGTTGTGGAGTCTCCTTCACTGGAGACATTCAAAACCCACCTGGATGAGTTCCTGTGTGATGTACTCTAGGTGACCCTGCTCTGGCAGGGGGGTTGGACCAGATGATCTCTCGAGGTCCCTTCCAGCCCCTAAGATTCTATGATTCTATGATTCTATGATTTTAGTGGGGGATGTAGTGCCTTGTGGAGCTTGGATTGAGGATGGCAGAGGAACTGCTCTGCAAGGACACCGATGGGCAGAACGCAGGCTGTAAGTGGAAGGATCTTGGCTGCGTCATCTGTATGAGCAAAAGCAAGGATTGAAGTGCATTCTTCAAGATTACCAGAAGGCCTCATTCCCCTGCCAACCTGCCTTTTTTCCATAAGTTTCCTGACCTCACAGTAGTACAAGGTACCACCTCACAGTGTTCTTTGCATTTCACCTCCCTCTTTCCTGCCAGTCATCAGTGGCACTTTAGGCTTAATGTCTTCTTGATAGCAGCTTTATACCTCCCTAACTAGCTGTTGTAGGAAGATGCCATTTTTCAAAATAAACCGTGGCTGATTGTTGCACCCTGACTACTGGGTTTCTGGGGGTTTCCATTTTTCTAATGATTGTCAAGAATGTGATTCATTTTATTGCTGATTTAATTTAAGGTACATGGGGTAGTCACAGTCTGTCCTGCTGCTTAACCACATGAGCTACTTGATTCAAGTGAACATTAGCCAAAACCCTATTTCCTTCCAGCACTTGCATGCTAGACTTACCTGGAGAACATGTGTAAAAGGCATATTCCCACATATGAGACTTTTGGTTGAATAGTCTTTTCCTAGGTAACAGGACTCTCTTCAGAAATACTGAGAAGAGCATTCCTCTGGGGAATCCCCTTACCGATTCAGAAGGATTTGTTGAATTGTACACCCAACACAGGCATCCTGTAACTATATCAAATTTCATCTTTCTTTAAATAAAAGTGCAGATTGTAGGCAGCTTAGTAAACTCATTCTTTAAATGGAACTAAGTTGCTGTATTTTATAGGTTTGATTTATGAAAAACATGTAAATTGATCTTTGTAGAATGCAGAAATAGCAAAAAATGTAAGTTTGGAGAGCATCTTTCATTCCTTGACAGCAATCACATCTTGAGGTCTAGCAAGGGATTAATCTGCAACCTGGAAGAAACACACAGAGGTAGTTAGAGTTTGCCTGTGGGCCACCTTACATTCAAGGAGTTGCATCTTCCTTTTATATTTAAAGAAGCTTGGTTTTATTTTTTTCCTATCAAGAAAAAAAATTTGTACCTTTAGTCCTCTTTTGTACCTAAAACAAATATTGCTGTTTCCTGCTTTCTTTCATGGCAAATCAATTCATTCTTCTGCTGACTTCAAGTGTTGACAAGCTCCAGCTAAACTCTGGGACCCGCCTGTGAAGTTTGCATCTTGGTCAAATTCAAAAGCGGTGTCAAGAGAAGACCTATATGTTCAAGATCCTACTTCTCACCCTGATTTTTGTTGGAAGAACCCCCAGGAACTTGCATAGGGAGGAACTTGGGTGTTCTAACAGGTCTTTGATCTAGGTGATTAAGAGCCACAACTCTGGTGTACACTGTGAGGCACACCAGCCTTCCATTGTTTTGGTTTTTTTGAGGTTTTGAAATTTTTTTTGTGCAGTCTTTGCTATATCTAGTGAAAAAAATTGGGAAATGCTTATTTAAGACATTTATCAAACATGACATGTGGTAGCAGTATTTTGAAATCCTTTCATTTCAGTGGGATTATCATCAATTTCTGTCTTTTTGATTTCTATGACTCTTGTAGCCAATGTGTTAATAGAAAAAAAAATCAGCACTTTTTAATGTATAGTTTGGAAAACACACGTGTGACCCATGAATATTATAGAATGTAATCAGAGATCTCATGTGTGATATTTAATATGTGTTTGCAGTATGTGTCAAACATCCCACAGAGGAAGACAAATTAAATTTGGCAGGAACTGAAAATATAGACTATGAAAATGTACATTCTTTGTTGGATTTTAAAACAGAATTGTTTTAAGCTGGTTTCTGATCAGGGGCCACTGAAAACACATGAGGAGAAAACTTCAGTGATTTAACAGTTTCAGTGGAGGAAACTCTGTTAGTACCAAAGCTGCAGACACCACAGTGCAGTGGAAAAACCTGTACAAATAGAGCGAAACAATTCTGCTTGCAGATATTTGCTGTAGAAGCCAATAAAAGGGCTGTGCTCTTGTGTGTGGTTTAGTGATGTCAAGCACTACTTGCTGGAGGCAGCTGTGCTACTGCAATGCTTTCCTGACCTTAAATAGCCTATATGCTGGCTAATGCAAGCGTTCAAATATAAATACAGGGCACATAAGGACAGAAGGAGGCCAGAAAAGCCATCTAGGCCCCTTCTTTCCCCTGAATTAGTCAGTGTCTTCCTCAGTATTCTTCTCTTCTGGTGTTGGTCCAAGGTATTTACAAAACCGTTTAGACTAATTGTTTCCTTGTGTTCCCTCAGTACTGTTTATTCCATATGTTAAGTACTGCGTGCGAAGCAGTTCTGCTCTTCAGTGTGGCTGCTGCTTGCTTTCCTTTCCTTTTCCTTTCTTCATGGTTCCCTTCAATAGTAACCCAAACAGCTGTGCAACCTCTGTCTATCCTGGGAGGCTGCATGGACCTCAAGCAGCAGCAGCCTACTACTAGAGAAAATGGGACGTTATGGGGCATTTTGTGGAGGTGTTTCCTTCAGGTCATGTTTTCAGTCTGCTTCCCAGATTTTTTAAATCTTTTTTTTCCCTTTTATTCTGTAATTATAAAATGATTAGATGGCATGTATGTGTAATTACGTAGTGATCTTCTTCATTTATTCCATTGCTCAAAGATTGCCTGTGTTTCTTTTGTAGCCATAATGAGGACTGTGTAACTTGCTTCCTACTACCTCAAATCCGGTTGTTTTCAATTCACTTACCAACCACTTAAGTTTCTCTTAACTGCCTTCTTTTTTTTTCTTTTTCTTTTTCTTTTTTTTTTTTTTTAACTTCCGCCACTATTTTCTGGTTTCTGTTTTGACCATTTGTTTTTAGCTCTGCACATATCTCTGTAAATGTGGTTCATTTTCAAGAAGTGAGCCTCTGGTTTTTTACACGTCAGGTAGCATTTTTTTTCCTGCAGTTGACATAGAAACCGTGAGGAGAGTTGAAGGATGAAAGTAAATCTTGACAAAAGAAGTCTTGCTGAAAGTTTAGACACTGAGTGATGGATAAAAATCTAGCAACCCTTTTAATTGTCCTTCCTACAGCATCAGCGCACATTCAGAACAGTCATTTAGCGCAGGTTTTGCCTTTGTTCTCTTCTTTTAAAACATGTTAACAGTATTCTATAATAAAAATGTTTATTTCAAGTTTATTTTCAATGCTCTTCCTCTTTAAAGTGAATTGTTTTTATTTATCAACTGAGAGAAAGCTTCAAGAAAAATTCCATTTGTGTTATATTTGTCAAAACCTGGGTTACATATCACTGAACAACCTTTTTTCCCCTCCCTGACAGTATTGTATTTAGAGTACATGTCTCAGCAGTAAGGGGGTTCAAATTTCTCAATACTTTGAATATCTGTGCTGATTTTGTTTTTTCTAGTAATATGTTAAAATTTTGCAAGTTTTATCAAATTTAGAAAATACATCCAGTTCCTTAACCTGTGATAACTATAGCGGTTTTGTAGAAAATTCATGTTCAGCAAATAAGTGGTAGATTTCACATCAGAGTCGTAGAGCTCTTTGAAAGGAACTCTGAAGCATCCAGCCCAGCTTCCTGCTTGGCATTGGACTACCACCAGCGCTGGGTCAGGCTTTGTGTAGCAGGGCCTTTGTCTGGCCACATCTTGAACACTTCTGAGAGTGGAGATCCTATAGCCTCTGTGAGGCTCTGCTGTCCTCCTAAGGGGAAGAGTTCCTCTGAAAGTCCTGTCTCAGCATCCCAAGGCCTCAGTTGGCCTAGTCTTTGAGAACATTAAGGTCCCCTCTGGATTGAAGCTGCACAGTTTGTTGTAGGAGTGTTAATGTTGTTAACAGTGTGCCATTTATCATGGTGGTGTTGGAAGCAAGGTACTCTACACTCTTGAGCTACCATTCCTCCATTTCAGCACTGAATCAGTAACAGAAGCTCTGTTAACACCACTTGCTTCCCCCATAAATTATGTTTCTCTAGTTAGTCTCATCATGCTTCACCAGCAACACAGGACAGTCGGGTGTTAAGGATATTTTTCTAGGTAGGATTTGCTCTGGCTGGAGGTCATGATGAGCTAGTATAAAGTTACATTAAGTTCTCATCTCGCTACTAACACAGTAAAGGCATGGCATGAGTTTGCTGCGTTCTGACAGGTATCACCATTGCATGTTCCTTTGGGACTAGCTGGTACGTGACATGATTTAGAGCCGTGTAAGGCAATATGGGGCCAAAAATCAAAGAATTTGGGTCAATATCAAGGGTGGTGGTATGCCTTGCCACACCAAGGCACATAATACAGGGATGTCTCTCTTGTTTATTTAGCTCTGTATACTAAAGGCTTCTAGTCTCTTTTCAGTACACAAATAGTAATTTGTGTTACCTTTTCTAAAATTTCATATACTATAGCAAATTTTTAAAAAAAAAGATCATGAAACAGAACAACTAGTCGCTAGCAGTTAATGATCTTGGCAGTACAACTGGCATTGCTGAGTGCTTTCGATGTACAACCGAGCACACTTAAAATGCTAGAAAAAAAAGGGTTGATTTGCCCTGGTTTTATTTGTTATATGAATGCCATGAAAGTCTAGCATTCTATTTTTGTTCATCTACCAATCTGTTCAGCACATTTTGTTTAACAGTTCAACAGTAAAGTCTATATGCAGCCACCCATGTTACATCAGACTCTGTGCAACTGGAATGTTGTTTACTTTTCACCAAGGCAACTCCCTGTTTTTTGTTAATTAATATCTAACAAGGTCCTGCAGCCGACTCCCTTTAAAGTCAAGAATGTAGGGGTGATCAGGATTTATGGGAACACTATGCTGAGGCCTTGTAGCAGCAGAGTGTTTTGTGCAATAGGCTGTCTTGAGGTGATACTCATTTAGGTGCTCTGATGTGTGGTACAGATTCCTGTCGCATCTCTGTGGTTGTCATTTGAAGAGTGTATTCAAAAGAAAATGAAATTAAAAAATCAATACATGTAGAAGTACATTTCTTTCCACCATAAAAAAGGTGGGGTTTTTTTTAGTTCTGTGTTTTTGTGAACCCTGACCCCTGCCAGAATATATCAATAACATAGAGATAAATAGATACTGCAGTTGGCAAGCTGATTATAATTGTATGTTAAGGCAAACAAAAATGGTCTTTTCATTTAATTCAATTCCGTCTCAAAAACCTGTAAAAATACTAGATTCTATTTTAAGAACAAATAGTAGGTAAATAGTGTTATATCCAAAATCTGCCAATTACTGATTGTGTTTGTGTTCTCTTGGGTTTTTTTGTAAAGTTCCTTTGTTGTAGGAGGACATCTTGGCAGAGCTTCACATGTGTGGTTAACTGCTTGCTGAGCCACACACAAATAATACTGTGCAGTTAAGCATTTCTTCCTGCATCACCAATTTTTATTCTCTTGGGCAACAGGAGTTCAAATCTGGGCACAGATGACAAGCATAAACCTGTCTTATTGTATTAATAACATAGAAACTGCTGCTAGCCTCCATAGTAATATTTTAAAGTTGATCTTGTGGTAAGTTTCTCAATCCAGGTTTAGATTTCATTATACCAGCAAATAGATAGATGAATAACTCTTGAATCCTAAAGGACAAAAGGAGAATCTGCTTCCCATTTTCAGTCTTGTCTGATAGGAATTCTGCTAACGGAGGTCGGAAGGGGTATTTGGAAGCCTGATGGGCAGTGATGATGCAGAAACTACTTATAATATATTGACTGTGTATGCTTGTTTAGAATTTTCAGTCTCCCAGACTGCCTTTCCTTGGAAATATGAGGTAATCAGTTTGCAGAAGCATAAGTTTTCATGTCGGTGTGTTTGTTTACACCCAGAATGGAGTTATGAAGTACAGTTGGTTTGCTTATCACTTAGATATTATAAAAAAGAAAAAAGGTTTTTTATAAATGTATTTAATCATAAAATGGATACTGTAGGTGGGAAGTTGTGTTTGTTTGTTGTGAGTGAGAATGGCCTCAAATAGTCTCTTTGTAACCTTGGAAAATGCTCAAGTAGCATATTTTGGGTAGTAGGGTCTATATTTTGGGTTGTAACACTGAATTGAACACATGGGAAAAATCTATCTGTAATTTGAATTTTGTTTTCTGTGCCACTGTAGCTGTGTTGGGATGTCAATAATATCTGACACTTGGGAGGATCAAGTTGTGTTACAAGAACTCACGGGGAGCGAAGACTGAGCTTTTGGAAAGAAGGTTCTAAAATTGTGAAAAGATTATGATGTTCAAGGACTTGGCTTATTGTCATTTCTTGTACCTATGACATGGCATGAATTTGGCTACAGTTCTCTTCAGAATGCTGCAGTAGACCTTTATAACCTCAGCATATAATTTTGTTCATGCAGTTTGAGACCTAAAACCTTAGGAAGAAAAAAGGCAAGCATCCTTTGGAAATAATTTTTGTCCTTTGGGATTACTCCAGTCTCTGGGCAGTCTTGAAATGGTACCTGCTGAAGAAACTTTCACCTCCATTAATGTATCAGTCCCTCAAATTGATTTTTGAAACATCACAACCGAAGCTATTTTAAACTTTCTGCCCTCCAAATTCTCAAAGCTTCTACTTTGGGACATTCCCAAATCTTTACCACTTTGTTCAAGCAGCATACTCCTCTTTTCTTGCCAGGCCTTGCCCAGACGTTCCTTCCTTGTTCCTCTAACAAATAGAAATACATTTTTTAAACATATTTCTTTTTTATTCCCAACTAGGGGCTTTTGCTCTTTTACTCTTCCTCTCCTCCTTCCTTTGGTTTTGTCTGTGTTTCGCCTCCCTTTTAATGTAGATTTACATTGAAGGAAAGATTAAACTGCCTGGTCCTGAAGATCATTTAATAGAATTGCACAATTCTGAGCATTTCCTGCTAGACAGATGCTAGAGTACTGGATTTTCAAGCAAAATATAAAATCTTAAAATAATTTTTTAATCTTTGGGATCTTGAAACATCTGCTCTGAGTCTGACTTGATAAATAGTAGGCTTTAGTTAGCCATTCTGCAGGCTACCCTTGCAGTTATATGTACAACATTTTTATTTCTTCTTGCGAAGTTAGAAAAATCATGCCATAAATTGGATATAAATTCCAACCTTTTCTAGCTTGTGGCTAGATGAGCTACAATTAGTTATTTTTAGTCCTGACCAAGAGTGCATAAATGTTCTTCAGGTTGACACTAATTAGACCCTGAATAAATACATGGTTCCTTGAAGGATAGACAGCTTTTCCAAATACTGACCATAGCTTTAGATAGGTCACTTTCCAAAGTAGGTCTCCAAAGGTAAAGGAATTTGGAGCAGGTGTTACACAAACCGTAGGTGTCCAAGTCTGACATATAAAGACCTGGGTGTCTTCTTTTTTTCCACAACTACTACATGGCATTCGAACTCACTAACTAGGCAGTAAATCTGTGCATTTCAGATACTGTTTTTCATGTACTGTCAAATTGAAAGATGAAAATAAGATATTCCTCCCACCAATTTTGTCTTTCATGCTCTGGAATCATTTCAGATACGAGTCATATTAGAAACTTACGGACGTGCAAAATCATGGTAACAATTGTATGTCACTGGTTTGGCAGAGTCAGAGAGTAGGAACTGATGAGTTAGTTACAATAAATAATCTAGATATTAGTATGCACTACTTCAAATTTTATGATGTATGTAATAATGACCTCCAGCCTCTTCTGTAATACTATTGCAGTCACTGATACCTAAGAAAAATTTACTCTGTCAGGATAGTCAGAACAGAGATGCAAACCATTTAAATATCCTTTCTGTTTGAGAAGTGTCTTTGGTTTTGTAGCTCAGGTGCTGCAAACAGGCAACACAATTTTTCAAGAAACTTAACTCTCATAAATGAATGAGGTAGTTCTGTTCTTCTCGACTGCTTCTGCTTTTTTTCCTTGAACCTTTCAGCATAGAAATTCATGGTAAGTGCAAAGCTGAAGTGTCTCAGAAGGGGTGAACGCCCTTACCTCTGACTTACATGATTCTACTATAACATCAGCCTTCAAGTGTTTTCTTTGTTGTAAAAAAAGTGGTTTTTTCTTTTGCTAGTCTTTTTTTTTTTTTTTAAGTTGTTTGTGCTTAGATACATACCTTATGTTCTTCCACAGTAGGAAATTTATGACAGCTTACTTCTTGGGCTTTTTCTCTATCTTACAAGATAACATCAGTTCTCTGGCCATTTACAGTGTTTAGGGATGGCAGAAAGTTAGTAAGAAAGGGAAGGCTGGGAAATCTATTCATTATTGATTTTTAGCTGATTTTCATGTATCCAAGAAGCTGAATGGCAACTGAGAACCACATTACTTGTCTTTTAATTCGCTATAGACAGATCTTTGGACTGTTAGTAATCTCTTCCATGCTATGATTTTGACAAATCTTATGTGAACTCCCATGAAGTAGCCAAGGACTGATTTTAACTATAGCTGTTGAATTTACCTCCCATGCTTCAAGCGGGGCTTTTATCTTTAGTCTGGAGAGTTCATCTGGAGATGCTTTTGTTGTTGCTTCCCTATGGAAAACTGTCATGGACTGTGGATTTCAATATTGAGGTGTGCCAGTTTGCAAAACTTCACAGAAATCGGTCTATCTAGTTGTACTTGCTAATACTTTTACCTCAAGTTCCCATTTGTAAAAAAATTTCAAGTACCATCTCAAGCTTGCATTATATCTCTCAGAAAGAGCAAACAAAGGAAGGGAATTTTACATCAAGTAAAATGTTTGCAATTGTCTTCCCTCCCTCTCTGCCATGTCCCAAAACAGATTAAACAGAGTTAGTTGTTATCTGTCATCAGCCACGTTTCTACTATTTACTGCAGTGTCTTGAAAACAGAGTACACAAGTAGAATCAGGCAGCTTTGGCTAATGACAGAATTTGTTAATGTAAGAGGCCTTAGCAGCAATGTTTGTGATTGTTTTAAGACCTTTAATAACAACTCCAGCATTGCCCGTTAGTAGATCTTCACTAGTACGTAAGTGCATCTCTAAATCACTGCCATGTGTGAGTTGCTTGCCCTCCTCTTTCAGATCTTGCAGCCAGCCATACCTATATTCAGCAGTATCACTATGCACAGGAATTTGCTGGTGGTGGTTTTGGGCCAGTTGTGTCCTTATATGACTCCACCTACTCTGAGAAGTTTGACATACTCTGTTTCCCAAAGTAAATAGTGCTTGGGGTTTGGTTGTTTTGTTCATACTGTTTCATCCCCACAGAGGAATGAATAGAGCCATTTTGTAACCTTGATTCTCAGTTTACTTCCTTCACTCTCCTCTTAAACCTCTTCACAGTAGCTATTAGTGTTTCAAATTCTCTTTTAAACAAGCTCATGCCATCCAAATCGTGGTGGTATGTGAAATGTAATGTTAGGCAACTTGATATTGTCAGAGGGATTGTATGTTAAGCTGGGGTGGGGAAGCTAGCACAGTACGTTTTGCAAAGCTGTGCATTTTTAAAAACATCATCATGACCCCCGGCCTATCACTTTTACTTGCAAAGGAGGGCAGGGTCCTACACCTTCAGATGGTTTTTTTTCTAGATACTGCATCCAGCCTGAGTTCATGTCAGGCAAGTCAGGTCATTGTTGCAGAGCTATTGAGGTTCTCAGAGGCTAATCTTTATTTATTTTAGTGTTTCATTCTTTTCATCAAAGCTAAAGCTCTTTGAAGAGCAGTACCACTTTTCATTTTGCTCATCTTATAAATTAGTTACTTTAAAGCTTTCTCTGGGGGAGAAGGAAACATAACCATTATAAAGTTCTGCCTTTTTCCCCCCCATTAGTTCAGATTACACTTGGAACCTCTTTCATTGCAGTTTTAAGCAAATCCCCTCATTTAATCATATAATACTGTGACCAGGCCTTTATTTTTTTATGCTAATAACGAGATATGTATTTGGGATTAAAATTTGTTATGTAAACTGCCTTGCAGTAACATCTACATATGTTGCCCGTATGTGAAGAAAGTCACAGGTTTATAGAAATAGGGCTGTTTTTTCCCTAATAGTTCTTCAGCCATAGCCATGGGTGGCTCAGAGACTTTGTCTGATTTATGTGTATTCAGTAATCCTGAATTAATTTCTCTTCCAGGACTTGTCCAGCCTACCCTTTGAACATACTGCAGCAGGGTTTTTCACACCTCCACTACATCCTGCATGAAGATCTATCTCCTTTTGGTTTTGAACCTAGCTCCTGTTAGTGTGGTGTAATGCTGACTGCTACCCTTGTATTGGAAGAGACAGCAACTAGTCAATGCTTATTCACATTTTCCACATCACTCATCATGTTGTGATTCTGTCATACTCCTGGCCTCATTTTCTGCTTTCCAGACTGAATTGTCCTGCAGACAACTTTCTGCTTCTTTCCTTATCGTCTCGTGCTTGGTTTTGGTTTGGCTTTTTATTTGGTGCTGAACAGATATTTTAACTGAACTGTTAGACATAATTCCATGATCAGCTGAATATTCAGCTGAGTATCCATAATTTTATATTTTTCCACATGCCTCTCACTTCATATTTGTGTTAAATCTTCTGTTTCTTCTTGTCATCCAGTTCTTTTCCTAAAAGCCCATTTATTGCTCTTCATGGTTGGAATTTGTCTTGACTACCCTCAATAACATGTTACCACTAAACCACCACCTGGCAGCTCACCTGTTTGCCAGGTCAGTTATGGACATTTTAAGCAATGCAAATCACTACCAACTTCCCCCCTGCTGACTTAATTCTGCTATTATTATTTACTTACACTTCTTAGTGACTCTTTCAAAGAGCTGCAGTAGGTGTGTGAAACAGGACTACCCCTAAACTGGGCAGGTGTATAGCTTTTACATAGTGTGTGTGCACGTATATGTGATGGGTGGAGGGTTCTGAAATGAGGACACTATCATTTGCCAAAAACATTGTGATGTCCTCACAGGCACAAAACTCAGATTTCATCAGGTATTTGTCACTTCCATGGCCACTTCCTTTAACTTGGTTTTCTCTAAGTGGAAAACTTTATCTCTGTTATGCCTGAAAGCACTTGTGGTGATTCTCCAGATACAAGTGGCTCCAAGGATACTTTTTGTTAATGTTAAATTTCCAGTGAGTTTTCCCTTGTGGTGCCCACCATCAGTGCAACAGAGAGCACAGTGCTGAAGATGAAGTGCATTGACTCCAACAAGGGAAAACCAGTGTTTGAGCATCCTTATGGCAAATTAATGGAAAGTTTTAAAAAAACCAACTAAGTAGTATAACTACATGCAGGAGTATCCTGTGCAGTCACCAAAATGGAAACAGTTCAAAGTCACAGGGGAGTTGGAACAGTTCAAACACTTGTGAACGGCAGCATTTCTGCTTTGTGCTGGAGGGGTTTTGTCCTGCTAAAGCTAACTATCCTTGCGTAGCAGGCAATTGTTTTACAGCAAATCAGTAATAAATCAAACGGTGAGTAGCTTTTACTAGAAAATCTTCCTAGACAGAACTCTGAGAGCAGGTTCCTGTTGTGTTGTTGAGGTGTTTTTTTTTCCTTCTCAGTGCATCAGAGCAGAAAAATCTGCTCAGTTTTCTGGAAAGTCAACTGGTGAAAGAAAGAAAGAAGAACAGCAAGGACACATACCAGTAGCTCTTTCATTATACAGTGGTTTTTAGGTAACATTGGGCTTGGATAATACAGGAGGAGAAATGGTTTCTGGAACAACAGGACCCTTCCCTGAGACATTTGTTTTGTATTACTTTTTAAAATTCAAACTGGAGGAGGAGAGTAAAAACCCTGTTCCTAATTTAAGAAACAGTGGTAAAACTTTAATATTTTCTGCTGGACCCTTTTTAATTTTACAGTGTGGGTGCTACCCAAGAAGAGATAATAAATACACATGTCTAAAACTAAACTATAAAGACTAATATATTCTTGCTCTAGAGCTCAGGGAAAAAAAGGTCATATCTCTAAACTCAGACTAAAATAGGAGTTTGTCAGATATTTTTAGTGGCATTAAGCAACTGCTGCTTTCCAGTAAAGCTAGAAGCTGGGAGGGCTAAGAACCTTTGAAATTTGCTGCAGTTGGAAATTGCCTCATATTTTCCATTATAAATATTTTTCTTTTGTTTCTTTTATTTAAAAATTCTTCAGTTGTGGACTGAGGTTTTCCATATGAGATAACTGCTTCAAATGAATGCTGTTTTGAAGTTTCCTTGGGACTGGCATATTTGTCTTACCAATTCAAATTTCCTTCCCTCAGAGGCATCAGTATTTTTTTTTTCCTGTGTCAGGGTTGAGTTATACCCTCCGCCAGCACCTCAGGTTTAAAGATCTGTTTTTGAAATTACTCATTTGAGTAAGCACCTGTGTGCCCTAATGGTAAAGAAAGTAGATTACGGGTATGATATTAGCAATCTTGGGGCTGTGGTTAAGAAGTCATTTGTAGAAGCTCTCGCAAGAGTGGTTTTAACAAATTATTTACCTAATGGGATGAAGTTTCCTGTGCTTGTTCTTATTGTGGAGCATCTGAAGAGAAGTTGTTCATGTCTCTGCATTGCATGTGCAATGTGAATTTGATAAGTTGTTTTTAACATTTTTATTTAAGCTTTCAGGTTAATGAGTGGGGTTGGTTTTCGGGGGTGCTTTTTGTGGAATTGCTGTCGTTTTCTGCATAGGCTGAGGGTGAGGTCTTGGCTCTGTTCCCGTTGGTAAACTCTGCGAAGGACTTCAATGGAATCATAAATCCTCCATAGATACTTTTTGTGGTGGTAAATCATGGTTATTCGTTAATCTGGCTTCCTAGGAAAATTAATTTGCTTTTCTATAAAATTAGTATTATCGTGTTGTCTGTGCATACAGGTATCTGTCATTTTTGCCCTATGAACTTCTTTTGAGCCTGCAGTCCAATTTAAAAGAAAAATTGGCAGGAAGGTAGAAGTCTTAAAAGTGCCAAGCTCCTATGAAAAGGAGAGGCAGATTCTGTTACTGCCACCTGAAGGAAAGGCTGAAGCCCTTGGGTTACTGTTCTGTGAGCAGAGATTCCTTATGGGAGAGAGAAATTATGAATATTCATTCTAATCCCAGGAAGTGCTTCAGTTAGAATTCATACCTTATTAAACATTAGAAAGAAAAACCTCTTTTTGGTCAAGATTTGTATCCTGAATGTATTCTCTGATATCTTGCAAGGCAGGAACACTGTTTGGACCTTTTCCTTTGGTAAAGACATTTAGAACATCTTTCCTGTGTGGTTTCTTTGATATTTAATGAGTGAACTCATGCTGTGCTGTGGCTTTAACATAACTCAGTTAAAAAGTCACGCTAATGCAGTGTAAAAGTCCATTGGAATCCAAACTTTGTTAGCTGTGTTGCCCGTGAACTTGTTATTAATGCTGTAAATGTTTCTGATATAATATAGAAAATACAGGTAGGTAAACATTGACTGGTATTGGGGAATAAATTAAATACAGAGATTACATCCTTGGAATATTATAAATTATGTTTACACTTAAAAACTCCTGTATAAAGAAGTAATTAATCAATCTTTAGTAGGTCATGTCCATATTAATATGGCATTAGTATTGTAACATTGCATTATATTGCCCATTTGCAGAAGAGAAACGAATTACTGTTGTTGTGGGAACTAAAACTTTGAAATTCCTGATTCTTTGCAGGGGGGTTGGAAAAAATTCAGACATCGGAATTAGATTATTTTTTAAGACCCCCATCTGCCTAGTTATTTCTTTTTCAGCATGAAAACAGTATATTGGATACAGTAGTTCCAAATCCTATGGTTCTAAGCACATTTTTATCTTAAATAAAGGCAGATAAGAATTTACCTAAGTCAACTAGGATCATTTATATCATTCCCGCTTCTCCCTTACAAAACAGCTTATTTCTTAAACCCTATGGCTCAATCTTAATCTGAAGTGAAATAGGACATGTATAGTATCCTGGAACTGCATCGTCACTGTGAGCTCTCAGTGAAAGGTGGAAAATCTGAAGATTTTAAGTAAAATAAAAATTGACCAGTAGCGAAAGAAACACTAACTCTAGCACTAATACTGTATGTATAGTAAGTAGCAGCTTTCCAGGCATCTTGAAGAAAGAAGCCAAATGAACAGAGGCTGTATACAGGAAGGTTTAGATTTAAATTCAGAACTGTATTTTGTCATTCTTGCAGGGTCAGTTTGCTATTTTCTTTTTTCCTCCAACTTTGCAGCAGACCTAAAATCTTCATAAGCTAACACATTCATTATAATTCACTTAAAAACATGCAATGATGGCCTTTATGTTGAAGACAGGAAACCGAAGAAAAAGCCAAGAACATATGATTTCTGAGAACTTCAGTCTTCACAACAAAATAATAACCTAAGCATGTAGAAGCCCCAAATCAGCTATTCCTGCCCCAGGGTTAGCAGGTAAACTAGAATTCTAAAGTACTATTTTAAATAATACTGACGGTTTCATTTTTTACATTCTTTAGTCAATTCAAAAATAACTTTTGTGAGTGACAGATCTTCACAATAAAAAAAAGCTTGCCAAGTTGTCTAGATCATGGGCTTCTGCAATTACATATAGATAGTGTAGATAGTGTGCACTGTTGTCTTTACATTTTGTAAAGTGATAGAATAGGTAGCCTGCCTTAGCCACTAGTATCCAAGGGATTCTGTTGATGCTGTGACATTACTAGCTGATGGGAAGAAGAATTTTTGGATATTTGAAACTTTGGATAAACTGAAATGACTCAATAGTAAACTTCACCTTGAAAAATGCTGAGGACCTTCTTGAGAAAGTCTAGTCTTAGCTTATGAAGTAACAGGATTTTTACTTTGGTTTTATTAGTGTGTAGTAGTATTCCTTCCCTGATAAAAGTTGTATCCCAGATTGTATATGAATGGATTTGTGGCAGTTTCTGCACTATACACAAAATGTATAATGTGTTGTTAAAGCACTTTCCATCCTGTAGGGTAAAAGATACTTATTTTAACGAAACATATATTATTACATGTAGTAGCTATGTATTTTAAAATAACCTCCTGATTGTTTTTTCTGTCACTCTTAGCCATGTATCTTTTCTGGCTTCAATAATAATGTCAGATTTGCACTGGGCTATGCCAAGGAAATAGCAAACATTAATTACAAGTTGTTTAATGAAGAGGTGTAGCTTTCTGAGTTAAACTGAAAGTATGGAGTAAGGTGTTTTGCAAGTGCTTTGCAGAGGTCAGATGTTTGGGGTTTTTTTCCTAGCATGACCTCTGTAAGTACAAGTACTCTACGTATTTCTCAAGCCTGCAAAGACTGGGAAGGAGTCACCATGGCTCATTCTGCTTAATTGACCCCGGAATTGGGTTAAAACACTGAATCTGTGGCTTCCAGTGCAGTGTAGTGACTTGACAGTATAGTGGAAGATCATAAACTTTAAGCATGCACATATGAAGAAAAGATCCTGGAGAGAAAACTATTTAAGTTTGTACTATTCCAATATATTGCTGTAGCTTTTGTGATTTATTAAATGGCACTAACACAACTTTGAGAAACTTCTTCATGCAAGCTGGAGGTTGCTAGTCATTGTGTCATTCAATGGCAGGGACAGAGGTGGTAAGGAAAATCAAACTCTTTGGTAGCATAGTCTTTCCTTAAAGATTTTATATAATCAAACTTAAAAGGACTTCAAAGAAATAAAAGTACATATCCAAAGATATCCATGGGTAACACAGAAGATTCCAACACTGTACTAAATATTTATTGCTGGTAGAAACAGCCAAATGCAATTAGAATATAAACATTCTTAGCCAAAAATTAGAATATTTTCACTTTGGGCGTAAATTTTTTTTCTGTAACACGTTGATAGGCTAAGTTAGGTGCAGTATTAAAACCACATTCTGTTCTTTAGTCACATAAGATAATTAGAACAGCCTCCTAATAATGGGTACATAAAGGACAGTGCTACCTGCCACTCCCTTTATGATGCAATACCTAATTTTTTTTTTCTATGTATTGTATAGAGGGTGAAAAGTCGCCAAATTGTTGCAGTGATTTGAATGAAAGAAGAGTCCTGTTAGAGCTCCTTTAAATGTCAAGCCATTTAAAAGCTGATATTTGTATTTTTAGGAGACCACTCATGCCATGCAGAAGTTAAAAAGTAAAAAAAAAATAAAATAAAAATTTATTTCCTAATGGAAGAACTTTATAAAATAGCACATAAAATACTGTCAAAACATCATAGCCTTCATCAGATTGAGTGATTATCAGCCTATAATCTAGAAGCCTCAATATAACTAATATTAGCAATTAGATGTCAGAAAGTTGGCACAAACAAAGCATTAACATAATGGGATTTGTTACACAATTTGTCTTGGTAAATAAATCTCTATTGACCAGTGGTAGATCTTTGACTTTGAAATATGCCACCAGTGATAGAAGGGTTTCCTTGAGGTAGTTCTCATCTCTTCTGAGTTTTAATTTTAGTTTATAAGAAGCACCTCATTCAATTAGTTATTTTACCTTTTTTTGTTATCCTTTTAGAATGTATTCATAGCAGTATTAGTTTTGCACTGGCATAGCCAATGCATTTTCGTACCATATAAAAAAAAAAATCATGCTTTTGATTTTTGATAGGACAGAGGGAAGAACAAGTTAGGAAAGGAAACAGAGAAATGGCTTTTCTAATATTTTAAGAGTGAAGGAACGGGAAAGCAAGGTTCATGCTATTTTGTATTTTAATCCATTCCTTTGTTATTCTTACTGAAAACTGTTCTGATTAGTGCTTGAGGCGTCGTAACATTTTCTCTTTTTTCATGTTTGTTTTTTTTTGCTGTTTTTTGTTTATTGTTATTATTATTTTTGCGTATCTGTAGGACTTAAGAGCCTAAAATTATAAAATCATTTCCAAAAAGAAGATACTTAATTTCAGAAGCTGTTCTAGATGTAGAATCGTAATACCTTCATTTGCATTAAAAGACCGAACTTAAATGATTTAAAAGCTGACAAGCTTTCTGAGATGTTCTTCTTCAACTTAAAAGGCTAGTTTATCAAAGCATCCAATATTTATTTGTAAATACATCTACTTCCAGATACTGTATAGGGCACTCCATTATCTAAGCACTCAGCTTGCAAATGCGCTCAAGCCCATAAACACTGATCATACCCTTAAAAGGTGATAAAGTATACTAGCTGAAAGTTGGGGTTTTTTTGTCTTTCAGTAACCATGTATTTGAAGTGTCTAAGAGAAAGAGGGCAGGCATTGAAGGCAGCCTTGCACGTACCAGGTGCAAGAGTGTGCCTTTGACACAGGCCTGACTGGTGCAGGTATGTGTGCTGTATGGATTTGTAACCTCTTCTGGCAAAAAGGATTCCTTTTGTGGAAAGGATTTTCGCTCCAGTCTTGTGTCTTGCAGCATGTGTTGTAACGAGACTGCTCCATCTGGGCATCGCTAAAAATGGAAGTCCTGGGAATGTCTGTGTTCACTTTCTCACCAACTAATAGCTACTCTAAGCTGCAAATTACGCAGAATCACAGAATCTTAGGGGTTGGAAGGGACCTTGAAAGATCGTCTAGTCCAACCCCCCTGCCAGAGCAGGGTCACCTAGAGCACATCACACAGGAACGCATCCAGGCGGGTTTTGAATGTCTCCAGTGAAGGAGACTCCAACCTCTCTGGGCAGCCTGTTCCAGTGCTCTGTTACTGAAATTTTGAAATTACCCATTTCTTGTGGGTGTCCCTGTTTGATTTTAACACTTTTGTTACCTCTGATGTAAACCAGGGTTTCAAAGTATTAGGGTTTTCTTCTGAGAATTATTCCCAGTCTTCCCACCTATCAAAGGCTGCCTTTGTGTGTTGTAATGCACAGCTCTGCTTCCTTCTATTTTGAAGATAATATATTAGGATTAATATTAAATTATATATGTTCATAGGAGCAAAACACATGTACCCAAATGCCTGTGGTAAAGATTTTGAAAGGGGCTGTAAAAGCCCATCCCGGCAGACTCGCATCGTCTCGTTACATGAGTAAGGGTTTAACATGGTTCCTATTAGCTCTTCAAACCACAGTGGCTCTGCTTACATGAAAACCTTACATTTTCTTGCCTTGCATCCACATGTGAGCATATTTGGCTTACATAAAACCTGAGCTTGTTAGGCCTCTTGGAGCATTTCACAGGAGCACCAGACCAGACTTGTAGCATTCCACATCATTTGTGAACATAAGATAAAGCCAATTTCAAGATCTGAGCAAGAATGCCCCTTAATCATGCTGTGTACACATGGAAATCAGTGTCAGAAGCCAGATGTATGGAAGAAAAACATTTTTCTCCTCTAACTTTCTGCCTCCCTCAGGCATTCTTATCAATGACCCAAATACTCAACTTCATGTCCAGAAGTTTTCCAGCATGTTGCTCTCATTTCATGTCTTAATTTTTTCTGCAAGATTTCTTATCCTTTCAGTACTTTGCATTTCTTGTTCTTCATGTAAGCTAATCAAATGTGATACTGATGATACAGGGGACAGGCTGTTTCTTACATGAAATGTTTGTACAGATAGAAGAGATCCACAAGTGAGGATTACTGTCTGGCCTGGGGTCAACAGAAAATATTTCATTATGTGGAAGAAGTCTACAACACAGCACTACTTTAGCACAAAGGCAAAAAATAGCATGCTTACAAAATGACTGTGTCACTTGAAGTGTTAGGCACTAAGTAGTATCAGAAAATTATTAACAATAAGAGATAATTACTGTCATCTGACTAGCAGATTAGGGAACATAAGTAAAATAAGAAAAAATATAACCAGTGCAATCATAAAACATAAAAGGTTGCAAGTATAGGAAATGGGTGTTCCTCAGAGAAAGGTGGGAACAGTAGGCAAGGAAGGCAATGGAGTCATACCGATTTTTGAGATTCATTTTTCTACTTTATGATGAAGAGACTGCAGGTTAGCAAGTACTGGAAAATGACCAGCTATGTGAACAGTCATAATATAGTAAGCTGAATGTTATTGAATGCATGCCTGAAGATTTATAAGAAATCATAGGTATATAGGGCATATGTTTGTAAATATAACTGGTACCATCTTAGAACAGTTATTCCTTTATATCAACCATTTTATGTATGGATAATGAGAGTAGATACACGTAACTATATGATAAATATTCTGTTCAGTGGAATTGTTTGGGAGATCTCCATCACTAAAGCAGAGTGGATTATAAAGGAGCAGATCAGTATTTTAAACGACGACAAGCACTGTGTAACATACCACGCAGGCTTCAGTGCAGAGGAATTTCCACTGATTCTCACCATAGATAAATCCTCAATCCTTTCATTAATTTATTGAGTCCTACTGTTTCAGAGGAGACTGCTGCTCACTGCCTGCCAGTGCTCTAGTTGTCTTTTCCTTGTTTATGCAAAAGTTTCCAATTCCCAGCTCATTTCTTCATGCTAAGTGCAAAGCATTTTCATTTCCTTTGAGACAGCACTTCAAGTCAATACATTTTTCCCTTGAAACATAAGAGTCAATGCCCAGTATTTTTTTTGTTTTCTACTTAGAAGACCCTCAATATATTCACAGATAATTGGTTATAAGTGTAAGAAAACCGATAATGCCCTTAAAAGTACATCTATAAAGAATAGGAAATTGAAAAGTAAATCTTGGTCTGACTTAGTTGTGACAAATCTCCAGCCTCTTTCACACTTGCTTTTCTTCCTGAGGTCCATACAGAAGACAATCACAGTAGGTGATGCTATATAGTCTTTCTCCTGGCATACTGAATAATTTCTTTAACCTTTACATACTGCTTTTTTAACTTATTTGGAAGCAAAAACAAAATAGGACTGCGTAGTGTTCTCTGTCTTTTCTTATCTGCGCATGTTGCTTGTCTCTCTGTACCTTTTTTGTTCAGTGATGTTTGCTGCTGCTCAGTTTATCTGGGTTTCTTTCCTACAATTTTTTCCCTGCTTGAGCTGTTGTTTGATGGGTTTTTTTGCTATATTCTTTATCCATGTAATTCTCTGTGAAACTTTTATTTGACTTTACTTCTTACTCAGATTTCTCTTAATTTGCTACCAAGATTCCTTTAAGAAATAAGTAAATGCTTTGGAAATATATAGTTCTTCATTGTAAGTGTGTAAGTCTTAAGCCTCCATTCTGCAATTCATGCACTTCCTCCCCTGTCGTTCAATCCCAGCTTTTCCATTCCTCACTGTGTTGTGGAGTTTGAAATACTAGAGTGTGCAAATTATTTGGGAGAGAAACCTTGCCCTCCTTTTTAAACTGTGAGGCATCTAGCAACTTGTTCAGGTCTTCTTATAACTATTTTTCTTAAATGAAACTCTGCTGATGGATACACAGGGGGGAGTTGATTTTTTTTGAGGTCATTAAAAGCATCTTTAAATTCAGTACTTACGTCATTTGTTGTGGATTTCTCATCATTATTTGCAGCCTTTCCAAAACCAAACTGCCTTGAATGACTGAGCATGGTAAATTTGTAATACACCTTGCTTTTGGAATTTTTGGTGGAAAAATTAAGGTGAGTTTAAACATAGAAAGCTGCAACACAAAAGCAAACTTGGTCAGAATTTTTGAGCCTTTTAAAAAAGAATCATGCTCTTTATAGCCTGTGGAACTTTTCATATTCATTTTTTGTACCTGTTCATTCTGTATAATGAAAAATAATTCTATCTATGAAGCATAAGGATTTTTATTAATACTTTGAGTCAGTTTTAAATACCTTGTTTTTATACTATTTGTACTTGTTACTTGTTGTACTTGTTATTTGGATTTTATATTATCAGAACGAATAAGCAATCAACATTTGTGCACTGTGCAGTATTACAGAGTCGTAGTGTTGACACCAGTTAAGTTAACCTGCATTTTAAACTGCTGCACACATTGCAGTCTTGTAGGTTAATTGTTTTGCACTCGCTTGAACCTTTTCTTATTCTCATGCCTTGAGGTATAATGGAGTTCCCAGAGGGCAATCAATTCTGCTGGGCTGCCTTCCCAGGCTGGCCGGTTGTAAGCTTCTGAGCAATGTAGAAAATGAGTCCCCTTGCCCAGAGAAGAAAGCAGTGATGTGAGTGTGGTAGGCAGAGAGCTTGTTGTAGCACTGCTGTGTAGCGTGAGATGTCTGATCAGCTGGGTAATAAATGTTATCCTCGAGTGGTTTTGTTTCTTCAGAGAATACAAGACCTGAGGACAATGGAGAGTTTCTTTTTTCCATCACTGGCAACCTAGGTTTTCAGTTGTTCAACAAGTCAACGGAAACCCTTTTAGTCTTCTTTATGCATAACCTTTCTGAATATAAAGACCCGTTAAGCAAAGGAAAGATCCCTCCAGTCCTGGTTTTTCTGATACAGAGAAAATAATATAGTTTTCAGACTTCTGCTTTATCAAGTAGCAGTAAGAAAAGCTTGATACTGCGGGAGTATCTGTTCTTCCTCCGTCCAGCTTTGAGTCTGGTCAGGGAAGGGGAGAAAATAAACATATTCTAATTTAATTATGTTGTTAGCTATCTATTAATCTCATCCTTCTTGGGATTTTTTTTTTCATCAAGGAAGAGGAGAATCCTGAGGACAGAGCTCCTATCTCCATAAATCTTTCAGTATTAGATCACATAACCTATGCTTTGCATCTAAGTATGTTACGTTAAAGTCAGCTATAATCCAGAATCTGTACAGTCAATGTCAAAAATGGGTAACACATTCTAGAAAACTACGGGGTTTTTTACAATTTTACCTGCAGCAATTTTACCTGGAAATAACCCAAACAAAGCAGTATTCATTAGCACTTACCGATTACTTCATCCTGCAGCTTTTATACTATTCTAGGAATGTTATTAAACTTCAGTATAATTCAGTATAAGCATCTGAACATTATAGGTGGCCAAGCAGAGAAGCAGACTGGTTACAATAACTTGCTAGAACATATGAAGTCAGCTGAAGAGCTGCAAATAAAGCTCAGCAAGTCTGACTTGAAGTTTTCTGCAGTTTGTGAAACTAAAAGACATTTTCATTTTAGTGTTTGCTTTTTACAGTTACTATTTCATCTTTTTTTTCAGTCATTAGCCAGGAGGAGCTCAGAGTTATTTACCCTGAACCTCTGGTAGATCAAGGAAGAAAAGGTGGTATTATCCTTTCAGCCATAATGGCAATCCAGACAGACTCTTTTAGTCTGAGTTTGACCAGCATTCTGTCTCCAAATGAGTAGATTTGGTGTAGTTTTCTCTCAGCAATATAGATACCTCAGATTACATCTGTTAGCTGAAAGCATTCATTTTCATTTTACCAATATTGAAATAAAATAAGTATAAGGAATTTTTTTCTCTTTAAAAATAGAATGGAAACTTTTTTTTGGACACACTACCTCGTGGTAGATTTGTATTGACAAGCAATATGTTAATTATGTTTGCTTTATATTTAATATTATTAGAAAGGAGAGAAAACACTAACACAAACCTAGACTGACCAATTTTTCAACACTAACAAGAGTAATGTTCTGTTACTTTACTTTTAAGCTGTGTATTGCTGATGGAAGCACTATCCCAAGGCTTCTGCCAAGCACCACTTAGTTTGTGTGATAGGAAGGATTGGTTATGGTCGAGCAAGTTTGAAAAATGGTAAACTGACACTAAATCTGGGATCATAGTTGGTAAGGCAGCTTTTGTGGTCACGTGCTTTTATTTGATGTGGTTCCTCACGTCTCCTGTGCCAAATGGTATAATGTACTAAAGTGATGAAACTGCAAAAGAAAAAAATAAAAATAAAAAGTGAACTATTTACTTTAGCAACAAAGGAGAAAGAGAATAGGGAAGGAGATCAAAGCCCATAACGTGTCTCAAAATAAAGAAAAACAGCAAAAAGAAAGGAATTTCTTTCCACATGCTTCAGGCTACTCTTGCTATAGCCTTCATGAGCAATAAACCCTTTCAGTGCTTATGTAGGTCTGCAACTTGCTTCAGTTTCAAAATAAGGCAGGTGAAAACTCACAAAGACTTAAGGGTGTATCCTGGTAAAAGCAAGGGCTATAAAGTCTAAAGTCTGCTTTCCATCACTAGTAGATAGATTTGAACATGTTTTAACATTAGTCACTTAGTTTTTTTAAACTGATATATATATATATGTCCTTCCATGCAGAGACAAGTTTTTTGTTTATTTACATTTTCAAAGCTAGACAAACCTTCAGCTGCATCATTCATGATTATTGAAGTTGTAATTTCCCTATTTTATGTGGGTTTTGCAGAAAGAACATCTTAGATTAGGAACATTGAGTGCAATCAGCATTATGTGCCACTTTCTTTTGATATAAAGTTCTTAAATGCTATATATACCCTGTATTCAGGGGTAAGTATGGTTCTTACAGTGCTTGACCTCCTTCTTGAATACCTGTTTTTTACTCTTTCCTCCCTTGGAGGAAAAATAACTGCCATTATGCAAGGTATCTCTTTTTGAGAGCATGAAACTTTCCATAGATGCTCTTTCCTTTGGAATGCTTCTTTCAAAGAAAAGTTTATGGAATTTTGGAAGATAAGGAATGGTAACAGGTAAAAGCAAAATACATACATAGAGAGAGAACAAAATATATAGACAGTATTACTGGTGTACAGGTTCTTAACTGCAGTATTTGTAACCTGTGTTACATAAATATGAACTGTGGTATTTTTATTCTTGTGGGACCCTGCAAGATGTAGGGCGTAGTCTGAAATAATCCTGATTTTTCAAACTAATCTCAAAAGTTCCCCAGAAATCTAGAGAAACCTTTTTCTTGTCTAGTGAAGTGATGTTTTTAAGGCAGAGGTAATAACTGTTATTTTACACATAAATACTCAAGAAGAAAAACAGTCACTTCTGTAAACCTGTGAATTAATGCTATGCCTTTTTTTTAAAAAAGGATCATTTTTTGAGAAAGGCTTTTTAGTGTAATTACAAGCTATCAAGAAATGGGAAAGAATTTTGCATTTATTATGCAGGCCTGAATAAATAGATCCATTGAGAGACAGACAGAGCAAGTCACTTGGAATGCACCAGTCAACAGCAGAAATGTAAACATATTCCAGCTACGCAGTCTGGACTTGTATTTCAGTGTGCCACAGAACAAAACTGCTATTAATGTAGGCTGACTGCTGCTCTTGTTGAATTGAGTACTGAGTCCATCACAAAATTCAGTTTAATTCACAGATCATGGATCAGAACCACATTGTGTCTGGCACTCTGGAAAGCCAGGAAAGCAGGAACTTGCTGCAAAGGAGTTTATGGTTTGTCTTAAAAAGGTGTATGAAGTTGGTTTGGAGAGCCGAGTAGGTTTAGAGTAATAGAGAGTATGTGGTGGGTTGACCCTGGCTGGAGGCCAGGTGCCCACCAAAGCCGCTCTTACCACTCCCCTTCTCAGCTGGACAGGGGAGAGAAAATATAACTAAAGGCTTGTGAGTCAAGATAAGGACAGGGAGATCACTCACCAATTACTGTCATGGGCAAAACTTGACTCAGGGAAATTATTTTCTTGCAAATCAAACCCAAGTAGGGTAATGAGAAATAAAACCAAACTTTAAAACACCTGCCCCCAACCCCCCTCTTCTTCCTGACTTAAATTACTCTGCTCCTGATTTCTCTAAGGCCTCCCCCACAGTGGCACAGGGGGATGGGCAGTGGGAGCTGTGGTCAGTTCATCACACATTGTCTCTGCTGCTTCTTCCTCCTCATGGGGAGGATTCCTCACAGTCTTCCCCCTTCTCCAGCATGGGTCACGGCCGTGGGAAACAGTCCTCCATGAACTTTCCCAGCATGAGTCCTTCCCCCTGGCCTACAGTTCTTCAGGAACAGTCTGCCCCAGCATGGATCCCCCATGAGATCGATCACAAGTCCTGCCAGAAAACCTGCTGCATTGTGGGCTTTTCTCTCCATGGGTCCACAGGTCCTGCCAGGAGTCTGGTCCAGTGCAGGCTTCCCACAGGGTCACAGCCTTCTTCAGGCTTACACCTGCTCTGGCATAGGGTCCTCCATGTGCTTCAGTTGGATATTTGTGGATACTGTGGACCTTCATAGCCTGGCAGGGGGACAGCTTGTGTCACCATGGTCTTCACTACAGGCTGCCAGGGAAGCTCTGCTCTGGTGCCTATAGCACCTCCTCCCTGTCTTTCACTGCCCTTGGTGTCTGCAGAGTTGTTTCTGTCTCATGTTTTCACTTCTCTCTACACCTGCAGTTGCTGTTGGACAGCAACTTTTTTTCCCCTTCTTAAATATATTGTAACAGAGATGCTACCACCTTGGCCAGCAGCATGTCCATCTTGGAGCCAGCTGGCATCAACTATCAGACATGGAAGAAGCTTCTAGCAGCTTCACACTCTGTAGCTCCCCTACTACCAAACCTGGCTGTGCAAACCCAGTACAGAATAAAACTCTTGAGTCCAAGAGTTCTGTCTCCATGTTCCAATGTGTTCATGCAACCATTTCTCGTAGGTAGATATGCCATGTATTTATATTCATCTGGTACCAGTCCTAATGAAGTAGCATCCACTAAGACTTTTGCTTTGTGAATGATAAATTATAGAAAGCCAATATCAGAATCTGTTAGAATTTTAGCCTTTAAAGAGTAGCAGGTTACTGGAAAAGAACTGTGTAAAAATCAAACACAATTTGATTGGTTGTGCTGAATCTAGACTAACTCTGGCACATGTAGGACAGCAAAATTAATTCATTTGTGTTAAAAACAAAATAACTTCATCATATCTCTGGGTGGTTTTTTTGTTTTTTGATTTTTTTTGGTGGTTTTGATACAATGAATGTCATCAAACCTGATAGTGTGATGTTATGGTTGTTTTTACTGCTGGCTATAAAAATGTGTTTAATTTATGAAGGGTGTGTAACAGTGATGCCAAGAAGGAAAGCTGAATCACAAAGGCAGGATCTATCCTCCAACAGGCTTGGCTCTCTGGAAGGCAGGCCTGGTGTACAGGAATCTTCAGCTTGCACTGGTGGAATCTCTTGGCAAATAGAATTTCCTTGACCATAAAAGCCTTCTTAAGGCTTCCTTTTTTTTTTTTTCTACAACTTTTCTTTTGATTGGGCTTTGAGGAACATCAAAAAGCAGCATTAGATACTGAAATAGCCTTGCCTTATTTTATGTATTCCCTTGCATGCTTTACAGGTCCTCCTTCTTTGATGTTGAGTATGTCACTTCTTTCTTCAGCTGCAGGTTTATTATAAGGTCAAAGGAATTCTTGTGGCCTTTCACCCTGTCTCGTGGTTGTGAAGTACTGCAAGTATGTTCCTTTGGCATGACAGACATGGTTCAACATAGTCAAATCAAACTCAGCAATAGCTTCCTTACATGTTTAAAAAGAAGAGATACATATCACTTTCATAAGGCAGATGAATGTTAATTGCAGAATGTTAATAAGAAGTTTTGAGATGGTCGGAGCAAGTTCCTGTGCAAATGAAGTGTTTTATTAAAATACTTAATAAGCATATTCTCTGACCCAGTAGAGGGAACAAAGGTGCTTGTCCACTCTTAATTTTCCCTACCCATAATTATTTCTGCAGAACATAAATTACATATTGTACAGCTTTATGCTGTTTTCAGAGCATAATTATACTAGAAATTCCAGCCTTCCTTCTGTGGAGGGACCTCTTTCTGAGAAACCACACCTCATAGAAGTCTTTTTCATTTGAGAAGGGTTGAATTCCCATTTCTGTCAACAAGTTTTTATGGATTGACTACTTTCAAAGGAGGTATACAGGTAAAATGGGAAACCTTTATTCACAAATCATAATAATTCAGTTCGGAAGATGTATTGGAAGTTGACGATACAGGAGTAGAAACTTTTCTGCAAATTAAATCTGTTAGAGATTACTCCTAATTTCATGCCTGCTATTGTAACCAAGAGAGGAGCCATTAAGTCCTGCTGTAGTCTTCTGAGCATCTCCAGTGGTATCTCCATGTTGGGGCGGAGCTTGGACTGGATTGCAAATAAGGCAAGGCAGGATGCAAAATGGACAGTACCATTTACTCTGTGTTGGAGGCTTTTTGGATATATTTACATAAGCATTTAAGGAGTTTAATAAACTGAAAGCCAAGGCCTTAAAGTAAGGTACACAACCCACTTGTAACATACCAAGAGAGACAAGTCTTTCATTCTCAAACATTAAATACTGATGGACCCAGCACACTTTAAGTTTCCTGAAAGCAAACTACTGTTTCAGAAGTTTTTCAATTTGGTAATAATCTCACTGGTCATGCTTCACTTTTTTTAACAGCCACAAATAGCAGAATTTTATTCCTACGTAAGTAATATTGTAAGTACTGTGTAAGTAAGAGGGTAGCAGCAAGAAACTGAATCCTACTTAAAAAAAAAAAATCCTGTTCAAGTCTTTCTTCTGCTGGAAAAGTTTGTTTGTTTTTTTAATGTTGCTGTGGTGTGCTCAAGGCTTTTTTATTTTTTCATCATTGCATATGCAAAATACAGACCTGCAGAACTGTTCCATGTGGTGAACAGTCTGCTCAACCCAGACTGTTTTGCCTGAGTAGCAGATTTCCATATACCTCATTATGAGTTTGGGATTTTTTTTTATTTATGTAGGGCTCTGTTCCTTCATAGGGATTTAAGACTGTAGACCTTTATACCTACTGAAGTGACATCTTATCAAGTACTGAGGAGAATACAAGGTCAGGCCCCCTTGGAGAATAAGAGCCTTATTTTGCAGAGAACTTTCTTTCCAGCCAGTTTAATCTTTTATGGAAACAACATGTAAATAGGAGGCCACAAAGTAATTCAGATTTTGAAACTTTTAAATTTTACCCAACAAGGTTATGGGCGTTTAGTGACTGATGTAAGCCATAGTGTGTAATGCAAATTCATATATCTTTTGATTGGTAAAAGACTGTAAGAAAGGTTTAGACCAATACTCCAAAAAGAAAGTAGCATGGACTTCAGCAGTTTGTTGTCTTACACAACGTGATTTAAATAAAAAGTGCTAGATCTTTCCACACCTAAGAAGCTGTTATCCTCAGCAGCAGCAGGTGTCCTTCAGTCTTCCATCCTCTGATAAAGGCAATTGATTAAGGTGTCTAAATACACCTCTGACATTATTTTATTTCAGTGGATTCCTACCATTCAGATTTACAGTCTGTGCATGAACAGAGTTAATAACTTTGTTCATGTTACTTCCTTCTGGGGATGAACAAAATCACAAAATCAGGAAATACAATTGTAGAACATCGTAGACTAGAAAGAACCTCTGGAGGCTACCTGGCCAAGCACCTCCTCAGAGCAGGGCCAGCTGAGATGAGCGTGCTCATGGCAGTTGTTCAGCTGAGCTTTGAGCACCTCTGAGGACAGAGTTGCCCAGCCCTTCTGGGCCTGTCTTCCAGTATTTGGTTGCTCTCATTGTGAAGGTGTTTTTCCTAATAGCTAATCAGAACTTCCTTTGTTGCAACATGTCTGCATTGCCTTTCATCCTGTCTCTTCCGAGAAGATTCTGGCTCCATCTTCTCTATATGTTTCCATTAGATAATTGAAGACATCAACAGACCTTCAATAACAATATGCCTTCAACTGTCCTCTTCAATGTCACCTCCCTCCCATTGTTCTCTTAAGACTGAACAAGCCCATTTTCTTCAGCATTCCCCTTACATCATGTACCTAATAAACTTTTGGGCTCGCTGCCCCATTTGTCTATTAGGTGAACATCTGTGTTGTACTGGGAGGCCCAAATCTGGAGTAGATGTCATGGCAGACATTTGCGTATTGCCATGTCCAAGTTATTGTTCCTCAGTCCAAATTATTTTGCTTATTTTTAGCTGGTTTGACTGAACCTGGCTTTCTGAATAATTCAGGACTCAAAGTCCTCTCCTTCCTCAGTAACTAGGTATCTTAACTACAGTGCTCCACATCTTATCAAAGAGGGGTAAGAAACAGAACTGTTCACAGTGAAAAAGCTGTTTTTTTCAGACAATGCTTTGCACTAGTGGTACTCTTGATTAAAGTAGTTTAATTACAGTGGGTCATGGTATGACCTGGTTTTATAGATGGTATCACTCAGTATTTTTTATATTGCCACAGCATAAAATACACTTCCCCATCATGGCCCTCTGACTTTAAGCATTGGGAAAGAAAACATTGTAGAAATCTCTTTCAAATCCCAGGGACTGTACAAATAATGTACTGTTAAATTAACTTCTATTTCTAGTGCACTTGGAGGATCATCTGCCCTTCATATCCCAGCCTTTCCTAGTGGAGGTTGTCTTATCGACTATGTACCACAAGTATGCCAGCTGCTAACAAACAAGGTAAGTTAGTAAAGAGAATTCCATTTTCCTTTCCCTTATGTACTGTACTGTATTGCAGTAACACACTGTAGCATTTCCATAGAATACATTTTTCTTCTACCAGGTAGTGCAAGCAGAGCATACTTAAGGTGAACTACTCTAAGAATACCTTCTTGATAAGAGTTGAGCACCTACAGAGGTCATTGAAACATAATGACTCTTTTTAGGTCAACAGAAGCATTTTGGATCAGATCCTGGAGTGGATTTTTCTTACTGTGACATGTTACAATTTAGAATTAAACGTCACTGCATCATACAGCACTGTATTGTAACATACTGTTTCTAGTAAATACAACTGTGTACTTTGCCTATTATTTTTCCAGTTGGAAGATATCTAAGTTCTCATATCATAGTAGTCATTGTAGGTTTTGAGTACTTTCAGTGTTTTTTTTCTCAGATGTTTCATCCAAATGAACTGAATCAGCAGTCTACTTGGGTATTTATACAGTAAGAGCTACTTAAGGTTGCTGAAAAGGTTGTGTTCCGGTTAGCTTACTGTTTAAACAAAAATACGTGAGTATAGTATTTTGAAAGCTTCTCCATTACTGAAGTGTAACCTTCAAAAGAAAGCTTAGGGGCCAACATGTAGGAATCTGTTACAGAACTTGTATTTGTGTATTATTTTTACCTTTATTTGTCCAAATCAGGAAAATTATTTTCTCTTTTAGAAGAAGTTCTTAAAAATGTGTTTCCATAATTATACTGGAATCTATCTTGAGAGTTGTTTTTGTTGTGGTTTTCTGTTAAAATTACTTTCTGTTTTTAAAATCTGCAAGTACACAGGACTGTTTTTATCCTTTCTTAAACAAAGTCCCTTTAGCAAACTTATCGTATGTTTTACTTTTCCCAAAATAACATTTCAGATCCCACACAAAGCCTTCAAACTATTTGTACAGTTCTTTTAAATTGAGTCTCCAGACTTAAAAAAAAAATTTAGGAAAGCGTTTGCCAGCCAAGGATTTCTAGTATTACCATAGCCAAAAAATATTATTCCTGTTCTGTTCATGTTCAGTAGGGAGAAATTTAAATGTTAGTTTTCATTCTGTAAGGCAATAGGGAATCACATACGGAACCATATCCTAAGTACATGAAGTAGCCAATTGTAAACCAGATGCTCTTTCAGCCTGACAGCTCATGCACTGTGTGTCAAACCCAGGGTGAAACCCTGTTCACACTGTTCTGCTAAGTAATCCCATTCAAATCCATAAGAGAACATACATGGTGTGAGGAGAATTTACTTTGGTCTTCCAAGTTTCACATTGTCACATTTTGTCTGTGCCAGGATGGAACTCTTTCAAAACCCAGAATGCCTCAAAAGTTGATGTTTACTGTTGAGTAGGTGGTTCCTTGAGTCAGCATGAAACCACTGAGAGAGCTTAGTGTTGAGAAAATTTTGTTGGAGGTGCAGACTTCAGAAAACACCCAGAATCAGTTGTGAAATTTTTACTTTTTTTTTCTTTTGTAGCCTGAATGTTACTTTGATACATAACTGTCAGTTGAGGTAATTATGATTTGCCCCTTGTGGCTTCCTGATCAAACTTCAGCAAGACAACGTTGTGCTTTTCTTTTCTTTACTCTTTATCTTGCACAGTTAAACAGCACTTCACTATATCACAAAAGACTTAAGTTTCACTCAGAAGTGAGTGAAGATATTTTTTTCAATATTTTCTCTGTGCAAGATCCGCTATTTGTTTTAAAGGCATTTAAGGATTCTTCAGGGAAATCATGCAATTTAAATGTAGGATTCAGAACTACTACCATGTCAAACATGAATCTTCCTTAACAAGGAATATATGACTAGGTGTGAGCATTGGCTTCTTTTATCTGTTTATAGCTGTGGATTTGTTTCTTTCTTTTTTAAGGTACAATATGTTATTCAGGGATACCATAAGAGAAGAGAGTATATTGCAGCTTTCCTGAGTCACTTTGGAACGTAAGTTTTCTTTTGATGCATGGTTTTCTGTAGCATGGGGGAAGGTGTTGCTTTAAGCCCATGGTCTTTGGTTGTTTTCCGCTGGACAATCATAGAATCATAGAATGGTTTGGGTTGGAAAGAACCCTGAAGATCACCTACTTCCAACCCACCTGCATGGGCAGGGACACCTTCCATTAGACCAGGTTGCCGAAAACCCCATTCAACCTGCCCTCTGACACTTGCAGTCATGGGGTCTCCATAGTTTCTCTGGGCAACATGTGCCAGTGTCTTACCACCCTCTGGTCATTTTTCACTGAACAATGTGTGTGGATTGTCTCTCTGAAGTAGTATGGGAATGAAGTTCGGTGTTAATTCACTTCTGTGCCAGTTGCTGATCTGCCATTTTCTTCAGCATTCCCCTTACATCATGTACCTAATAAACTTTTGGGCTCGCTGCCCCATTTGTCTATTAGGTGAACATCTGTGTTGTACTGGGAGGCCCAAATCTGGAGTAGATGTCATGGCAGACATTTGCGTATTGCCATGTCCAAGTTATTGTTCCTCAGTCCAAATTATTTTGCTTATTTTTAGCTGGTTTGACTGAACCTGGCTTTCTGAATAATTCAGGACTCAAAGTCCTCTCCTTCCTCAGTAACTAGGTATCTTAACTACAGTGCTCCACATCTTATCAAAGAGGGGTAAGAAACAGAACTGTTCACAGTGAAAAAGCTGTTTTTTTCAGACAATGCTTTGCACTAGTGGTACTCTTGATTAAAGTAGTTTAATTACAGTGGGTCATGGTATGACCTGGTTTTATAGATGGTATCACTCAGTATTTTTTATATTGCCACAGCATAAAATACACTTCCCCATCATGGCCCTCTGACTTTAAGCATTGGGAAAGAAAACATTGTAGAAATCTCTTTCAAATCCCAGGGACTGTACAAATAATGTACTGTTAAATTAACTTCTATTTCTAGTGCACTTGGAGGATCATCTGCCCTTCATATCCCAGCCTTTCCTAGTGGAGGTTGTCTTATCGACTATGTACCACAAGTATGCCAGCTGCTAACAAACAAGGTAAGTTAGTAAAGAGAATTCCATTTTCCTTTCCCTTATGTACTGTACTGTATTGCAGTAACACACTGTAGCATTTCCATAGAATACATTTTTCTTCTACCAGGTAGTGCAAGCAGAGCATACTTAAGGTGAACTACTCTAAGAATACCTTCTTGATAAGAGTTGAGCACCTACAGAGGTCATTGAAACATAATGACTCTTTTTAGGTCAACAGAAGCATTTTGGATCAGATCCTGGAGTGGATTTTTCTTACTGTGACATGTTACAATTTAGAATTAAACGTCACTGCATCATACAGCACTGTATTGTAACATACTGTTTCTAGTAAATACAACTGTGTACTTTGCCTATTATTTTTCCAGTTGGAAGATATCTAAGTTCTCATATCATAGTAGTCATTGTAGGTTTTGAGTACTTTCAGTGTTTTTTTTCTCAGATGTTTCATCCAAATGAACTGAATCAGCAGTCTACTTGGGTATTTATACAGTAAGAGCTACTTAAGGTTGCTGAAAAGGTTGTGTTCCGGTTAGCTTACTGTTTAAACAAAAATACGTGAGTATAGTATTTTGAAAGCTTCTCCATTACTGAAGTGTAACCTTCAAAAGAAAGCTTAGGGGCCAACATGTAGGAATCTGTTACAGAACTTGTATTTGTGTATTATTTTTACCTTTATTTGTCCAAATCAGGAAAATTATTTTCTCTTTTAGAAGAAGTTCTTAAAAATGTGTTTCCATAATTATACTGGAATCTATCTTGAGAGTTGTTTTTGTTGTGGTTTTCTGTTAAAATTACTTTCTGTTTTTAAAATCTGCAAGTACACAGGACTGTTTTTATCCTTTCTTAAACAAAGTCCCTTTAGCAAACTTATCGTATGTTTTACTTTTCCCAAAATAACATTTCAGATCCCACACAAAGCCTTCAAACTATTTGTACAGTTCTTTTAAATTGAGTCTCCAGACTTAAAAAAAAAATTTAGGAAAGCGTTTGCCAGCCAAGGATTTCTAGTATTACCATAGCCAAAAAATATTATTCCTGTTCTGTTCATGTTCAGTAGGGAGAAATTTAAATGTTAGTTTTCATTCTGTAAGGCAATAGGGAATCACATATGGAACCATATCCTAAGTACATGAAGTAGCCAATTGTAAACCAGATGCTCTTTCAGCCTGACAGCTCATGCACTGTGTGTCAAACCCAGGGTGAAACCCTGTTCACACTGTTCTGCTAAGTAATCCCATTCAAATCCATAAGAGAACATACATGGTGTGAGGAGAATTTACTTTGGTCTTCCAAGTTTCACATTGTCACATTTTGTCTGTGCCAGGATGGAACTCTTTCAAAACCCAGAATGCCTCAAAAGTTGATGTTTACTGTTGAGTAGGTGGTTCCTTGAGTCAGCATGAAACCACTGAGAGAGCTTAGTGTTGAGAAAATTTTGTTGGAGGTGCAGACTTCAGAAAACACCCAGAATCAGTTGTGAAATTTTTACTTTTTTTTTCTTTTGTAGCCTGAATGTTACTTTGATACATAACTGTCAGTTGAGGTAATTATGATTTGCCCCTTGTGGCTTCCTGATCAAACTTCAGCAAGACAACGTTGTGCTTTTCTTTTCTTTACTCTTTATCTTGCACAGTTAAACAGCACTTCACTATATCACAAAAGACTTAAGTTTCACTCAGAAGTGAGTGAAGATATTTTTTTCAATATTTTTTCTGTGCAAGATCCGCTATTTGTTTTAAAGGCATTTAAGGATTCTTCAGGGAAATCATGCAATTTAAATGTAGGATTCAGAACTACTACCATGTCAAACATGAATCTTCCTTAACAAGGAATATATGACTAGGTGTGAGCATTGGCTTCTTTTATCTGTTTATAGCTGTGGATTTGTTTCTTTCTTTTTTAAGGTACAATATGTTATTCAGGGATACCATAAGAGAAGAGAGTATATTGCAGCTTTCCTGAGTCACTTTGGAACGTAAGTTTTCTTTTGATGCATGGTTTTCTGTAGCATGGGGGAAGGTGTTGCTTTAAGCCCATGGTCTTTGGTTGTTTTCCGCTGGACAATCATAGAATCATAGAATGGTTTGGGTTGGAAAGAACCCTGAAGATCACCTACTTCCAACCCACCTGCATGGGCAGGGACACCTTCCATTAGACCAGGTTGCCGAAAACCCCATTCAACCTGCCCTCTGACACTTGCAGTCATGGGGTCTCCATAGTTTCTCTGGGCAACATGTGCCAGTGTCTTACCACCCTCTGGTCATTTTTCACTGAACAATGTGTGTGGATTGTCTCTCTGAAGTAGTATGGGAATGAAGTTCGGTGTTAATTCACTTCTGTGCCAGTTGCTGATCTGATTTTACTAGAAAATAACTAATGAGGGGAAAAGGACAGCAGAAAGAAGTTACTGGCGAGGTCTTACAGTAATAGGCAGTGCCTGAGGTGGGAGGACAGGGAAGTAGCTACAGTTCCAAGACTTGCAGGAGCCAGAAACCACTGCTTGGCGTAAAGACAGGACTAGGAGACCAACTGCTCCAACCACCAAGCAGTATTTTTTCTCTTGAGAGAAATGCCTGTCAGGTTGTATTGAATCCCTGTAGTTCAGAGGTACACAGCATGACATGACAACACATTTTCTTCACAAATCGAGTAGTCAGGGATGCCTTGGCACTGTCAAGGGTAGGCACTTTGGTTTCCCACCTAAATCCGCACTTCAGCGAGAGTTCAGGAGCTGATGTGGCAGTGACTGCCTGACCAGCAGTGCCCTACCTCACTGCAGGGAGGGGGTTTCTGCTATCGAGGAGTGGTGATGCCAAATGACATGATTATTTGGGAGCCCTTCAAATCTCAGGTCTCTGAAGTGAGGGTAGGAAGACAGGTGGCTTCTGGCACACACCTGAATTTTATACTATATGTAGATAACAGTGACTTGAATTGGGCATACAGGTAGGTAGAGTCAATGCAAGCTTAGTCCTTATGAAAACAAGATACTTCTTTTTCTTCTGAGAAAACTACAGCATAGAAATGGCCCAAGTATGCCTATGATTTTATTCCATTTGCAGAGTGGTTCATGAGTCCTGATACTGCTTGAGAATTATCAAGAATACGGACTCTTCATGATTGAAAATTTTAATCCATTTACTAAACAAGTCTTTTAGGTTTATTTTTTGTGCGTGCAGTTGTGTTTTGCACTTTTTTATGTGTATGCTTTTGAATTTTCAAATTTAAACTCTTCTCCGCCTGCACATTTTTAATTTTGCCCTGTCACTCCCTACAGAGTTAATATATTATCTTAATCCGAGCAACATACAGGGAATTTGTGTGGTTTTATCAGTTTAGTATTACAGATGCATTAGCAGGTCTCCTTTCATTCCAAGGTGTATTTATATAAACTGAATATGGCCTTTCTTCAGGTAAGAAACTTCAATACCAGCATAAGTAAAAAGATTATTAAGATGAAAAGTTAAAATAATTTTCATTTAGCTAGAAAATTTTAACTGTTAATAAATAAAGCAAAGACTGGAGGTTTCTGAACAAACAAACACATCACCACTCCTTGTAATACAGAATGTATGTATTTATTGCTCAGTATTAGAATGAATGGTAAGTAAAAATTATATTAATTTTTGTTATTTTTTGTTGATAGTGGTGTGGTGGAATATGATGCAGAAGGCTTCACAAAGCTTACTCTGCTGCTGATGTGGAAAGATTTTTGCTTCCTTGTTCACAGTGAGTAACTCTCTGCCTCAGGCATAACTGTCTATCCTCTCAAAGATACAAGTTCAAAAGGGAAAAAATACAATTACAGGAAACTATTTAAAAGTTTTAGCTGTTTTTATCCACTGTTTAATGTATTTTTTATGTGACCGTGATGCTTTGAAAACACAAAATCCTGATTGTATTTGGAGAAGAAGAGATACACATTGATGGTGTACTGCCTGGTTAGAGAATGCCAAAAACATGCTGGGAAGGTTTTCTGGTAATTTGACTCAAGATTAAGTTCACAGTTATAACTCCTCATGTCAAAAATTTCAGTAATGAGGACCAGTGCTATACATAACATAAAAACACCTTCAAATTTCTGTAATTGTCAGGAATTAATGCATTGATAGTGATAATAAAGACACATTAGTATAGGGAAAATACATTAAATGAGAAATAGTATTATACTGTCATTAGGAGACAAAAGTTATTCCTAGACTGAAACTTTGCAGACAAGACTTAACAGTTTGCTACAGTATGTAACTAGATTTGCTGTCAGTTACATTTTTAGATCAAGATTGTATTACTTTCAAAAGACATTCTTAAATAAATAAATACACAGGAATTACATCATGCAGAAATTAGTAGGTGTGTGTTTGTTACTGTCTTGTATATGTTAACTTTAATAGCAATTATTTTTCCCTAGGGTAAGGTGAAATTAACAGGTAACAAACTTATTTTGGTCTGGGGAAATTCAGTCATGTTACCCTGTATTTTTGATTGCTACACTTCTCAGTTTAAAATAATTACAGTGCAATCTGGGCAGCTGCAACACTGGTGTTTGTTAACATTCTAGCACTGGAATATTTCAGATTATGTAATTTTTAATTGTGGGCCGACTTTTCACGTGGAAAACTAATGATGTCTTAATGACATCATAGAAATTTGTCCTAGAGTTTTTAAAGCAAGAAGTGGGGTTCCCATTGTTCAGAGAAGTCCTTCACACTGTGTTATATTGGAGATCGTAAAAAATGCTCTCACTGATCCCTATGTTTTTGTCAACCAAGATTTCCAGACAACAATGATGATAAGAGGTCTAGAAAACTCAAAATTAAAGAACTTCCATCGTATTAGTGTGATTTATTTGGGGGGAAAAAAAAGAAAAAAAAAATCATATTTTTTTAAAAATTGTTCTTATCACATCTTTACTTACTCTTCAACTGCACTTGAGAACTGGTCACTGGGCGGTTTTCTTCCATGATATGGTGCTTCTTTATGGACAGCCTTCTTGAAGAGTTCTTACCTTGCTTACTCCCCAATATGTTTGGCATAATTTTATCAGTGTTAAAATTCCTGTGGATTTGATTTTTGCTGTGGGAAAATCTAAGTTACTAGAAGTGGAAGCAGTTAGATTTCAGGGCAATCAAAATTCAAATTTCTCTTAAATAACAGAGTAGGGTTTAGCTGGGTAATATTCACAGTACTCAATTTAACTGGAATGAAGGCTGCAATTATAACTGAATACTTTATCACTATGTATTAACCCCGTGGCCTTAGAAATCATACAGTGGCTTAGCTGTGTAAGCCATTGCATCACCCTCTTGTTGAACAATCCACTGCAAAAACATTTATGTTCCACGCACTGAAGGATATTGCAATGAAAGGACTGAAACCTGCACTTCATTTCCTGAGTGAAGTAATGCAGGCTTTCATCTCTTAACCACTGACATAACTATGTATGTTATGGTTGAATATTTAGCAAGCGTCTAATAAAATGTCTGGGAGAGATAGCTGTAAGTTGAAAACTGTTCTACTTTTTATATTTACTATAGTATGTAGAGAAAGTATTCAGAGGAGAATAAATAGGAAAGTATACAGCAAGCACCGTCATAAATGAAATGAAAGGAGCCATAGTACTAGCATCTTAATTTTGGGCTTAATTGAGAGTGTAAGTTATATAAACCCTGACATGAGTTATGTTTCCTTTAAAAGATGCATTCATAGATTTCAAAAATAACATTGGGGTGTTTTTGCAACTTTTTGCATTCAATGTTACCAACTTACTTGGAAACTAGGAAGCAAAACACGTTACAAGTAAAGTTGAAATTATGTAGAATAGTTTTATAGAGTGAACTGAATTAAAGATAAGAGAAATGGGAAAATATGGACTTCCAAAGCCAAATAACCTCAGAACAATTTTACTTGATTAAAAAGAAAAATGATTTGTTACAGAGTGAAGAGCAAAGTCTACCCCACTCTACCTTAGAACATAGAAGAGATACCTAAGTGCAGACTTAATCATTAGGCTAATGTAGCTGCTGAAGTTATTTTATTAGATCAAAGAGCAGTCAAAGGAACTGTTGCTTTGGTGGTTTGGTTCTAAAAATTGATCAAATGCTTTCAAATATATGACAGAAGAAATAAACATTCAGAGAAGTTTATGCATCCACATGGAAGAGGAAATTATTAACCAAATTTTGTGCTTTTGATATTGATATTGTTTATGAGTAAGTCTCAGTACCAAACTTTGTTAAGTAAACTTCAATATACTGGTGATCTCTTTCTCATTTGTAAATCAGCTGTGATTAGATTTTGGAGATAGATATTTCTTCATATTCTTGTTCCTGCATACATTCTGTATATTTATTCAGTATATAAATATAAACATAGGTTAGTTACATTATCTGTACACAATTAAGAATGAAGTAGCCTTATTGGTCTGGAGACAAGAATAGGACTCTTGGGCAATCTGTATATAGACTTTAGGTTAGCAACACAAAGGACATTGACAAAAGTCTGACCAGTTGCAATAACAAATGAAACACTGCTTGTCTTAGTAGTTATCTGCTTAAGACATCTTGAAAAGGACAGATAGTAAACTAAAAAGGTTTTGTTTCTTTGAACGATATTTCAGGGAGTGCAGAATGTTGGAAGCTGCCAGCATTTGTAGCTTAAGTTTGTGTGGGATCTCAGACTTAGCTGAAGTTGGTGGGAACACTTGCTGCCAGTGACCTTGGTTAACTGCAAGGGATTTCAGCTTCTATCTTGGGTAATGCCACTGATCTAGGAGGTCCAATGTGCTGGTCATGTAACAGTTTAATTAACAAGCTTTCTTCCTATGGGGCTGCCAACTGAAGGTTTTGTCTACCCTTTTACCTATCTGTGCAAGTGATATGGTTACCTCTGTCAGAGAATAGATCTGAAGTAGTCAGCATCTCAGTGAGGACATTTATACACAGGAGAGAAGCAAGCAAAGGGCCAAGAGCATTATTGGGGTTATAGGAGCATCAGGGCAGACACCCACTTCTAGATTCAGGGGTTTTTGGTGGAAGTCATCAAGCCGACTATTGACACATTCTTGTTTGGATATTGCTATCTGCACACATTTGTCAGCAGAGCCATTTGTGCCAATGCAGTGAACTTGCATGGTTTGAATTGATGGCCTGAGCTAAATAACTGGGGTTTAATCACACAAACCTCTTCTGGATCTGGATTAGCACATCTGTCCACAGGTTCAGAAAGCTGCTTGGAAAATAAAGACCACACAGAATTTTTGATAGCCATGTTTGTCAGATGAGGCTCAGGTGGGGGGTGTTCAATAGGACATTTTGGAAAAGATCATTAGTAGCTGAAAAGACAAGTTTACACTGCTGTGCTAACAAAGGTGCAGTTTATTCCAGTAGTGTTCAGAGAAAGAGGAATGTGTGCCCACTCACTGTAAATAAACAAAATGGCTTGGAAGAAGTAATTTGTTCTATCAGTTCCCTTTCCAAGCAGAAATCACTCATTAGGTTTCAGATATTGTTCTTATCATCCAGTACAGCAACAGTAATCCTTGGAATGTAGGTAAATGTTAATTTTTCAGGCACCTGATGTAGTTTAAGATGTTACCTGCCCTTTAAAGGAGAGTGCCCTGCCTCTGGAAAGTATAACAGAACAGAGCTGATGAGCATTTGTCAGCTCCTTCATCTACTCCTTCTGCAGCTGTTTAAATAAACAAATTAGACTTTGTGGTAGTAAATGGCTAGCAAAGAGTTTTCTGAAAGTCTTAAATAGAGGATTTTTCTGAGATGGATGCGTGTCTGATCACTAAGTGCTTGCTATTTGGGTTTAGGAGAGCTTATGTGAGAAGACAGAAGTACTTTCTTTCATCTAAGATTGTATTTATTCTTTTTGAAATTGCTTCTGCAGGCTCCTATTTGAAAAATCACATGCCTACCACAGTAACTCACAGTCCTTGAGATAACAAAAATGTTTAAGAAATACTTGTTTATCTGAGTAATTTGAAACCCAGAACATGAGTCTGTTTCATGCAAGCATTCCTGTAAATATTTCAGTAAATCTTTATCTGCCTGTAGTTTTGACCATAGAGCCATCTCTATTACATAGGACCTGTTGATCTTGTTAAATGTAAACGTGAGAAGTAGCTAATGTTTGTTGTTTTGACACAGAATTCAATGTATTTGGAATATGCTCAATGAATCCTGTGTGCTACTGGAGTATGATGAACCATTTGAGTGGGGTTGGTAGTTTTAGAGATTTTTTTATATTTTGGTTCAGTTTTCAGTCATGTAAGGTTTACTTACCTACCTTTTGGAAGCTGAAAACAAGGTAACTTGAAAGAGTTGCTGCTCTTCCTCAATATCAGTGCCTGGCAGTCATCACAATTAACACTTAAAATTCCAGGAAAAAAATCTTTTGATGAAATTAAGACTGCATTAGCTCTACTTCTTCAGGGAAGTTAGTCTGATTATGAAAAAGAAGCATCTTCAAGAAAAGGTAGGGAAAAAGAAACTGTTGTCTGCCCCTGTTATCTCCTGAAAAAGGGTCAAGTGTTGAGTGGAATATTTACATTAGCTCCCTTCCCTGAGCATTTATCTGATGAGGTGTTTTCACTTCTGTATATAGTGCTTTTATTTTATTCTTCTAGTTGTTCCTTAAATGAAAATGGGTATTTATGACTATGTGAAAACAAAGAGAGAAGGAAAAAAACAAAGAACACAATGTGAATAAAAAGTCATAGGACAGTGGAGTGGTGCCTGGTAGTGTCAAGAAAGCAGGATAGTTGAGCAGAAATGTCAAACATAACAAAATACGTGGTTTAGGATCCAGTATGAGACATTCAATACTGATAAAAAAAGGTCTGAAAAGGTTGTATAGGGATGTAATTTTGTTCCTAAATGAGAAAATGAAGATTAACAAAACCCCAGTGATGTTAAACTTGCTGGCAGAAGTAAAAAGCTGTTTGGATCTAATCCTTGGGAGTAATTTTTTGACTGTTCAGCAAGCAGATAAATGTCTCTCATGGGGGGGTCTTTTCCTCTGACTCTCAGTGCTTTTATTTGGTACTGTATATTTCTTTGAATTTTATCTTGAAAGTTCCTGAGCATGTGTCGTTCTGCCTACACCAAAATATACCCTGAGCAGAGGAGGTCTCTTCAATACTTTGTGCGTTGTTTAATCACCACAAAACATTCTCTGACATTTCCCATGTAGTGAGGTGTACAGTTCTGCGTTTAAGTAGTCATAGGCAAGGGCTAATCCTAGGACTGAATTAAAACATTTGGAAAATTAATTAGCATTTTGGTGATCATTTTTCTCTGTTGCATATTTTTCTCCTTTTTCTTCTAAGGGATGCTGCCAACTACATTTAGTTTTTAATTTGTATTGAAAGCTGATAATTTAATTTTTATCATTATAAGTATTTTAAACATTGTGTTACTTTGATTCCATTCTGGGTATTTATTTGTACGTGAGCTGAATGAGATTGTCCGTATTTAGATATTCATAATGGAATCAAGTGAATGTGAAAACAGAGGTTTTCTTTTCCTCTTTTTCTGTTTCTCTGTGTTCATATTGTAAGCATGTCACTCACTGTAAACTAGTTTTGGGTTAATACTTAAAATTCTGCTAAAAAAGGGAGAAGGGACACAAGGCAATTCATAAAATTTTAAATGCACAGGAAACAACTGTTGTGATAAGAACTAGGTTTTCCATGATGTCCCTGAGGACTGGCAGAAGTCTAATGTCATCCCCATCTGTAAGAAGGGTTCAAAGGAGGACCCAGGTAATTCAGTCTCTCTAAAGATCATGGAGCAAATCCTCCTGGGAACTGTCACAAGTCAATTGAAGCACATGACTGGGAAAAGCCAACACAGATTTACCAGGGGCAAATGGTGCTTGACAAACCTGATGACCTTCTATGACAAAGTAGCCAGCTCGGTTGATGCAGGGTGAGTGGTGGACATTGTCTACCTGGACTTCTCCAAGGCTTTTGATGCAGTCCCCCACAGACTTTTCCTGGAAAAACTGACTCATTACAGCCTTGACAAGTGGTCTGTGCAGTGGGTGGGAAACTGGCTGATAGACCATACCGAGAGGGAGATAGTAAATAGTTCCTCCTCAAACTGGCAACCAATCACAAGTGGGCTCCTCCAGTGATCAGTATTGGGCCCAGTGCTGCTTCATAAGTGATTTGGATGTTGGGATCAAGAGCACCCTGATGAAGTTTGCTGATGACACCAAGATGAGTGGAGAGGCTGACATTCCAGAAGGGAGAGCCAGCCTCTAAGATGACCTAGACAGGCTGGAGGAGTGGGCTAGCAGGAACCTTATGAAGTTCAACAGGAAGAAGTGTAAGGTATTGCCCATGGGAACATACAACCCAGGAGTGCAGTTCAGACTGGTATCCACCTGGCTGGAGAGCAGCCCTGTGGAAAGGGACCTGGGGGTGTTGGTGGATAACAGGCTCAACATGAGTGACCAATGTGCTGCAGTGGCAAAGAAAGCCAACAGGATGCTGGACTGCATCTACAATGGCATCACCAGCAGAGATAAAGAAGTCATCATCCTGCTCTACTTGGTGCTTGTCAGACCACACCTGGAGCATTGTGTTCAGTTTTGGTCCCCGCTCTATAGAAAGGATGTGGACAGGCTGGAGAGGGTCCAGAGAAGGGCCACAAGGATCATCAGAGGACTGGAGGACCTGCCATATGAGGAGTCGCTGAGGTAGCTGTGTTTGTTCAGCCTTGAGAAAAGAAGGCTTTAGGGAGGCCTTATTACCATGTTCCAGTACTTAAAGGGTGGCTTCCAAGAAGATGGAGACTCCTTATTTACAAGGAGTCACATGGAAAAGACAAGGGGTAATGGGCACAAGTTGCTCCTGGGGAGATTCTAGTTGGACACAAGAGGTAAATTTTTTACCATGAGGACAATCAAACATTGGAATAGTCTCCCAAGGGAAGTGGTAGATTCCCCCACATTGGACAGTTTTAAATCTCAGCTTGACAGGGTGCTGAGCCATCTGATATAAACTATAGTGTTACCTAAAAAGGTGATCCTTGAGGTCCCTTCCAACCTAGCATTCTGTGATTCTATGAAGTATTTGATGATGCCCTTACATGGGTGGACTGGTAAAACATTTTTAAATGTTACTTTGCTGTGGATGCTACCTTTTTAATTTCTGAGAAACATACATATTTGCCATACCTTTAAAACTGTAGTATATGGCTGCAAATATTAATTGATGTTCCTCCAAATGGGCTGAAAGGTTTTGTAATGACTTCATATAAAACTCTGCTTTTCAGAAGAGTGAACTATTGCTTTTTCTTATCTAATAGATAATAGATCTAGAGCACTGCTACTGTGTGCTGAAGTATATGGCAGATAACTAATAAATTCTAAGAAAAGATGCCTGAGATAGGGAAGTGATACAATCCTATTTTATCCACCCAGTTTTTTAAAACAAGTGACTAGGTTACAGTGTCATGAATAGAGCTGAGGCTTTAGTACTAGTCATGGTGCTTTTTCTTCATACCCTATGTCTATGTTTGTGTCTGCACGTTTTGGCATCATCTCACATGGCATTCACAGGTAGTTTTTGTGTAAGGTGAGAACTACATTAAAGTTGTGAGATACAGTGAGTTGAAAATTGCTCATAATAGCACGTAGAAAGGAAATACTTTGTTTTCAACCTAGAAGGGAGATGGTGAGCATGGGTTTAACAGGGATCAGCCCTAGAGTTCAGTATCAGGCAATGCTTTCAGAAGAAAAATGGACCATGAACACCATGTTACTAGAGATAGGAAATTTCCAAAAATAAGAGCTGCATCCAGGAAAGAAAGATTTTCAGAATCCTTTTTTCCTATCTCCTTCGGCCTTCTCCATGATGACAGTTACTTTGTCATCAAAGTAAGCTTTGGCTGAGAATCCATATGTAACACTAGAACACAAAGGCTCCATGCCTTTTATCAAGTAGATAACTGTAATTTACTTTTGAATGATGATAAGTACACCTTAATTTAGAGGTGGAACTGATCACAAAGATACTTAAATGTCTAAATGAGGGAAGGAGGGGTTGCTTAAATTGCTTCTTTGTCTCCTTTGTGATCAGTTCCCCTGCCCCATTCAGCAGCAGTCCCACATTTTCCATAGTCCTCCTCTTGCTGTTGCTGTTCCTGTAGCAGCCCATTGTGTTGTCCTTAACTCCCCTTGTCAGGTTCAACTTGAGGTGAACTTTGAAAATCCGAAATGGATCCTTGCATGCTCAAAGAGTGTCCACATCTCATGTGCTTTCTTTTTGGTTTTGAGTTTTGTCAGGAGATTCTTGCTCATCCATGCAGGCCTCTGGCTTGATTTTCAGCTCCTTAGGATGAACCATTCTTGAGCTTGGACCCCTCTTTTTTCCAGGACCGTTATCCTGTAGGATTCTTCTGTGGGAGGAGCAAGATCCCTGAATGCCCCAAAGGTGGCTCCTTGAAGCTTAGAGTTGTGATCCTGCTGTTTATATTGCCTCATTCTCAAATGGAGTATTCACAAGAAAGCACCAAAAATTACTAGTAGTCTAGAAAGCATGGTTTAAAAGACTGTGTTTCACAAACTAGTTCTTTAGATCATTATAGGACACTAGAGTGATAAGCCTTGAGAACTGTGAAAGCTGGCATCAAGGGCAAAAGTGATAAATTGTACCATTCAGGAGTAGGAAGAAGCAATGGGCCTGTATTGCGGTAGAGTGGGTTTAATTTTAGTTTTAAGAAAATCTGGAATGACTTAGTTGTATGGTTAGGTTGGGCAGGATTACACTGTTGTGACTTGAAAGCTGTAAGCCAGCGTGGATCAGAGCTTGAAAGAACAAGATAGCATGTGTCAGCAAGGGGTCTTTTTGTGTCAGCAAGAGTTCCTCTGACCTGCAGGATAATGTCACACTGATCATAGCTGAGAATTAAATTAAACACTTTCCTTTCAAATCCCAGGCAGTGTTTAAAACAAGAAAAAGAACTTATTTACAAGCTTCATAAGTTTAATAAATTATCAGTGAGAGAAGCTCGTGGTTTTGCACAGCTGCTCTTCAGGTGAAAACATACTTGAGAGGTCTTCCTGCCTTGCTGGAAAGTAATGTAGAACTTTTCAGCGTTTAGCAATGCATCTGAACTGGGAAAGCAGGAGGAAAAGATTTTGCCTTTTCTCCACCAATAACATATGATGGTCACCAGCCTGTGCCAAGAAAGGGCACGGCTTGGCTTTTATGCCTATCACAACTGTAACTGTGTTTAAAGTGTAAGCTTCAAGCAATTCAGATGGAGAAGAGGCAGCTTTTAGTAGCTTCAATCTCATCAGCACTTAGAGAAGTTACTATAGAAACTGTTACAGCAGAAACAATAAAAGGAAACAAAAACGGAAGGGGGAGGGAATTAAGATCTTAGAGAATTTGGAGTAAAAATAAAGTGAAATACATGTCATAAGCTGAAGTTAGTGAGGTAAGAAAAAAAAAGGCTTTCTTCTAATTAAGATAATCATGGTTACAGAAACTAGAGAAAGAAAAGACCCATGAGGCCATTATGCTGTTTCTTTGGGCTCAATATAGAACCGGCCTTACGAGGAGAGGCTGAGGGAGCTGGAGGAGAGGCTGTTCAGCCTGGAGAAGAGGAGGCTGAAGGGAGACCTCATTGCCCTCTACAACTACCTGAGAGGAGGTTGTGGTGAGGTGTGTGTTGGCCTCTTCTCCCTAGTGACCAGTGGTAGGACAAGAGGAAATGGGGTCAAGTTGCACCACTGGTTCAGGCTGGATATTAGAAAAAATTTCTTCACAGAAAGAGTGGTGAGGCATTGGAACAGGCTGCCCAGGGAGGTGGTGGAGGCAGTGTCCCTGGAGGTGTTAAAAAAATGGGTAGATGTGGTGTTTCATAAGATGGTTTAGTGGTTAGGGGTTGTAGGATGGATGGTTGGTCTTGATGATCTTGAAGGTCTTTTCTAACCTTGATGATTCTATGATTCTGTGATTCCATGGGATAGCTTAGGAGGTAGTCCAGTCTTGCTGTAGAAGTCCAAAACAATATGACATAGTTGAAGTGGGTGATGACATCCAAAACAATAAGACATTTTAAAGCTGTTTTGGGGTTATATTACATCACTTTTTCATGGGTTTTGGCTGCATAGCTGGAAATTGCTTGATGAATATCTTGATTTGATCTGTTACTTAGTTCCTCTGTAAGACTAAACAAAGAATTAGAGACTGTCTGCAGCACATGACTGTAACTTAAGCTATTTAAACTATTTTTGTCACATGTTTTTTAAATGCTGGTTTTGTGTAAAGGATGGAGTATTTAAAAAGAGAGATACAGGTTATAATAAAGACATGGGATATTTTTACTACTGTATCATCTGACTACACTGAAAGAAAATCAAAACAATACTAATCAAAAATCTAGTTGCCATTGGTGCCCACACTATATTCTAGTTCCCATTATCAGTGGAATGAGAACCACAAGATGGGTACAACAGTGTCATACAGGCCTCTTCAAAAAAAAACGGGTTACAGTTTATATTTTAAAATAAATAAATAAACCAAATAACAATAAACAACAAACAAACAAAAAACCCCAAGCAACTAGCAAGCCAAAACAAAGAGAACTAAGTGATAAATTTATTCTAGTCTCATTGAAGTATCCACAGGTACACAGATCTACTCTCTGTAATGTATTGGAATAGTTTAATTCCTCACAGTTTATTGTTTCCAGTCTTCAGAAATATTTCAGGGCTGTCTAAGAGGACTGGAATTAAAGGTAGCCACTTCTGTGTCTGAGACTTTGAAGTTGGCCATTTCCATAGATGTGATGTTGTCAGAAGACACATTAGGGAAAGGGACATAATATTGGTGCTAAAATTTTGAAAAAAAGAACCAATTCTTATTTCAAATTGAGCATGGACTGACAATAACAGGAAGTTATTTGTGTTCAATTAAAAAAAAAAAAAAGGAAAAAATAAGGAAAATTAGACTCATTCAGGCACTCATGAATGTCCTGATGAACATTGCTGAAGTTACTGTGAAGTGGGCATTTGTCAGCACTTTCAGTAATGTGTTCAACCTGTACTAAAGAAAAGGTTCCTCAGCATTTTCCTCCTTTCTTATCCCAGCTATATTCATCCTAAAGACCTTCTAATAACCTTATCTTCTAAACATCCCACTGGTCTCCCTTACCGTTCTTGAATTTTATACTTTCTGATAAACGTCAAGATGATCTTACGTTGTTTAGAATCAGTCATTATACAAACGCAGTTCAGAGCTGGCTCCTTAGTGAGTTCTGTTGCCAGACCCATTTTCCAAATTCACAAGGAACTGTGAATTTCGTATATCCATGTAAATTGTCATAGTCCCAAGCATTGCTATTTTTCCATTATAATAATCAGATTTCAATGTTTATCTTCAGTTGTTTAATATTGTACATTGAGTTGATGTATAGCTCATGCAGTTAAGAAAAAAAACCCACCTTTTTTTGTACTATTTAGTTGTATTTTCATACTATTTATTTGGAAGTGTTTTGTATATAAGTAATTTTACTCATTTACTGTACATGTGTTCACTTTGCTGATGGGGTGGATATTTCCTATAGCAAGGGCAGACTTAGTTTTTTCAAAAAGAGCTGTGATTACCAACACACCCAAAGTGCCATAAAGTGTCTCAGCTAAAATTCCATTAACAGCTTTTCATTTCACATTTGAAATTTTGAAATGTTGATTTCGAAATAGCATTTTCCTGCAAGTAGCCAGTTTTCTCCAGAAAGGATGTTAGCCCTAATAAAAATTAACAAATTCAATTTCCTGTGACACTTCTCTGTTAACCTGAGGTCCCACTCTAATGCCATTGGTATGTTATTTGTCATCCTTGCTCTCTCATTCTTGCAAGACTATGTCATCACACACCAAAGCAGGATAGCTGTGGCATTTTGTAATTCTCTGCGTGTTTTGAGCCAAATTCACCCTTTCATTTTTTGCCAGTACAATGTAGGCTAAAGGCCTTCAGCACAGAAGAGGCAAGGAAAGATTCACCATGCAAAATAGCCTAAAATCCTGCCCTACAGAAATTTGTGCTTGCCACTACAGTCCCCAGGATGCTTGTGGCTGAAACTATTCAAGTATCACAGGAGGTTCAGAGAGCAATACGATTCCTGAAAGGCCTTCTGTACTGGAATTTCTGTGTTCAAGGCACTTTTCAGTCTGAGGCAGTGCATTCAAATAATCAAGTTGTTTTTCCCAGCAGCATGAGCTCAGTTGCAAGTAAAGGCAGCAAGAATGTGAAATTCAGTGATCCAAAAAAAAACAAGCAAAAAAATTATGAATATATACTAATAAGAGACAGTTCTGGAGCCTGGAATGTGTGTTTCCTGTTTCCATTACTTACTACATGAGAAGTACTTGAGTGCAGAGGCAGTCTCTGGCCAAAAGTCAGATTATAAGGAGTGAGTCAGGGGATTTCGGGAAGAGAACAGATAGTATCAGGCTGATTGTTCAGTGTTCTCTGGAGGTTTGAGATTAGCACATCTTTCCTGTACCCTTCTTGTTTTTCTGGTGACATAATTGAAACAAAACTTTTCACATATCCAGTAATCATTGATTCTGAAATACCTACTACAGCAGCCAATGTTGGAAGGAGTCATGTTTGACTATATGAAGTAGTACATACTATTTACATCTCAGAAAAATTGCGTTCCATGGGCTGGTGCTTGGCACTAGTAGACAAACTGACTGTCCTTTCCTTGTTCCTTCCTTCCCTGTCTGGAATCCCTAAATAGCCTCTTGACTCATGGAGGTGCTATGAAACAATATTTTAAAATATTTTACATAGCTATTATATCTTACGGTGATTAGAATGATCACACTGAAAAACTTAGCAGAAATGAATAGATATTTAATCAGACCAAGGCTTCAGTGTTGTGCAGTAAATTCTGCAGTGTTGTGCACAGGGCTGGAGTCTGCCAAACAGGGCAAACCAGAACAGGATCTCCTTTGGCCAGCTCTGTCCAGCCTGGGAACTGAACTGGAAAGAATAGTGTGTTATCTTGTGTTTGAAGGCTGCTCCATACAGCAAGTAGAGATTCAGTTAAGGTTGTGCAGACAAGGAAATCTTGTAGAAGTGGAAATCTTAGCAGTGAAATCTCCAGATCAGCCAGTGTTTGAATGCAAAACAAATTACAGGTGCAACAAACTGCCACATTTTCAAGCATCCAGAATGTTTAAAAAATAACCAGTATCATCCAATCATTCAAACAATGCCTAACATCCAGTGAGTAAATAGTGAGTTCTGTGAAGTTACCTAGATATATCTAGTGTCTTGCAAAGGATTAATAAACCTTTTCTCTAGAACAGGGAAACAGTATAAGGAAAAGTTCCTAAATATTGTCACCTAAGTGCCCTGAAATATTTATTTGGTCAGCATGCATTTCAGGCGTGGTTTCATTTTTCCTTTTCTTCTCTCCAGTACTTAAAGGCAAGGTAAACCTGTCTTTTTCTTCTGAGCATTTTTCCTTCAAAAACCCCGTAGCAGCATTGGGATGTGCTTTTGCCAAGACATCCCTTCCTCGTTTCATAACCTGTTTAAAAAGCTATAAAATGAGATGGTATGGGTATTATTTTAGTTAATAAGACTGTTGAAAGCAACTCTGTAGTTGTTGACATAACCTTAACAAACTAGGTAACCTGTTCCAGATCTCTGTGTGGTTGTTCTTTAAGAAAATGAACACTTAAGCTTTACTGATTCATTGCACAGTTTTATAGTTATTAATGAATTGGGATTTTGGCTTTAAGATAACTCTGTTTTGAATAGATGTAAGCAGTAAATGCTAACTAAGTCAAAAGAAGCAAATTTGTGTGTTACTGCTCGATAGTTTCGTATGTTTCAAGAAGAGAGCAACTTCAACTATTTATAAACTGTAATTAAGTTTCTTTATAACATGACTCATGCTTAACAAGCAAGGCCTTTTTCTTTTGCTTTCTTATGAACTGTGTGGGAAAATTAGGGTTTGATCACCAAAGAATTTACTCAATGCTTAATTACCCAAAACAGCCCTCTGAGTTCTGCTCATGTAGAGCTTTAATAAAGACATGATTTTTCCTGAATTATGGCTTTCTAAAACTTGACTTTTAAAAAGTGATGTGTAAATTGTAACATAGAAGTAAGCAGTGTTTTACTATGGAATTGGCTGCTTTCTCCAGTCTGCTGCTTTGAGCTCTGCATGTATTTGGAGTGTGATGCTTAGGAAAGCCAAAGTAAGAAATCATCAGGATTAAATTACTTTGAGTATGGAACTGAATTAGAAAACTTTACTTTCCTGAATGAGCTAATTGTTTAAATTTTCCAAAGGAAATGTTTCTATTTCTGTTAGAGAAGGGATAAATGGGACTTCCTCTGACATAATTTTAATTTTAAATCTGGGTTTGACAGCAAGATTTTTACCTTTATAACCAAATATTACCGCTGAACTGCATGACTTGTAGAAGCTTGCTAGTTGAAGTGACTCACTTACGTAGATTAAAGTTATTTTTAGGGAGTAATTTGCACTGTTTAGAGGAGAAGAAAAAAAGGGAGAGAGAGCTCTTCTAAGAGCTATATCCCTCATTATAGTTTACAGAGCTCGTGAACCCAGCATCCAAGCAAAGGATGACTAAGCAAGGGGTCTATTGGTACTTTCAGGAATTTACAGACATGAGTCATCTGCTTATTTTCTGCAGACATATCACCAGGGTACTGTGTGAGTCAGCTGTTATTTGGAAATAGTACTTGTGTTCAGCATGAATATGTTTTTTGTAGTTCTTAGGTAACTAGCATGCCAAACCAAAGTGTGCTTTTGTAGTTTGCCTAGTTCAGGTGTTGTTTTACAAAGCGGCACACTGGTTTTTACCATGGTGCTTTTTTCATAATAAAGTGTAAATGTTTTCTGGGATGTAATTATGATAACACTTAACTTTGTCACCTTACATATTGCATGAAGACAGGTCTCATTTTGTATTGATGCACAGATTGAGAGTCAGGTTCCCTCTACAACCATGTAAAAAGAAAAGGTTTCTGTATCAACCTGCGCAACTATGAGCAGGATTTGACCTTTTATCTTTAAAACACCTTGCTAGCATTGATTACCAATGGTATTTGCTTATTTTTTACATGCAATAAAACTCTTCACCCCAAATACAAGTATTCTGTGTGCTCACAGTTGTCAGTGGATGGGCATCCACTGTGATGCAGGTGATTTCTTGCTTCCCTTTCTACTGCTGAAATAATAGCTGGCTACCTTGAGATACGTATAGCACTTCACAAGTCAAGCCTATTTCCTGTTTACTGGTCTTTTAGGTGTGGTTGTGTTCCAGAATTAGGGACAGGTTTTTTTACTTGGTCCATACTCATCTCACACCTTGTATTAAGGAAACACTTAGGTTAGAAAAAAGGGAGTTTGACCATTGTAGGTGAAGGGTAGCGTTAGAAATCAAAGGCAGGTCAAATTTTTCACTACCACTTGCAGTATAATGTAAGTAATTCTTGAAAATTCCTGTACAGGTTTTGGTTAATAAAAGAAGATGTTTTCTGTTATATTTTGGTGCTTACCAGTGTTGGAAAAAAAAATTATAAAATAAAGGTTTTTTGTGGTGAATGGAAGCATCTCTGTAGTGATAGCAATGTCTTGATTATCCACTTAAACAGCATTTCTAGTACTAGGTATTTTCTCTTAAGTGCAAACCTTTAGTTTTAGGTAACAGGAAGAAAACTGTTGCTGCTTGCCCCTGGTATGTACACAAAGGATTTCAAAGAAAAGTTAATGAAAGTCAGAAATTCTCAAGTAAACAGTTAGATACAAGGATCGAACTATTACTTGAGTATTTTGGTACAGTTTGCTATTCCTTTCACACAGTGATAAAATACACAAAGGCACAGAGTGCCTTTCCTTTAACGGGTTAGTACTTAACAAGGAAATATATGTACTAGAGGAACAGAGTTTAAGCACTCAGAGCTGCAGTAGTATATTATAACAACAAAATGGGGAGCCTGTCCCCTTGCTTCATAGTCTTTTCCATGGTGAAGCCCTTGAGAGGCTGCAGCACACACATACCATCTGCAAGGGGAGGAGACAGCTTGCTTGCTGATAAATGGCCTCGATACACCATTGTTTATCAGGGTTGTTATTTAATAATCATGTTATAAAGAGGAATTTGACAGAGCAATCTTTGAGTCTAACCCGTGTTATAGCAGAGATCTGCCCTCAAATTAGCAGTACTCTGCCCATGTCATTACTCCTTAAATATCTGCTGGAAGCTGCTGTGTGAGCTGAGTCACCAGGACTCTGGGAGTTATCACGTGTAGCTCAGACACTACATTTGCTCATGAACTGAGCAAACACTGTCATCCATGGAGGTTTGTTGTATTTTGTTGTATTCCAGATGGAATATCACACTCAGTTTTGTATACTTCATGGCTACAAACAATTTTACTTCTGGAGCTTGGAGGGTAATTTAGGGGGAAAGGAGCTACGGTTTGGCTGGTGCTCAAGTCTTCAGACATGATAGCGAAAACTGCAAAGTGAAGGGACTAGAAGGATGATAGCATGGGATTTAGAAAAATAAAACCTATCTATCTTACAGTGATAGTTCAGTCTGTGAGCAGATATTTCAAAGGAGGTGCTGGAATCACTGTTCCACGAAGCATTTAAAAGTAGAAAACAATGCATAACCAAGTGTACTGGAGGGGAGATCCAGTTCCACCTAAGAATGGGTGGAGTCCTATAATGTGCCTTCTTTCTTCAAATTCTGCTTATACTGATTTTGCTACCTGCTTTGATTCCTGCTTCAGCTATGACAACCTGTTAACTGAGGAGTCTTCCCTTCTCCTTAAAAAGGATTATGAAATGTCAGAGAGTAGTAAGAATCCAGGGTTATATGAATGATTTATAACCTTACTAATTTACTTCACTCGTTTCTACAGCCGTAGGAAAAATTCTTAAAGATTTACAGGGAGTTACTGTTCCATTGCCATGTTCTTTCCTTGTGCAGAATTAAAGAACTGTGATTTGGAGGATAACAAAAAATATGGTGCAAATGCGTTATAAAAGGAGTGTTGCACCTTTAAAAGAAATGCACATTCTTCTGATCATTTTGGTATTAGACATTTGATGTAAATAACTCAAGTCTGTTGTCATAAGTCAATTTAACTACAGATTTAAGTCTTCTGAAATTAAAAGTAGAACAAGAAAATCTAAACTACAAATCTAGCAATCAAGAAGTTAAGTTAAAAAAACCTTTTCTGACCATATTATTAACTGTTGTAGACTATTTTATTGGTCTGTCAGACTGATCATGAGACAGTGATAAGCAGAGGGAACTAAGAGGTTCTGATTTTTATTTTTAGCAAGATATTTTGTATATTAATGACTTCGCAGTGTGTTTTTGGTTTTGTGGGTGTTTTTTGTCTGACAGATGACAGCAAGTTGAGATCTTTTCCAACTCATGTGACTGAATCTTTCTACATCCTTTATCAAATAATTTAACTACTGTAGGTCTCAGACAGCTGTAAAATGAGGATGATAGTGCTTCTGGTGTCCATGGAAGCACTAAAATGAATTGACTAAAGCAGATAGAGAAATATGGTTTTTGAATGGAAACCATAAGCAGAATGTATTTTGTGAATTTTGGAAAGGGAAAAATTTACTATAAAGGAAAATAGCTCTATTATTTTTTCTATAATAAAACAGTCATGATGTAAATATTGTGATAAACATGGAAATGCACTAGCTAACCAGTTTTAGAATTATGTGCTTTGCAAAAACGGTATGATAAAAACCCATAGTGTCTCATACAGCAGTATGTTGGAATCATTACTTATAAGAAATAGAGAAGTATATTTTAGAAGTAATTGACAATTTCTCCTTTTCTGTCACCTTTAAATCATTAGAACAGAACCATATGTTTCCAGTAAAAGAGGGAAAAAATGCCACGATGTATTTTCTTACTCTTTTTTTTTTTTTTTTTTCTTTTTAATTCTCAGTTGACTTACCCCTCTATTTTCCTCGAGACCAACCAACCCTGACATTTCAGTCTGTCTACCACTTCACTAACAGTGGCCAGCTGTACTCCCAGGCCCAGAAGAATTACCCTTACAGCCCCCGCTGGGATGGCAACGAAATGGCCAAGAGAGCAAAGTAAGTCATACTGCTATTTCCTACTAAGTATTCCAGCTGTTACATGGTCATCTGCTGGTAGAAGTGTCATGGATTTAACTGTACGTTTTCAGCGTTGTAAGAGCTGAACCTGTTTTTGTTCTCATACAGCCTTCCTGTGTGTGAGTGTAGACAGATACTTTATTAACCATGCTTATCATGTTACTGCCAGAGGACTGATCAAAAGAAGACTCTCTGCTAGAAGTTGTACAGGCACAGACTGGTGACAGTCTCTGCTCCAAAGAGTTTCCAGCCTTAAGTAGATGAGATAGCCCCCAGCATGGTAACAGTCAGGCAAGGTAACTCCATGGTTTTATGTGGGTGTTGAGGGGACCCTGAAGGGAAGCATGTGAGATGGAGAGAAGGGAGAAAAACCTGAAAGATACGGAGGAAGGCTGTAATAAAAAAAACATGTAAGAATGGGAGGAGGTTGAGCAAACCACCTATGCAGCGTAGGAGGCAGTCCTGCCAGAACTTGAGAAAGTTCTTAGGTGAACTTAGGTGAAAGTCTGAATTTCCTTTTCTTTTTCATTATTATTTTTTTTTCCCATTTTTTTTCTGTTGGCTAGAAACAGAGAAATCTCAGACTGTTTCCTCTGCAGTTTTTTCTGCAAGTCCTTGTTTCAGGCTGGGGAGACACCACTACAGTCCAAGTATCCCCTTTACTTAAAGATGACAGGGTAGCCTCCTCAGGGTGGTTCTGTTGCAAGGGCAAGCTGCTGTGGGCAGTTATTTGTGTGCCTTTTGTATGCTGGATATTGTCCTTGTCTTCTAATGAAGCCAAACAGATTTTACTTGAATGGAGCAATATGGGCAACAGCCTTGCTGCAGTATTTCAGTTTTGCAAAGTGTAAAAATGTTAGAACAGCAAGAGATTTAAGCAGGCTGATTATCAGTTATTCAGCACGTCAAGGCATCAAACTGCATAAATAACAAGGCATATTGGGGTTGAATGACAATCAGAAGATTACATTAAATTAGCAAAGATGCATAAATAAGAGTCAAATGAAAATAGTTCAAGCTGAGTAAATGAAGTGAGTGACATGGTCATAGACTGATTGTAATTTGGAAATGATGGAAGCAAACAACAATTGACTGAAGCATTTGCAGATTTTATACTAATTTAAATTTTATGCAGAGCATCAAGTAACATTTGCCTTTGTATTTTGATGCATTGTAATATAAATTGTTTTGCTAGTATTTGGTTTTACTCCCATATTGTCTAGGAGAGCCATTTCTTGATCAAATATGCTTGGATTTTTTTGGATTTGTTTCTTTTCTCTAGCAGAATTAGGAGTATTTTGCTAAAAAAAACCAAAAAAAACCCAAAAAACAACAAAAGAAACAATAACTGGAAGCATTAGTGTGTCTTGTTTATGATTGTAGTACAAAATGCAATTCTTTTGCAGCTAGAAGCTTACAAGTACCTATCTGCTGTCTGCTAAGTGCATTCATTTATGAGTTGGTGTATACAAATGGACTTCTCTGCCCTGCACATGAAAACTACAAGTATTATAACAAGTTATTTTTAAAAGCACTAAATGTGTACCCTTGCTATCACGTGTATGTTTTGTGAGGTTATTCACTCTTATGTTTGAGCCTTTGCATTTAAGTTCCACAGTGGGTACATAATGCAAGAACGATGATGAGAAACGGGGGAAGAAGGTCTGCTGCAATGTTTGAAATAACTATCACTGAGCTGCAAAGAGACAGAGAAGCTGCTCAAGTTAGAAGTGCTTTGCTTGCAGGAATAACTAGTGTTTCTTTTAGTTGGTACCATAAATAAACCTGTATCAAGAAAAGTATGATGTTATGATACATGTTAGCATGGTTTAAGAAACATTTTTAGCACAATTGAACACCTACTGAAAATAGTCTCTAAAATATTTGCTAGAGGTTCTTAGAATAGGTTAGTGTGCTTCAACACAACCAAATAATTGTTCATTCTACTTTATGTTTACCATAGCCATATTATCATAGAATCATAGAATCTTAGGGGTTGGAAGGGACCTCGAGAGATCATCTAGTCCAACCCCCCTGCCAGAGCAGGGTCACCTAGAGTACATCACACAGGAACTCATCCAGGTGGGTTTTGAATGTCTCCAGTGAGGGAGACTCCACAACCTCCCTGGGCAGTCTGTTCCAGTGCTCTGTCACTCTTACAGTAAAAAAATTTTTTCGGATATTCACCTTGAACCTCCTATGCTCCAATTTACACCCATTACCCCTTGTCCTATCACTGGTCATCACTGAGAAAAGCCTAACTCCGTCCCCCTGACACTCACCCCTTACATATTTGTAAACATTGATGAGGTCACCCCTCAGTCTCCTTTTCTCCAAGCTAAAGAGACCCAGCTCCCTCAGCCTTTCCTCATAAGGGAGATGTTCCACTCCCCTAATCATCTTCGTAGCTCTGCGCTGGACTCTTTCGAGCAGTTCCCTGTCCTTTTTGAACTGAGGGGCCCAGAACTGGACACAATACTCCAGATGTGGCCTCACCAATGCAGAATAGAGGGGGAGGAGAACCTCTCTTGACCTACTAACCACACCCTTTCTAATGCACCCCAGGATGCCATTGGCCTTCTTGGCCACAAGGGCACATTGCTGGCTCATGGTCATCCTCCTGTCTACCAGGACCCCCAGGTCTCTTTCACCTACACTACTCTCCAGCAGTTCAGCCCCCAACCTGTACTGGGACATGGTGTTGTTCTTCCCCAAATGTAAAACTCTGCACTTCCCCTTGTTGAATTTCATCATGTTTCTCCCCGCCCAATTCTCCAACCTATCTAAGTCTCTCTGAATGGCAGCACAGCCTTCTGGTGTGTCAGCCCCTCCTCCCAGCTTAGTGTCATCAGCAAACTTGCTGAGGGTACATTCTATACCCTCATCCAGGTCGTTGATGAAGATGTTGAACAACACCGGTCCCAGTACCGACCCCTGTGGGACTCCACTAGTCACACACCTCCAACCAGATTCTGCCCCATTGACTATAACTCTCTGACTCCTTCCTTTCAACCAGTTCCTAATCCACCTCACTTCCTGATCACCAAACCCATACCTGATCAACTTTTCTACAAGGATGCTGTGGGAATTATAGGCCAAGTATATAGGAATACATGTAGATTTATAGGAAAGCATTCTAATTAATACATTCATTCAAGCACCATGTCAAAACATCCCAGATAAAATCAGAAAAGGATACATGATTTAGCCTCTAGAAGCAATGTAGCTTCTAGACGCTTCTAGAAACCTCTAGAAGCTCAACTGAATTAAATTTTACCCTGGATAAATCCAGGACAACTTGTTTGTGTTTCTAAATCCTGTCTTCTAGGTTTTGCTTATGTGTAGTCTTTTTCCCTCTAAGGCAAATGGTCTCCCAAGTGCTTGGCATTCTTTGAGAGAAAACAGCTCTGTTTATCTTTCTGGCTGTACTGTTCTAGGGGCCACGGGATCCCACTGCACGTTCTGGTATCTGACCAAATTCTGCATCCTTCTTCTCAGGCAGTTTGAGGGATCAGTTTGCACCATCTTCCTCACTTTAGCTTAAGACACCACCAAGGACAAGCTTTTGCTTGCTCTTGCACCAACTGGCTTATTCACTGTCCAGTCATGTATTGAAGCATGTGTACCACGTTGCTTTACAGGAGGTAGAAGCACCACCAAGTTTGAAGTGCCATCACTCAGAGACTTCCTCATCCTCAATTTTGGCAAGTCCTGCCTCTATTTTCAGCAACGCAACATTTTTGGCTTATTCATGGGCAGAGTTGTCATAAGTTCATGCCACAGGGACTTTGATTCTGTGCCCAGCCTTCTCCCAGGGTTGGCTTTGGGGTGCTTTTTTTTCTTCAAACAGGTGAGCCCATCCAGTGCCTTCATCTCAGGGGCTAAACTTGAAAGTCTTAATATCATTGTTTATCTTTGTGGCTCCCAGCAGAGGCAGACATCTCTTTTGAAGTTAGGACTTAACCCTTTGCTGTAGCCTTGAGACAATCAATAGTAATTACAAGTAGGAGCAAAATTGCTCCCCTAAAATACATACATATAGAAGTAGATTGTATATATTCACACTTAGGCACATATCACCAAAATCTTAAAGGCAAATTCTCTAATTGAACTCTCAGTTTAGTAGAATCTTTTTCACTCAAAGAAAAAAACTGCTTGTGTTCTTGCTAAAGGAGTTGGACCAATTTATTCCTGTCTGGTGCGAAGTCCATCAAGTCAAGTTCCTCTGTGTCGTCTTAAGCAGTTTTAAAATTACCTGGCTCCTCTGAGGGCCACTGACTTGGATTCCTCACTGAGAGATAGCATCTGGTAAGTGAAACTTGCTATTGTCTTAGCCCAGGGATTTCCCTCTGGCTTGATTTAATTCTAAGGGACAAATCAAGTCCTGATTAAATAATGTGATTCTGAATGCCTCAAGATTTCTTGTTTCTCAACTAAACACAAAATTTTAACCTCTTCCTCCAGCTAGAAACAGGGAAACAGAAAAGATTAGCATTTTCTTAAAAGCTTTCCTCTTAATTCATATCTCTGGCTTTGCCTCTCTTAGGTCATTTATTTATATGTCTGTGGCCTCCTGTGTAAGCAGCTTCTCCAAAAGGGTTTGATCCTAAAATACAATAGCAAGCCTAAGAAAATACAGTAAATTATGGAAAGTTAGCAGCCTTGTTTGTGGTGTACGTGTGAAGTAAAACATCTCTGTGTGGTTTCCATGGGAAAGCTCTATTTTTTTGCTTAAATAGGCATTCAAGTGTACATAAATGGAGTCTTTAAAGAACATGCAGACTCTAGGCTTGGGATTTTATGAAGGAATACTGTAAATAAAGCTCGTTTGTTTACACCAATTAAGTTCAGTTCTCAGATGCACTCTGGCCCAATTTCTGTCTGACCCAGTGCTGCTCAGTAGGCTTAGGTTATACTTCAGGGAGAGCAAGTCAGGACTCAGTTTATTCTTTTATCCTACATAAATCCACCTACTCATCATTAAAAATAGCAGGAGGATGGAAAACTGGTATCACAATACAAAGTTGTTCTGAGAGTTCGCATTCTTTTATCTTTCAAGGTGGCTAATAGAACTGGTTTCTGATTAACACTATTGTCTCTGACCATTCACCAGTGTTTGCTGAATGTGATCGAAATTTTGCGTATCTCTCAGAGCTCCGTAAGGGTGAAAGCTTGAAAGCTCTTAAGTGCTCTTAACTCTATACTGGCTATTTTTCTCCTTTAAGGTGAAGTGCAGTTTAAGATTACATGCAGGCACATCTTTATGTGAGTGATGGATGTACCCCAGCATGGCTGCAGCTACAGTTCATGCTCAGCACGAGTGTGCTATGGTTAGAATGTGTCAGGGTTGTGCACTGTGCTGTGGCCTTTTCATCCTCACTGGGACCTTTTCTTTAAATATCATCAGGTTACAAGATGTGTATCATGTCAAGGTGCTAGTTGCTGTTTGGCTGAAATGATTGCTTTAACTTTAATGTTCCCTGGAAAGGAGAGAAAGTGCATCTTTTGGTGCAGTAAAAGGGTATGTTGGAAAAAATGTGACAATTGTTGTGTTGCTGTTTAGACAAACTCAATTATAATACGTTATAGACTTGCTCTTGTATTCAGTAAATTTTGAGTGCCCTAATGATTTATTTCTTCATGTTGACATTGACAGGTTTTACAACTCATCCATTTTTTATTATGACGTCAGAACTCTCTCACATTTTAGGCAGAATATCTCTTACTACACTTCGGGTTCTTTTGAAGTAAAAAGTTTCTCTCTTCCCATGAAACTTTTATTTTCCTTCTGTACTATCTTCAATCTCACTATAAAGTTTACATGTAAACATTGCACCGTTTTATAATCTTCTCTCCATGATAGGTTTAATTAAGGTAATAAATCACTTGCTATTATTTGGGTTGTATTTCAGTATTTTTCCTGCTTATTTGTGAAAGCAGCAAATTGTGTTTTCATGTGTTATGTAATTTTAATGCATATTTGACATCTTTAAAGAGTGGATTTCAAAAAAATGTAGTGAGTTTTATTTACATATCTATGTAAATTTTATTTTTTTTTTTTTAATGTATGTATATGTAAATACATACACAAACCTTTTTTTGTGACTGTCTTTGGCTCTGTTGCACATTACCTTAAACCTAAAAAGAAATTCAGCAAAATGAAAGTAAGGACCAGAAGCAGAGAGCATGGGAACATCATCCTTCCCTAGGCATGTGTATGTGTGTGTTTGAACATTTGCAAGCTCAGAGGATTTTTCCTGAAGAAGCTGAGGGGTAGGTACAAACTAAGGGTTGCGGTGCTGAGCTGTTTTTAACTCTTTGTTTTTTTGATAGTCTCACATCAGAAACTGCACCAAAGTGATTTCTTGCCTGAAATCAAGTCAGGCTGCCATTCGGTTGCTGCCCATGGGCTGTTGTTCAGAACAGAAAAGGGTCAATATACTGTGACAGCAATAGCAAGGAGGGATGTGGTGACCCAGCTGTTCAAAGCTTACAAAGAAGTGAATTTGATTTTGTAGACCATTACAGCAAAACTCTTACTTTCTGTGGGAGTGTCAGCTGATCAGAATTATATGTGAAAAGTAAAAAGGCAAATGGAAAAAATTATGTTTGGTTAAAACACTTAATAATTGCATTTGTCCTTGTAGCATGTGCTGCAGTTGATTTACGAGCAAACCTTAAAAACAAGATTAGTTTGATTGTAAGATATAATAGGCAAAGTAGATACAGCTTTTAATTAGAATTTCCCCAGGATATTATTTTATTTTTACCTTGTTCCTCTAAATACACTAGAGAGTACATTGCATAGAAATGCTAGTTGGGCTTCTTGAGTCATCTTTTCCATGTACTTTTCTTTAAATGTCTTCTTGGATAATTAAGTCCGACTTTAAAGTTATGGTATGTTAGTTTCTGACAGGTGCCTGCCAGGGATCCTCAGTGCTGTCATGCATTATGTGGATTTCAGCCAAGACAGAAAGGCTGGGGCATTTGTTTCTGGTCACTTCTCATTAAAGCTTTGACTGTGGAAAAAGAAAAACAACTATTTACAGATTAATAGTATAGGTGCTTAGGAAGTGCATGGCAATAAAATGTTAGGCAACTAATTTTTCTGTGTTTTTATATAGACATGTCTGTGTGTTTCAATATTAGTAAATACTCTTTCTGAAAAAAAAAAAAAGGGTTCTCTCATATATTGACAAAAGAAATGCACAGAAGAGATTGGAGGAGTTGGCCTGGGAGAAGTGGAATATAATCGTACTTTGCTGGAAGACAACTGCTTTGTGGGAATTAAAAGCTAGAATTTAACGTAGGTGGTTCTTAGTGAACCAGAGTTAGGTGTTGTTCTAGAAATACTATGATGAACTTTGTGATTTGGTTTCATTAGAGAGCTCTATTATACATTTATCTAAGCTGCTAAATCTATATTAAAACTGAGATGCACAAAAATATCCTCCCTCGCTGGAGAGAAAAAGGTAGAGAGAAATATGCAGTTTTGGAAGGGGCTGAGGTTTAATAGCCCAGATAAGTACTGTTACTTGGTCAATTACAAAATAAACGGCTAAGTAAAAATAGGAGGTGAGCTCCATGGTCTTCTCTTTCAGGCAAGATTTGTAATTGATCAATTAAACACAAAGAATGGCCATACTAGGGCAAACTTAACGTTCATTTAGCCCAGTGTCGTGTCTCTAGCAATAGGCAGCTTCCAAAGCCTGTGGAAGAGCATGGCAGAGCATGTAGTCATATTTTCCTGGCATGTTCTGTCACCTTCGAGGATTTCTATATCCAGAATTGGTACATCCCTGTCTAATAGCCCTACCTAGCTTTTCTTCTGTTTGATTGCTTTTTGAACCCACATTGTAAAATCACAACATTCTGCTGCAAGAGATTGCCCAGGTATGTGTGGCAAGAACAAGCTTTTATGAAGAACATGTATTTAGATGGTGATGTAGTGATGCTGTCTGTTTTACTTTTTATTCTAGTTCTAATAACATCTGATTTGGTTTCCTGTGTGTGACAGACATTTTAGCACTAAGATCTCCTTACTCTGTTTTCAGAGCGTATGTATTTTGTATATGTAAGATTCTTTTTCCTTACGTCTCCCTTTCATGTTTGTCAATAATGGCTTTTCACCTAGTATATTATCTCCCAGTCTCTCAGCACTCTTAAGAACTATCTGCAGTTCCTTATAATTGTGTCTCATTTTTTCCTTCCATGACTAAATTTTTAGCATTAGCAAACTTCACCATCTTCATTTGCTCACTCTTGCAGATCGTGTAGGTATATGTTGAACAACACAGGTCAAAACACCCGTTTCTGTGAAGTTTTCAGGTGACTTCACCCTAATAGTATCATAATTCATGCCTATCTGTTCTTACTTTGACTGCTGTTTATTCACTTACGGGTCTTTCCTCCTGCTGCGGTAATTCAGTCTTTTAAAATCTTTGAAAAATTATCCCAAGTGCCTGTAGGAAGCCCAAGCAGTGGGTGTTACTTGAATCTTTTTTGTCCACATGGTTTTGGTACCTTAAGAAAAGAAGAGATTTACGAAGCATAAGTTTGACTTCTACCCAGTTTATCATATTTACTCAAGTCTACTAGTTCTGGGCTGGTTTATGAATGTATGGGCTTTTTAATAACAGTCTCTACTGCTTTGTAAAGTAGAGACATGAGATTTCCCAGTCCACAGTTCCTTCTGTTCTCCCAGACCTTTTTTAAATTGACATCACACTTCTCTGCTATCAAGCTGTTTTAAGCAGAAGGTTACAAGCTATTTAAGTGTTTAACTTTCTCACACTTGAGTTTCTCTGGAACTCTGGGGTGTGAATATCATCTAGGCCTGCTGATTTGCTTGTGTGTGTTTTGTTGATTTGTTCGTTACCTTTTTGGCTGCATTTCTACGTGAGCCAGATCTTTTGGTACATCCCTTGCAAAGCAAAGCAGGGTTCTGATAGGGCAGCATCTTTAAGCACCTCTGCAGTGAACTTGGATGTAAAAACTGTTTCATTTATTCTTTGTGACATTACTTCTTCTCGGCGTTCTTCTTAGTTTTGGGACAATTTTTGTACTATTTGACATGGTTTTATTTGGAGAATCACAGCTAATTTGTTCCTCAAATTCATTTTTATCTGCTTTGCTCTGCTTTTACATACCAGTTTTAAGAGTTTATTTCTGTCTGTTTTCCCTATTCAGAGAGGAATCTGACCATTTGAGAATTTCCTCTTACTTCTAACAGTGAACATACCTCTTTTGAATAGCAAAGAGAAATAACTTCTTTAATATGTTTTATATAATCACAGCTGTATGGCATCTCATCCCTTTCCTTCTGACTGGTTTGTCCTAATGAATATCCCAAGAAGTTTCTTTTATGTTTTGGTATGTTGCCTTTGGCCCCAGTTGATAAGCAATCTGGCAAGGCAAAGCGGATGGCATGATGAAATCAGTACTTTCACCTGCAAGCAGACTTTGTTTTCAGGGATGCTGATTTTCAGACTTGTTATGGATACATCTGTGGTATAACCCTTCATTTCTGCCTCTGAAGTACAATTAAGGGATTCAATGATCTTTTAAAGATAATTCCAAATCTGTTATTACTTCTGTGATCTCCTGTCTTCTTGAATCTCTACACTTGTCTTTCCTTACAAGCTTCAGTCCTGAATGTATCTTCATCCAGTCTTTTCTGCTTTCTCCTACTTCTTATATCATCCCTGCTTTCCCCCCTCCTTATTTCATTGCATTCTTCACCCTGCCTTTTGTATTTACAAGAGATTCCTAGTTGCATCTTGTGTGGCACTGACCGTGTCCTTCAGATCTACTAAATAGTTTGCTAAATAATTGCTCTCCAGCAGTGGAGTTCAATGTGCACTTACGTAGCTGAGATAGGAGGAAATAGTGTCTCGAATAAACAGTATCTCTTTAAGAAGTTAACCTTTACCTGGAGTGGAAAAATATGGCTATGGCACTTAAGCAAATAGGAAAAATAGAGCAGGCTTGTCACATTATAGATCATAAGACTGGAAATTTCCTGTGAATTAAGCACTGTATTTAAAAATATTGTATGTAGATTGAGTTTTTCCATTATGGCCTTGGAATAGCATTCTCATGATCCACTGGTAAGGAAGTGGAGTGACCATGCTGTGACAGAGATATTCCAGTGCCCCCTTTTCAGACACCCACTACCCCAGCACTGAGTAATCCCCAGGGGAAAATGGAAGTTAAGAAAGCAGAAGCAAAATTTGCTATGATCTAAGACCACAAACTTCATCTGACTGAAGCAAATCTATTTATGTACATTGTGGAGAAGGTGAAGGAAGTGAAATGTTTATCTCTTGAACTAGCAAGCAGAAGGCATTGATAAAACTTTCAAAACAAAAGGCTCCTTTTGCTATGTGTGCTTTGGGACGCTTAGAGGCACTGTGTTTTGGGGACATTTCTGTGCAATACACCTTTGTAAATTCCCTTCTATCTATATCAGAAACTTATGAGAGTAAATCGCAGAATTTTGATTTCCAGATGATTAAAAAAAGTTGCTTGCTTAGTTACTGGCCTTGCTCTGTATGCACAGATTACATCCACTTTAAAGTGGATGTCACTTTTATCTGTAGTTGTCAGTAAAGGTCCATGTGTTTGGAAGCATGTATGTTCTTGGAACCATCTTTTGCAAAGTGATGACCCTACTTATGCTGCTGCTTTAAAATAAACATTAATTGCCACTCTACATCATGAGCTACAGTCCTGACTCTGCAGCAATTGCCTAGAACTCCCTTCCCTTGTGTTTTGCCTTTAGTCAGGTCATTATATTTATGGTTGTTTCATTATTTGAACAGATTGTCAAGTGTCATTTTGCTTTATGGTAAGTTAGGCAGCAAAGTCATCTTAATTTTTACAGCAAAGCTATGCTGAATCTTGACTTAAAAAAATTCAATTGATATTATAGTTTTTTGGAACAGAGACACAAGTGTTTAGCCAAATTAAAATTTAATTTTTATTTCTGTTTGCTTCATGTAGAGTAAAGCCACCTGTTATTTCTGCAATCAGCAAGCCATAGAAAAATATGTCTAAATATAACCACTTCTTGTACCTTTCTGTGTAGCTTGAATCAGAGATGGTAGTAACTCCAACAAGAAATTCTGGAGGAAAAAAGACATTGTTAGTAAAATACAGAAAGCAGCTTTTGGACCTGAGTGAATTTTAATGTTTAAACTCCGGATCTGTACTTAGTTTCACTAGTTCAACTACTTGTGTTTCCTGTTATGGTTTTGGCTTTTCAAAACGTACTAACGTTTTACTTTGTAATTCTGGAGACTATTTTCTGTCATGTAATATAATTAAGTGAGCTGAAGTCAACAGTATTTCTTAAAAATGTGTATTTTGTTGGCTGCCCACTGCAGCCCTGCAGCTCTGTCAATGCTTCATTATTGTTCTGTCCATCAGCCTGGGTGCAGTCAGTGCCTTTTGTAGACTGGTAGGTGGAGGTTACAAAACTCCTTGTAGGTAAGTCACAGCAAAAGGCAGTAGAGAGACAGAAATATTGGAAGAGGAAGAGATTACCTGATGAATTTTTTTGGCACCTGGAAAAAAAAAATTGCTAGCAGCATAATGGCGGTGTGCACTGACTGCTTTGTACATTTGTGTGTTTAGCCAGTTACACTAGCAGTAATTTAAGAAGTATTGTCTTGCTGTTATATAAACACTTCATATGTTTGCTTGGCATTGCCGGGTTTGGAGATGTATAAAATGGAGAACTGTGTAGACGTGTTTCACGTAAAAGCAAAATATTTGCTATAGATAAAGCTGCCTAGTAAGGAAATTATAAACCACATCCCAAAGAGCGTATCATCGAGAAGGTGAGTTTAGAAACATGAAAATATGCCAAGTATTGTTATGTATATTTGAGGCAATGCAGAAATCCTGGAGGGTACTTTGATCATTCTGCTGCTGTGCTTGAATAAGTTTTAGTGATGTTCAGATTCAAATCGTGGTTTAGAAGTGCGGTGCGTGCCATGATTGTCCTGATTTTCATCAGCTTCTGTGCCCTGGTCCCTTGGCACCCAGCCATGTCATGGGCCTGCCTGCCTGCTACAGCCCAATTCCAGCTCTGCAACCAGAAGCTAGAGTGCTGAGAACTGGTTGTCACTTCAAGCCCTGCAATAGCTTAGATCTGCAGAGGGAGATAATTTGTTTTAACAATCATTTTCTTTAATATCGTAAAATGTCTGGCTTAGAATTCATCTCCTGTTACCCTGTAGTTATCCCAAAGCAGGAGAATGGGTTACTCTCCTCTGCTGTGAGAGCCTGGTGAGGAATGCTGAGGAAGTGCCTGTGAATAAACAGACAACATGGTTTGCCCGATGGAAATAAAGTTTTAATGCGTTATATAGAGTAAAAGTAGCAAAGAGGTTTCAATGTCGCACGTCTGAGTTTACAAGGGAAAAACTATGCCTCAAATGTTGGCATGAGGCCTAGGAAAAGAATGGGCTTTCAGTAGATTTCCACACTTCTCTGTCCAGCCCTTGTTAAACACAAGGCCTAGAGATGCAGGAGGGGAGGGTATAACCACCTGTTACGGACCTAATGAGCACTCATATGGAGCATGACCTAAATACAAAAGTGGAATTAATACATCAACTTATTAATTTAAATTCCTTTTGTTAATTAGTACTAATCGTGTTGAATTAGATAGCTCCTGACAAATGGAGTTTAAGAAAAGAACAATTATATTAAAAAAGGAAAGGTTGACATCCTAGATTTTGTTCTGTTATAAATAAACAGCAAATCCTAGAGACTTTAGAGTCTTATAGTAAATATCTTCTATACAGGAGATTATTAAGGGGTTCCATAAAGCAAAGCAGCTGGCTGTGCCTGTGTAGTCACGAGAGGACAAATCCTCTTGCCTGGCACCCAAAAGGTATTGTTGTAGGTGTTCGGTATTTTCAAAACAAGTTTTCATTGTGTCAAAACAAGTTGCAACAAGAACATAAAAATACAAAGGCACATTGCATATGTATGTGTACTCCGTACAAAAACACTTTGTACTTCAAAAAGTGAATAATCAGGCGACGCTGATAAAGCCAGGAGAAGCTTTTTTATATTTCTAACATGGCTATGCTGTTGAAATAATTTATATAGCAAGATTTCATTGCAAAGTGTCAGCATAATAATGCTAGTCCAAGAGGAATAGGTGAAAGACCTCAAGAGGCCTCAGGCTGTCCTTTACTCTGACCTACACTCTTCTTAGTTACTGTTTTTACCTAACTTAATTGGAAGAGGGGAGGATGTTGCTATTCTAGCTAATTTATGAAGATCAGTCATCTCTGGACTGGATTTCTGTTAGGATTCTGTGGACTGGAAGAAACTTGTAGATGTCTTACAGTGGTTCCTTTAGTGTGCAGCAGGGAAGAAATACAGAATAGAAAAAGATGCAAATCCTAGAATTGGAACTCCTCTTTTAAAAAAAATAGAAAAGGAGAACAAGGAGAGCAGTGAGAGAGAAGGTGAAGGAAGTGAAATGTTTATCTCTTGAACTAGCAAGCAGAAGGCATTGATAAAACTTTAAAAACAAAAGGCTCCTTTTGCTATGTGTGCTTTGGGACGCTTAGAGGCACTGTGTTTTGGGGACATTTCTGTGCAATACACCTTTGTAAATTCCCTTCTATCTATATCAGAAACTTATGAGAGTAAATCGCAGAATTTTGATTTCCAGATGATTAAAAAAAGTTGCTTGCTTAGTTACTGGCCTTGCTCTGTATGCACAGATTACATCCAGTAGCTGTCACTTTTATCTGTAGTTGTCAGTAAAGGTCCATGTGTTTGGAAGCATGTATGTTCTTGGAACCATCTTTTGCAAAGTGATGACCCTACTTATGCTGCTGCTTTAAAATAAACATTAATTGCCACTCTACATCATGAGCTACAGTCCTGACTCTGCAGCAATTGCCTAGAACTCCCTTCCCTTGTGTTTTGCCTTTAGTCAGGTCATTATATTTATGGTTGTTTCATTATTTGAACAGATTGTCAAGAGTCATTTTGCTTTATGGTAAGTTAGGCAGCAAAGTCATCTTAATTTTTACAGCAAAGCTATGCTGAATCTTGACTTAAAAAAATTCAATTGATATTATAGTTTTTTGGAACAGAGACACAAGTGTTTAGCCAAATTAAAATTTAATTTTTATTTCTGTTTGCTTCATGTAGAGTAAAGCCACCTGTTATTTCTGCAATCAGCAAGCCATAGAAAAATATGTCTAAATATAACCACTTCTTGTACCTTTCTGTGTAGCTTGAATCAGAGATGGTAGTAACTCCAACAAGAAATTCTGGAGGAAAAAAGACATTGTTAGTAAAATACAGAAAGCAGCTTTTGGACCTGAGTGAATTTTAATGTTTAAACTCCGGATCTGTACTTAGTTTCACTAGTTCAACTACTTGTGTTTCCTGTTATGGTTTTGGCTTTTCAAAACGTACTAACGTTTTACTTTGTAATTCTGGAGACTATTTTCTGTCATGTAATATAATTAAGTGAGCTGAAGTCAACAGTATTTCTTAAAAATGTGTATTTTGTTGGCTGCCCACTGCAGCCCTGCAGCTCTGTCAATGCTTCATTATTGTTCTGTCCATCAGCCTGGGTGCAGTCAGTGCCTTTTGTAGACTGGTAGGTGGAGGTTACAAAACTCCTTGTAGGTAAGTCACAGCAAAAGGCAGTAGAGAGACAGAAATATTGGAAGAGGAAGAGATTACCTGATGAATTTGTTTGACAACTGGAAAAAAAAAATTGCTAGCAGCATAATGGCGGTGTGCACTGACTGCTTTGTACATTTGTGTGTTTAGCCAGTTACACTAGCAGTAATTTAAGAAGTATTGTCTTGCTGTTATATAAACACTTCATATGTTTGCTTGGCATTGCCGGGTTTGGAGATGTATAAAATGGAGAACTGTGTAGACGTGTTTCACGTAAAAGCAAAATATTTGCTATAGATAAAGCTGCCTAGTAAGGAAATTATAAACCACATCCCAAAGAGCGTATCATCGAGAAGGTGAGTTTAGAAACATGAAAATATGCCAAGTATTGTTATGTATATTTGAGGCAATGCAGAAATCCTGGAGGGTACTTTGATCATTCTGCTGCTGTGCTTGAATAAGTTTTAGTGATGTTCAGATTCAAATCGTGGTTTAGAAGTGCGGTGCGTGCCATGATTGTCCTGATTTTCATCAGCTTCTGTGCCCTGGTCCCTTGGCACCCAGCCATGTCATGGGCCTGCCTGCCTGCTACAGCCCAATTCCAGCTCTGCAACCAGAAGCTAGAGTGCTGAGAACTGGTTGTCACTTCAAGCCCTGCAATAGCTTAGATCTGCAGAGGGAGATAATTTGTTTTAACAATCATTTTCTTTAATATCGTAAAATGTCTGGCTTAGAATTCATCTCCTGTTACCCTGTAGTTATCCCAAAGCAGGAGAATGGGTTACTCTCCTCTGCTGTGAGAGCCTGGTGAGGAATGCTGAGGAAGTGCCTGTGAATAAACAGACAACATGGTTTGCCCGATGGAAATAAAGTTTTAATGCGTTATATAGAGTAAAAGTAGCAAAGAGGTTTCAATGTCGCACGTCTGAGTTTACAAGGGAAAAACTATGCCTCAAATGTTGGCATGAGGCCTAGGAAAAGAATGGGCTTTCAGTAGATTTCCACACTTCTCTGTCCAGCCCTTGTTAAACACAAGGCCTAGAGATGCAGGAGGGGAGGGTATAACCACCTGTTACGGACCTAATGAGCACTCATATGGAGCATGACCTAAATACAAAAGTGGAATTAATACATCAACTTATTAATTTAAATTCCTTTTGTTAATTAGTACTAATCGTGTTGAATTAGATAGCTCCTGACAAATGGAGTTTAAGAAAAGAACAATTATATTAAAAAAGGAAAGGTTGACATCCTAGATTTTGTTCTGTTATAAATAAACAGCAAATCCTAGAGACTTTAGAGTCTTATAGTAAATATCTTCTATACAGGAGATTATTAAGGGGTTCCATAAAGCAAAGCAGCTGGCTGTGCCTGTGTAGTCACGAGAGGACAAATCCTCTTGCCTGGCACCCAAAAGGTATTGTTGTAGGTGTTCGGTATTTTCAAAACAAGTTTTCATTGTGTCAAAACAAGTTGCAACAAGAACATAAAAATACAAAGGCACATTGCATATGTATGTGTACTCCGTACAAAAACACTTTGTACTTCAAAAAGTGAATAATCAGGCGACGCTGATAAAGCCAGGAGAAGCTTTTTTATATTTCTAACATGGCTATGCTGTTGAAATAATTTATATAGCAAGATTTCATTGCAAAGTGTCAGCATAATAATGCTAGTCCAAGAGGAATAGGTGAAAGACCTCAAGAGGCCTCAGGCTGTCCTTTACTCTGACCTACACTCTTCTTAGTTACTGTTTTTACCTAACTTAATTGGAAGAGGGGAGGATGTTGCTATTCTAGCTAATTTATGAAGATCAGTCATCTCTGGACTGGATTTCTGTTAGGATTCTGTGGACTGGAAGAAACTTGTAGATGTCTTACAGTGGTTCCTTTAGTGTGCAGCAGGGAAGAAATACAGAATAGAAAAAGATGCAAATCCTAGAATTGGAACTCCTCTTTTAAAAAAAATAGAAAAGGAGAACAAGGAGAGCAGTGAGAGCAAATACCTACGATTCTCAGCTGTGTCTAATACAGCTGAAAGGGGTAAAATTCAGTCCTCACCTCAGTCCTGAGGTAAATAACAGCATGTGCAGGTTATTCAGACAAACTCACTGTTAAGCTACTGCATGATTCGGACAACACAGGACTCCTGACAAGAAGGGTTCCCAGCTACTCCAGAAGACTTGGAAGGGTTAAACAGAACTATTCAGAGATCCCAACAACTACAGGCGTGCCTGCCCAAGTTAGATCTTTTAGCTTGAAAAGGTTGAGGAAAGGAACCCCACATTTTCCTGTATGCCTTGCCTAGACTAGAAGAAAAGTGATTTATTTCTCAGATATACTAGCTACTATGTTCTTGAATACATTAAGTTTGTTCTATCTTTAGAGCCTAATATTTTCAGAATTAAACCATAGTCACAAAAACATTTTACAAGAATTAATTAGAATATTGGAATAATGAGTAGTATTTAAGAATAAAATTTATTCTCAAAGCCAATAGTAGGAAAAAATCAAGTACAATAATCTGAGTCTGTCTTCTGATGAGAAGGAACACAGTACATGCACTTTATATAGTGAGAAATAGTAAAGACAGCCCATGTATCTTTGTGAAAAGATCAAGATTTCAGCTCAGGGGCTTTCATTTGCTAGTGAAGAATGTGCAGGGACAGACTACACTGTGCTAGTAGTAGACATATTGCTGTACAGCTGTGCAGCTAAGTCTGTACTTCATGTGGACCGTCGAGATTATTTCATCCTCTTCCTTTTTTTTCAAATCATCTCTTGTTGGAAAAGGCACTTGAATTTCCCACATCTTGAGCTGAAAGACATAAAACATGCTAGTGCAAATAGAGCTAGAGTGGATTAATTTGAGATGAGTGTGCTGAAACACTTGGCACCCTTCAACCAGGGAGTTTAAGGGGAATCTATTTTGTGAATGTCTTAGGAAGATGATTCATCACCCCATGATGAATGTCTTTGTCCCAGACACAAAAAGCAGAAATCTCATTGGTACAGCATTTTGTACGCTTTTTTCCTCACAGAGTTTGAATCTTAGTATTCTGCTCCAAATTTCCCACATGAAAATTTTAAGAGAATTAGAAACACCTAGACAGATCTTTCAACTTTATTACACAATGAATGGTATAGTCGGCTATAGCACCTCTCAAGCCAAAGCAATAGCAAAACCCAGATATCCTACAGTCTCAGAATTCTGCCACCATAGATATGTGTGAAGTGTTGTTTGACAGAAGGTTGCAGCTGCATAATCGAAAATCTTTGTAGATTTTCAGCATAGAAATCGGAAAGCAAAAGATGTTATGAAATGGTCGATGTAGATTTTCTACCAACTATATTTTAAAAACCTAGCACTAAGTTATACTGGAAAAAACATTACAACTAGAATGAAATTTCACAACAGCGTGTGGATTCTGAGCCAAGTACGTTTTAAGTGCTGCAAGCCTGCACCCCTAGGATTTAGACATCTATGGGCTTCTGGAGACCTTGTACCACACTCAATGATTTTATATCACTAGAAAACACATAAACAACGAGTGATCTAATTGTACATTCTGTTAACAGATACCATTTGCAATAGCAAGACTTCCTTTCCACTGGATAATAAGGTGTAGGAAAGATAAGTGCTTTGCTCTCAACAAATGTCCTTGAGTGTAGCACCTGAAATTCAGATATCAAGTGTATATAGTGGTTAACTACGGCAAAATGTGTTGTTTTATGGAGTGCTGAAGAAAATATCCATAGAAACCCCATAACTTTTTACCTTGACCTTGGAAAAATGACCATTTGAAAGAACCAAAACAATAGACAAAAAACAAGATACTTACAGTAAAACGTTCAACAAAGAGTGAGACACGTGCCTGTATCTGTATGAAGATTGGCACCCACTCTAAGCTGAACAGAAAGCAACTCTTTAAGCACAGTGTAAGCTAAGATCTAAGCCAGTATGAGAGGGGTACAGAGCCGTTTTGCTCAACACTCACATGAAGAATATCTGTGGACTTTGTACAAACCAGGTTCTCTGTACTTGAAGGAGCATTTTATGCAGCTCATTTGAGCTTGTTGTAACGTCAGCGTGACACACTGACCCACCAAGAACATGGTCAAGTAAAGCAGAGTACAGAAAGAATGCCATGTTTCCCCCGAAAGGTGAAAAAGCATCAGTGGAAAGCTGCAAAAGCATTGCTGGAAAGCTGGTATCTGCCATATGAGCCTAGAGAAACCATAGGTCAGGTTAGCTTGCTGCATCTTCAGTGTAATTCAATGGGTACTCCAATTACTGGATTTTTTAATAACAGTTCTCTAGAGCTGAAAAGCCTACCTAGGGGATGTAAAAATCATAATTTCAAAACAATTCAGAGAAACTTGAAAGTGTCATGTGGCAAGGGGTCTGAAGCAAAAAAGACGAGGTATTTTTATGTGAGTTCCTGTGGTGTAGCACAGATCAAAGTTATTGAGGATGTAAATTTATGTGAATAGCATATGAGAAATTAATCTTTTCCCAAAGTTCATGTTTACATTTAAGATTTCTTTGTACCCGTATGTTCAGTAAAAGTATGAGTGGTTTTTTTACCAATTTAAAGCCTTTCTAAAACGAATAGTGTTCCATATGAAAGAGGCCCTTACTATCCATTCTGTAGCAGAGTGTTATCCTTCAGAAAATATTGTATTTCTTTCAAGTTATTTCATGTAAACCATTGTGATATAATGTCCATATATGTCCATGTCATGGTCCTGTTTGTTTGGAAACATATGCACTTTGACCTCAATGCCAGTTGGTTGATAGATGAAACTTACTCATCCAGTAATTGGTACTTGTTCTATTCCTCTTTGCTGGTAATCTCTGCAGGGGAGAAAAAATGTCAGAGTTTCTGTTTCACAGGAAGTATTTTAACATATGGTTTTGTCCCAAACTTTAGATTAAAAGTTCTGAAAAAAATTTTGCTTGGAGCATGAAAAAAAAAATATATAAAAATGCAGTTAATGTGACAGTATAATGCACCTGCTAACAGTAGGTTAGTGCCTACTGGAAACAGGAATTTTAATTATTTATCCCAGCATTCTTTATGTACTGGATCCTTTAAAGAGACTACATCTGGTGTTTTGTTTATGCTTAAGACTCCAGGGCCTTGTCTGTGTGACTGGATGTATCCTCTCCAAGATGCTGGACAGCAAATAAGCAACTTAATATCAAACTGATTATTTAAGCTCACTTCTGCAAACCAGAGCATCTCTTTTCAGATCAACATAAACCAAAATACCATTTTGTTTTCGTTCTTTTCACTAATGAAGACTCACTAGCATTTCACAGAAATGCACACAACTGGGTAAAACCAGAATTTTCTACTGAGAAAGGCATGTGATTTTTTTTTTTTAAGGAAATTCTGACAAGCTGTAATGAGTAATGTCTTTACTGCCTGTTCTACTCCTTCACATATACTGAAAATTTCTTGATACTTCTGTGCATTAGTGCTTGGAACTCCCTCCTTCTGTGTAGTGTTCATTAATATCAAAGCAGTTTGACCTCCCTTCTACTTCCCCGTATTTCCTCTTCAGTCTATTAAATGTGCTGCAGCTGATACGGTCCTACCAAGAGTATTGTGCCTCTTTACAGGATCTTTTTTGGTTTAGGTTAAGGGTGTAGGGTTTTTTTGGTGTGTGTGATGTACTATAATTATCCTTTTTTCAATATTTTTTTTTTTTAATCTCAAATACCTAAGGTGTGTGAGAGAGGAGCAGAAATGGAGGAACATATCCTGGGTAAACGTGGTACTGTATTTGCTTCAGTCTGGACAAGACCACAAATGATAAGGGCAAACTGAAGCATGTCCTTTAAAGTATGGAAAGAAAAAAGTAGATGCTCACAAATTATGAAGTACTAATGGAATTTGTGTAGTGCATGGAACACCTTCAAAAGGTTCATATGACCTACCAGTGAAATAACATTCTCTTTGAAATAGTCCATCTGATCAGAATGTAGGGAGGTGTTAGATTTAGTTTAGCAGCAAAGGATACAAGCTCTACTGCAGGAATCGGTGAAAAGAAAGGATGCTGGTGTAGATAAAGATGGTGTGGGAGGATGTATGTGGTATCAGAAGCATTCGTTCTGGAATTTACCTAACAGTAAAGTCATTGAAATATAATGCAGTAAGTGTGGTTTTAAGAGGATGCACAGAAATGCTATAAAGGTCTTTCAGAAAAGAAATAAAATGTAGGAGAATATTTCTGCTTATATTCTAATTAATGAATAAGAACCTTTACAGTTTAGGAAGAAGTAAGTTTTAAGTAACATCAAGTCAGTAAGAAGATCATGTGCATGGAAGAAGAGTCTGCAGAGAGGCTGTCAAAGGGGAAGGAAGAAGCTGCTTAAAATAAGCAAGGAGAAGAATGTAATTAAAAGTCTTGGCAGATAATGCAAGAAGAAATAGAAGGATGATAGAGTGTGGCATTGACATTGTGCAAGTGATATTCCTTGAGCTAGCAAAATTACATAGAGCTGACCAGGACATACCTAGGCTGTGGTTTCAAACGTATGCTATAAACACACAAATACAGAAATGGCATTCAGCTGGTAAGATGAGATGACAGGCATCCCTTCTCAGCTGGTGTATGTGTGCATGTTTGCCAGGATGAACAACCACTTTTGTGGGCATAATCATGGGGGCTGCTTTCTGAACTTGGATTCAATAAATCAGAGTGTGGTCTGTAAATATACAGCACAGTCTGTGTATGCTGTAAAATGTGTGTGCTGCTTTTGCTGCTTTTCTTTCCTGTGTCTGGGCTCAGCTTCTCAGTCCAGAAATGTTTTTACTTTCTATTGCTCTGTTAACCTTTGGACGGCATCTCATGTTTGTTTACAGCTTGTGTACAGAAGCTGACTGAACATATCTGTTAATTAATTTGCCAGGCATAACTTCACAAAGAGAGGAGAGCCTTCTCTTTTGTGGTCTTACAACTGTTTCAGATGTAAGGAGGGCTGATTGGTGCTTGGTGATTGCCAGAACTTCTAACTGAATTATTAAATACATATCATGATTGTGAAGATGATCAGTGTATGTTTGCCTCAGGAGGAACACCAGCAGAGAGATCACTAACATAATGAACATAGTTGCAGCTATTCTCATTTTGGATTGTTTGGGGGTTTTTTGTGGGTTTTTTTGTGTAGATAAAGTGAAAGTTTGGTGCAGAAAGTAGTAGTCAGAATGATGAGTCAGCTTCTAATATTACTTGCAAATAAAAGGTATCACTGAGACATATAAAATATGTTTACTACATGGTTGAGTATTTCAGTGCAATAAACTCAAAGGTACAGCTCAAACTCAGTGTTGGATACTTGGGTTCAGCTTATTTTACAAATTTATGACTCACTTGATTATTTCTAAGAAGGCAGATGAAGATCCAAAATATACAAAGCACATCTTAATTAAAAGGATTAATGTTATGACCTTCAGAGTCTAAGGAAAGGAATTACAGTTCATACAAAGTGTTAGTATTTATTCACTATGTCTTACGTAAACTCCTGCCATTGACAATTACTCTGTGCTGTGTCAAGGTTTCTGTAAGGGGACAGATAAGGAGCTTATCTTCTGCATATATGCTGACTTCTCCTCATTATTCCCCTGCTGCGTTAACTTTTCTGTGTTTGGGCTTTTGGTACCATATGTGACGCTTTCTTCAACACAGGAGAAAAAACCCAACTTGTTGTCCCATAAACGTGGTGAACATCAACTGCATCAAAAAGTCCCGGTTTTAAAATGCTGCAGGCAGTGGCATTGCCACATTTGTGGCTCCTCTGAAGTGTTTCTTACTTTTAGAGCCATTCAAAGGTGTGATTTCCAGTCTATTATACAGCTTATCTCTGAAGCTTTGCACTGGATAAAATGTGGATGGTCCGTCAGGCTCTTCTGACAGTGTCAAGTTACTGATGCTGACCACATTAAGAGGTTAGTGGCAGGACCCTGAGGAGAGAAGTGCTGATAGGTCTAGAAAGCTGGAGTGTGTGGATCTGCTGCGTGCTTGTGAGAGGAGCTCAGACTGAGCCTGCTAATGTTGTTCTTCTCTGCTAAAACCCTGGCTGCGTCCATGCGCACACCGTGTTCCAAGTTTATTCCTTCCTAACCATGTGTTTTCTTTTTTTCAATAGGGCATATTTCAAAACGTTTGTCCCTCAGTTCCAGGAGGCAGCATTTGCTAATGGGAAGCTTTAGGCAGACTTGGGCACGGAAATGATACTGCACAGGTCCTTCAGTCTGCATGTGTCCTGCCAGCCCACAAGAAGAACTCCTGGAAATGGATTGGACTGTCTCGATAGGTGCTTTCTTGCCTCTGAAATGGTTTGGGTAGCATCAGTTCCTGTCAGATTTCCAAAACAAAAACCTCATTAGCATGCTAAAACTTGAGTGTTTGGTATTCCTCCTGTCCCTTTGCCTCTGCCACCATCATTCCTTTATGTATCTACTGTATTAAATTTAAAAGGGTGTGTTTTGGTGTGGTAACATTTTCTTGTGCCAAGAATGTCCCATATGTTATGCCTTGTTTCCTCGTCTTCAGATGATGTAAATTGGATTATTTTCTTTCCATGAAAATATGATGTGATTTGTATATTTAGTTAACATTTCCAGTGTATCCTAAGAAAATGAAAAGCTGCCATATGTACCAGGAATGCCTAACGGACTGTACAGTGCCATATTCTGCCTTGGAGGTTTGCTTCTCACTGTGGTTGTTTTTCTTGCTGGCATGGATATGGGTTGCCAGTTCAATTCTCAGTGCCTTTCAAGTTGGTCTGATACCAATATGGCAGGATTTGGGTGGGGTTTTTTGAATATTTCAGTTCAAAGCTCATCCTACATTAAATGCTATGCTTTTATGCTTTGTTCTTATTTCCGTTTGTACCATTTTGGTGTTTTTCTATTGAACTCCCCTTGCCATTGCAAAGAAGTTCTACTTCTTAGTACCAATGAGCAAGGAGCTAGTTACATAAATCAGAATCACAAAATAAAGCTCTTTCATAGACCTGTGATTTTTCCAAGTAACATAAATACTTGGGAAGCAAACATTCAACAAAGGAATGAATGATGTCTTGGAAAACAACTGATGAAGTAGTGTAGGGCTATAGGTATCTTAATGCTTAAGTTCAACATGTCTTCTCAGAAATAATTCTAAGTGTATAGAACTGGAAACATTTGATTCCCTAACTCTGAAATGTCTAATGCAAAATCCCACCTATTCATCTTTCCTTTCACACTTGTGTCAGATGCACCACTTGGGTCTGACTGTCACAATGTTACTTCCCAAATTAGTTTGTAAATAGACCAGGGTACTTTCCAGTAAGGAATAAAATTAACCATGTATGTTGATTATAAATGGCATGTGGAAAATGTGTCCTACTTCTGCGAAATATAAGGAACTAAATTAATAGTGTGCAGATGATACAATGGCACTGGAAAACATTTAATTTGAAATTATTCACTGTAGCACCGCTATCTGCTTATGCAATGAAATCTCATCAACTTACTTGATTGGGAGTGTTCTCCTACCCTTTCTAAAACTTGTTCTTTTAACATAAAAATAGTGCTTTCCAGGGGAATGTCCACTAAGAAATGTAGACAGGCTTTGAGCAGTGAAGCTTAATAATTAAGGATTATGCAGATAATTTGCCTCTAGAAACTAAAGGTATTTTTAGCTAGTTTATAGGCAGAATTTTATCTTTAATACTGAAGTTCTTGACTGGAAACCAAGCTGCAAACAAAATCAAAAGCCTTATTGCAAATCTACAGATGAGAAGCCATATTTTGTCCTGTGACCCACCCCCTCATGACTCTTTCTGCTTTATCTGTGGGCTGTGAATGGCTCCAAAGGTCTGAGCCTCAGTTCACTCAGTGGAGATGTTGCATTAGACTCTTGCATGCAAACCAAGACTTAGAGCACATGTGGAAGGTAGTGGGTTTATATCAATAGCAAAAACATAAAGGAGCAAACTTAAATGCCTAAAACCAGGCATTGATCAGTATATGGGGAAAATCTTATATCTGCATGTCTTCAGGTAAAAAATCAAAGCTACACACACACATTCAAGAATAAGCCAATTCTTCTGAATGGGGTGGGAGGAGGATAGCTGATGAAAAACATTGGTTCTCATAGTGTTCAAGATCCAATAGAAACTGCCTCTAGCATCTTCAAAATGTAAAAACCAAACCCTCAAGCTGCCTCAGTAGATTCCTGGAATATTACATTTTATAAGCTTGTGTTTGATTTAGTGTTTAGCAATTGCCTCATGAGCACGGTGATTGATATATACCTGCTTGTCCACATGGCACCCGTAATTTTTTTATCTTTTCAGAAATTGCCATATTTCAAAGGCTAGCAATTGAAAAATATTTCAAAAAGAGGTCCGCTCTTCAGAATTGATAGGTGTTTTCAACCAAAAATGGATCCTTCACTTCAGTCCTACTAATTTTGGACAAAAGACTGCTTTATTATTAAAGGACTATGAATTTTAGAAGCCATGTAAGAAAAGACTTGGAGCCTAAACTAGCAAGTCCTCATATTGAATTCAGTAGTTTCACCAGTTTTTCACTAGCATATATGGAAATGAGCCAGTAGCTTCAGACTAATTATACCTCATAATACAAAAAATAGATAGTATTTTGCAAAAATAAAAGGGAAGGGAAGGGTAGGTAAGTGGAGAATCTGATCTGTTCATGTTTAAGATAAAGTCTGCAAGCTGATCAATTTTCAGATGAGAAGAAAAGGCATTTGTCTTACACTTAATGAACATTTTGTTAATTTCAAAGCAACTCGACCTGCACAGTATTTTATGGAGCCTTTCCTGACAGTTCTCAGAAGTATGTATTTGGGGGTGTTAGCCCTACAAATGGGGTGTTGGGAGGAAAGATGTGGAAATGAGTGAACTCTTCTGTCTGGAAGGATTACCATATAAATACTACATCAGAAAAGAGAGTTAGTTTGAATAATCTTGTATCAAATCAAGTATTTGTTGAAGGCATTTAAATCAGCCACAGAAGTTGTAGTCTAGGAATTTTGAGTTATTTCTTTTATCTCCTGTTTTATTATAATATCCATTGTGGCCACTTCAATGGCAATGAGACTTTCAGTGCTTTCTTTCCTATTATGTGATTATATGTAGTTGAAAGGGACAATTGGACCTAGGCTAATTTATTTGGTTTATGAGGACCACAAAACATAGAAGAAAAATATCAATGTGATGAACTTACGGAAAAGCCTAAATTGTACTCTGTCATAATTTTTATTGAAACAATGTGGTGAGTCTCTAGTTACTAACCAAATTAATGCACAAGTTTCTGAAGGTCCTTAAAGTGTGAACTTACAGTCCAGCCTTTATTCATCTGCATACGTGCTAGAAGTAATACCAAGCCTTTCAAATTCAAAGTTAGACCTTTTGTGAAATTGCTGGGAAGACTGGACAAGCAGCTGGAAGAATAAATAAAAGTTAACTATATCATGCATAGTTTGTCCTTTATTTATCTTTCTGTTGTGTTGGTCACCACTTTGTTGATCAGCATGTTTCATTTGCTGAATCAGCAGCATATTTGTGTTGTCGGTGTCCTTGAACATCCTCCCATTTGTATACAAAGTAGACTCAACTCAGGTTTTGAAAAGAAATCGTTGGAAGAACTCATGTGGATCTCCTTTGCTTTGTTAGGCCCTCACTAGGCATGTTTCTGTGTCTGTTTCCTGTCTCTCATCCTGCCTGGCACTGGCAGCAATTAAGCATCTTCGGTGAATCAGTCAGGAAATGAGATTTAGCAAGGAAGTGCTCAAGTCTTACTAGAGGTATCTTGCACAAAGAGACTTATTGTGTAGGAAAGAGGGGAATAGGTCTGGTTAGTCTTGGTCAAGCAGTGGCTTCTAATACATGACTGAGGGTTTTGCAGAGCTCAAAAACCTGTTTAAGTGGTGAGTAGGGATTGTGGCATGGACAGCCTCCTCCTCCTGTCAGTACCCTTAACCAGAGAAGCAGCAGGCAAGAGAAAACCCGTAGTAGCACCTGAGGGCCACCCCTGCAGGTCTGAAATATGTTTCTAACGCCACGTCTGTGCAGCAGCAGTATGTGGAGATGAAGGGGACGTGTCCTTCGTCAGTGGAGTAGGGGAGTTTCTTGCCCTTCCAGCTTTGTGAGAAGGGCGTCCTGTGAGAAGGTAACAAGCTTTGGACATGGCTTCTGACCATGACTGTTAATTACAGGGTGCTGTCCTTTCCCTGTGAAACAAATGAAGTGTGTGGCCAAAGTGACTGCCAGTGAATGCTCTTCCCTTAAATTACTTGTGTCTCTGTAATTGTTGTATTCCAATGCTCATTAAACTTAAAGGTTACACTGTTTCTTACTTCTTAAATGTTACAGAAAATCCCTTAAGTCATCTCCTTCTCAGTTTTTCTTTTCAAGTGTCTGTAATGTTCTGGGACAATCTCATCCATACTAGATACTGCTCTTTTTAGCAAGTTTGAGATTTATGTTTTAGCAAGGCAACAAGGTGTGTGCTGGCATCTTATGGGCCTACATTAAATATAGAATTACTTGCTGTTAAAATACTCAGGATAAACCATTTATTTGTTTTATGTATTGAGCCAAGTATTGTATTCTCCATAGCAGAATAATTCTGAGGAAAGACTGTTACCCAGAACAGAGAGGATAATCATGCTGATGGCACGGGATACATTTTTGCACCAAATCCTAATTTAATTTGTGTCTTAGCATCAGCAGGGGGAAAGTGTATTCTCCTTTTCTGAAGGAAGCCTGCCACTAAATAAACCATTGATTAAGCTATATCTTTTCCTGTTTGTACTTAGCACCAATAGGGTTTGTCCCTATGGGCAAAGTCAGTAAAAGTCTGAATAATGTACATCAACAAAATAGGGCTTTGTAATATTTTTATTTAATGACATCTGTAGGTTCAGAGAATAATTTCATACTTTGTGCTGGGGGATGGTAAACAAAAATATCAAAAACATGCAAGTAATTTTAGCTACTTAAGAAATAAAAGACTAGCAGTCTAGTATTCTGCAAGAACTGAAGGATTCTGCCATATATTTCTAAGCATGTGGCTTGAAAAGCCATGGTGTGTAGATGATTTTAGTGCTGCTTTTCCTGTTCTATTCGCTGCCTTACGTTCAAAAGCTCAATTCTTGGTTCCAAGGCACTGCTGAAGCACCATTTTGTTAAAATGGTAGCAATCAAAAAGGCAGGGGGGAAATTGGGATCAGCTGCTGAAAATAGGTCTTAAATCATGAAATCGACAAAGGAAGCCAGGTTTGGCGGCTGCTTTGCCACTTGCTGAGTCTACAATACGGGCCTTCAGATGTGTCCCCAGTGCAAATTAAACAGAACAAAAAAAAACAAAAAATACAAAACAAGAGCAACACAGGAGGTTTTTCTCAGAGTACTAAAGAAAAAAAAAATCAGTTTTAAACAACAGGAAGTAAAGTAAGTGTTTAATTGCAGGCATGAAAAACAAAATACACACTAGAAGTCTAACATTATTTGTACCTACAGCTCCCCACATTTCTCGTTTCACCAGAGAGGGTGAGGAATTAAGGCCTCGTGTTGCAGCTGCCTGTGGTGAAAATTGATCCTTGGGGTGCTCCATGTTTTCATTAAACTAAACCCTAATTATGCTTTTTCTATCTCTGAGGATGGCAACGTGGTACCAGGGTAAAGCAAATCTGATGCTATCAGGGGTTTCTGTTCCACTGCTGCTCCATTTCAAGCCCTTGCTTTGGGAGGGGCAAGTACTTTGTGAGCCACCAACCCTGCCAGAAAACAGAGTACCTTTTATTTTCTCGGTGTTTATTTGAAATTATTCAAACTGATTGTAATTTGATATCTTGTTTCTTTTATTCCACTGTCCCTCTTCAGCAAAAGTTTTTTTAGCACTTGTTTAAAAATTGGAGCTTCTGAGTTTATCTGTGTCTTTGGAAGGGGTTGCAGCACTGGTGTGAGAGCAGCAGCTCGAGGTTGGAGCCACGCGTTTCTTCTCTGAAATGCACGGTCAGCAGCAGCTTAGGGACAGTGCACCTCTCCCAGCAAACTTCACTGGAACTGTGTCTGACAGGGTGACAACCAGGAGTGACAAAAACTAGGACTCTTTTTTTCTAGTGAAACTCGGTCGCTGTACGTAGCCTACTCGCCTACCCAGGTCCACCTCATTCCTTATCCCTGAGATCCTAGCTGCAGGAGATAACATGCTTTGCTTGCCCATCAGTTGGGGCTAGGTTAATTTTTCTACCAGAGAGAGAAGCAGTGCCAGAGGGATATGCAACCCTGCTGCTCCTGTTGCTGAAGCCAGGCATCTCTGAAAGCCCTAAATCCAGCTGCAACTCAAGAACAGCCCTGCCAGCTGAGGAGGTTTTCTTGTGTGTTCTGGCCAGATGAGCCCGCCTCTGTTCTGCTGGAGGGTGGGTATTGCAGAAAACTTTATCCCTGTATCACCATCCCTAGGGGCAAGAAAAATATTCAGGGGCCATCAGTATCCATCTGAACTTTTCTATCCTCATTATGAGAAGGGGATAGAGAATGTCCAAATAAAAAAGCTGCATTGTAGAAGCAGGTTGTTTCTTACATTTCTTCGGTGCCATGGCTTGTTTCAGTGTTTGTTTTCTCATTGCTTTCTGTTGAAACAGGTACTGTAGAATGCAGCACTTCCGAGATTTCCTGCACTCATGTCCCTGTCCATTGTGTTGGGTGGGTGCTGTGCCTCCCCACAGTTAATCTCTGATTCACTCCAGACCGTAGAGGTGCGCTCGGGCAGCCCACGGGTGAACCGGGAAATGGGACGGCACCTTCTGGCTCCAGCAAGGAGGAGGTGAGTTTGGGTGAATGAGTTTGTGCAGTGAGAGTTGGGCTTGTCTTCTTCAGAGCACCCAACAGCACTTGTAGCCAAGAAGAAATAGCAGGTTCTGTCTAATGGGGTCAGATAGCTAAATGGGGCAGTTTCCGTGCCGTGGCGGCGGGTATAATTATACACTGGGCCGTGGCGTGTCTGGTCCTAACAGCACCCGGGACTCTTGTGAATGACTCAGCCACTGCTGGAGGCTAATTATGGGCAGTTTGCATGAAAAACCCTCACCACTCGATGGGTGGCTGTTGAGCGCCCAGGTGGATTGCTCACTGCCAAGCTGGGTAAATGCCTGCTCATGAGGAAAAGGCTTTTCCAAGCGAGGCTGCAAACAAGACTTGGCGGTGCCTGGTTTTTGAAGAGGAGGTGTTGTCTGTCAGTACATTGCTTGGTCAAATCCAGTTCCCTGTCTGTAGCATTAGCTGGTGCTGGGGTCCTTGAAAGTGAGGTTCTCAAATAATCTGATACCCTAGCTTCTTGTGATTTTTTTATGGATTACAGGAGTACCTTTTATGTGTGGTCATTATTTTGTTGAATTTAGCATTATTTTTATTACAGTGTTTTAGAAATGGGTCATGTAATTATTTTTAAAATTCGGCCATGTATTTGTCACTGTGATATACTCTGGCAAAAGGGTCCCCATATTAGTTGTACTGTGTGAAGTGTTACTTCTCTGTCCCAGAGGTACCATGGGCCAGGCTCAAGAAGCAGGGTCTGTACTTGAAGGCAGCTCAGATAAACATCTCTGAAGGTGTTGAAGGTTTCAAACATCATGAAATGCATGATTTGTAGACCCCATCTTTGCTAAGAACAAAATCTACTGATGTTAAAGCATATATGGAAAGAAATCCCAGAAGTATATGCCTGTGTCTAGCAGTACAGACACAGGATTAGGGAAGCTGCAAGAAGCTGGTGAAATTAATTTGCAAGGAGTCTCATGACCCCTTCCTTCAGGCTCTGTTGGGTTATGTTTACAGGGAACACTTTTATAAAAAATTCTTCCTCCAGAAGCAGGACCTCCACTGTCAGAGGAGCAAATCTTCACGACACCAAGCCCAGGGCAGAGAGTATTTCCGCCAAGACACAGTCAGCAGTGGAAGAGGTGCCCCTGGAGTTTGGGACATCTCCCTGGATATTTTTGAGACATTAATAGGCAAAGCCATAGTGGTTCTGATCTAGTGCTACTGATAGTCCTGCTTCAAGCAAAAGGATGAAGTAAATGACCGGTAGATATACCTCTCAGGCAACATTGACATGGTTTTTTAACTTTTTTTAAGCCTATGATAGAGATCTAAGCACAACCTGGTATTACCTGCTTCTAAAGATTATTCAGAGACAGTAGCACATGCAAACAAAATGATGAGCAAAAGCAATGGGATGTCCAAAGTTCACTGTTTCTAACCTTTCCCAGATCTTACAAGTGCAGATGTAAATTAAGTACTTCTTCAGTTGCTTTTGTTAGTAGAGACCACTGCAAAAATGTGGCTGATGTCTATACAACATGGTGCTTTTAAGTAACTGCCTATGCTAATTCTGAGGAGAAGCTCAAGTACTTGCAGTACTATAGACACATTGCATCATCTCTTCATTTTTATGAAAGGTACCTTGATGTTGCCAGAAAGACAAACCATGTTTTGATTTGAAAGTAGGTGGGGCATTTGGAGCCAGTGCTCCCTGTACACAAACAAGATGCTTCTTCAAGGGAGAGCTAGGGCAGGAAACTGGTCCAACATACATCAAATTCTAGTTGTTCAGAGTTGTTTAGAGTATTTAAGGAGCAGTTCACAAACAGAAGAGTGTTAAAACTGGGTGAAATTAGCTGCTTATGGGCCACCCTGTCAGGGCAGACTGGAAAATGGTCCTGTGCATGCCAGCCTGAGTGACCTGTTTGCAGGGAAGTTAGCTTTTACACCCTGACATCTTGCTGTAGAAAAATAGGAATTGTTTTGAGTCTTGTCTTTGCGCCTCGTCCTGCCACTCAAGATTAAATCTCGCAGACAAAACAAGCTGTTTGGGAGGCGGACCAAGAATGCCTTTACAGTGAAGAAAACTATAAATGCTCAGCCAACTGTTATTAACCTATTGAATGCAAAACACTCCCTGGGTTTTGTTTATTTGTAGACTCTAGAGAAACCTCCCAAACTCTACCATGCTTTCAGTGTGAAAACACTTCAGCCTCTGCGACCTGATGTTGCTGGGGGAAGGAAAGGATTTTTGTTTTGTTTTGTTGTTGTTGTTGTTTTTTCCCCAAATATGTTGTTTATTTGGTTTTGCAAAGGTGATGTACTCAGTTTCCTCTCATTGTGTGTATTCCTGCCTCCAGCTGCTCACACCTGAGCTGGACTTTGTCTCCCTCCCCTCTCAGTCCACTGGGCAGGATGAGCCAGGAGGACCCGGCTCAGCCACAGCACTGCCAGCCACATGGCCAGGCACAGGACCCTGCTGGCCTCTCAGAGCTGTTCAGATGAGCACGGAGAGAAGTTGTCATTAAAAACAAAACAACAAAAAAAAGCCCAAAAGACTGCTTGTGAGCAATTTGCTTGTTGCTCGCAGGCAACTCAGGGCATCCCCAAGCTTTGAGGTGGCTGCTGGAATGACAGTGTGCAGAGAGCACAAGCCCTTTGCAGTGTGCTTCATGTGTGTAGTTATGTATTTGTGTAAGCAGAATGATGATGTCCAAGTTTACAGCCAGTTTTAGGTTTCAGGGAAAGGAGAAAAAGTAAGTGCTGGCAGCTGGAGAGGGAAGGAACAGAGGCACACCACTGCTGTGCTGCTGTCAGTCTGGAGTGACACTGCTGAGTGCAGTGAAATTATTCTGTCCTGGGAAGACTGACTGCAAAGTACATCTATTAACTGTGGAGAAAATGTTTATATGGAATTTTATTCTAGTTTTATAGTCTGATTTAAACCAAGTGTGATGCCACTTGAGTCATACAGAGTCTGGGTGCTGCATTCATGCTGTAGGAGCTAAAAGTGGAGGCAAGTATGTGGAATTGTGCAGGATTGCTTTTCAAGGTCAAGGAAATGCAGAAAGTAAACAATGTTAATTGGGAAAGAAGAACAGGATTATTAAGACTCCTTTGGCTCCAGTCCTCTAAATTACAGGAGTCAACACATTTGTATTTTGTCAGTAACTTATTAGAGCACTTTAGATGCAGCACTGGACAGGCCTGTTGAGAATTTCAGCATTTAAAGCTACACTTTTGTCCCTCTGCTGTGCACATACATCACTGAGCCATACAGCTCAGTGGGGAGGGCTATACAGCTCAACTTCCTCCTGTTTTAACATTAGTTATCAAGTGAGTGTAAATTAAAGCACAGACTTTGCAATTGTGTCTGCTGGTGTGGCAGCACTATTCATTTCATAATGAAGGGAGAATAAGGGCTCCTCAGTCTCAGCTCCCCAGGTTGAGTCTTTACCACTTAAGTAGTAAAACTGCTTTGAACAGGCTTAATGGCAGATTACAGACAAAAATGGTCAATGAGATTTGGCCCAAACAGCTTCTTATTTAGGAGCCAGCTGAATTCTATGAAATGTAAGCCATACACAATAATTTAAACACCGGATTAAGTGCTCCTGTAGTCCAGCTTCTTCTCCAAGGTCAGGCTAGAAGGTGTGATTGGGATGTACCAGTATGCACAGATACATCAGCTTTTTAGTTTGGTTTTGCCTCTGTTTTTTCTGGTAGGTTTCTTTTTTGTTTGTTTTTGTTTGGGTTTCTGTTTTGGTTTGTATTTTTTCTTGAAGGATGTATTTAACAGTAAATATAAAGTAACTTCTGGATGCTGCCTGAAGTTACAGGGAACAGACCCCCGAATTAACTCTTCCACCATTTTTCTATGTTACTCTTTAAAAACAAAGCAGGATCCAAACCATACTGCAGCAGTTTCTGTACATGTAAACAGCAAAACTGATAACATCTAATCAGCCTCTTTGCCAAGGCAAGACAGCAAGAAATTCTTGCTTTATAACATTAAAAGTGCTTTGTAGTTACATAGGACTTTTCATGCAAAGACATCAAAGTGCATTACAGGTATTAATTAATCAGGTTTCACAACACCCTCATGAAGTATTTGTGTCCATTTTACAAACAACAGACTGAGGCAAAAAGCAAGGATGTGTCTCCTCCAGACCAGTGTGGCCATTCGGTAGCACAGTGGGGGCCAAGCCCAGCTGTGCTGCAGCCAGCACCTCTGCTCCCATCCATGCCAGGTGTGAAACTGGGAGATGGCTCCATCCCAAACCTGGGTCTCTCCTGCCACATCCCACCTGCACTGCCTGGGAGCAGACATGCTGGGAAGGGTGGAGGGAGCCTCCCTGGCTGCCCTGGCTCTGCCCTGGCAGCCACCTGGGCTGGCAGGTCCCACCCCGCAGCCGAGCAGCAGGACAGACCAGGTGGGGCAGCATAGGAGGGACACAAGGCCAAAGATCCTTCCATGCAGGCTCAGGGCTCTTCCCCTACTCCATCACATGGCATAGCCATGCCCTGAGTCACTGAGTGAGAGATTTCAGTCCTTTAGACTATTGCCTACAGCTGAAAGTCTCTTGTTGCCGGTTGGGAATAAGCAGTTTCCCCAGGAGCCCACGGTCAGCCGTACCAGCCTGCCTTGGATCACACCAGATCCAGGCTGCTCCTCTGCCAGCCGTGCCCTTGGGAGGCTCTGGCTGGTGCTGGGCATGCCCAGACCCCATCTCCCAGTCACCGGCAGGACCAGCCTTGCATAAGGCAGCAGTCCAGGCCACTCTTGTCAAAAACAAAAAGGCCAAGAAGCTGCTGCCTCTGCCCTCAGTGCCTGACAGGAGCCACCACGCAGGCCGAGCTCCCAAGGATTTCCCCTCAGCCCTGAGAAAAGGCACCCAAAGCCAGTGGGAGCTCCGAAGCTGCAGGCTGAGGAGGCAGAAGGGCTGGGAGCCCTTTCCCAACAGGAGGAAGGTGGGGGAACATTTGCATGCTGCTGCTCTGCCTTCCTGCTCCAGCAGCAAGGTATGCCTGCCTCCAAGGAGCTGCCTCAGAGCTCTTTGATCAGCAGAGAGAATCATGGAAAAAAAAGTATGTATTTAATAGGGGTAGAATTAACACAGATTCCATGGGCTACGTGGGGAAAGTCCTAAAATAGATTATGTTCCTGAAGAAAAGAAGAAAATATTCGGATTAAGACCAGATGAGCCTTGTCCAACTGAGAAGCATAAAATGTTCTTCCCAGCATGTCGTGGTTATTTTGTAATAACCATGTATTAAACTGATATGCCTAGTAATTACAGACAGGGTGAACAGGAGTAGCATGGAATATAAAATTGCCAGACACCATCGGCTTTCATGAAGTAAAGATGATTCGTAGTGGTCCAGGTTTTTCCTTTATCTTATATATCAGTTATTTCTTTCCTTGTGTCATTTTGTCCAAGTAAGATTTTTTTTCAAGCTTTGACCCTGTAATTTCAAGAAGAGGGAAGTATCCTTGAAGGTCATCCCATTGTTTCATTCACTTTTTTTGAATGCTTGACCTCCTACAATTTCTTAGTGAAAGATGCTGGAAGAAGATGGAGTATCTGTTTTTAGTTCTCCTTGATCTCACCCAGGTTTTTGATGTCTTGACTAAACTTAAGTGTGGAAATTCTTCTAAAAGCTGCACAACTATTAAAAAAAAAACAAAACAAAAAAAAAACCAATCCACTTGGCAAAGGTACAGTCTTCAGACCCTGATTCAAACACACCATTTAAACACTTGCTTAACTTACTAATTGAAGTCAATGGGATTTCAAGCACTTTGCTGAAATGGGAGATTTTGTGGACAACATTTGTGCCAATACATTTGTAATACAGAAATCAAGTTGTGCCAGGTTTATTTTGGCTCTAGGTTTCTTTGTGGTGGTGATTGACAAATCCACAGAATTGGATTAATACCAAAGAGGTGATGACTATAAGAGAAGTGATGACAAGAAATAATAAATTCTGAACTGGCCAAGGCTTTAACTTGGGTAAACTGAAAACCTCTACATAAGGAAACAAAGAGGTCCATTTTTGCTGATAAATGCACTCTTTTCAGGAAGACCTTCAGTTATTCAGCAACTAATGTGCTGGGGCAGCTAAAAATTTTGAAGCAAATCCTTTGGTAAGTTTTGTAACTGCACCAAAGCCTTTGGAACTGGGCAGCTTTACATCACTTGATAGCCTAGTCATATAATCTTATAATCGCTTTGAAAAAGATTCATTTCCTGGAGAAAAAAAAAAATCATGCCTGCTCATTGCAGGCAATAGGATGGAGCTCAGCATGGCAATGGATTTCATGTCTGTTGCTGGAGGTTGTCCAAACCCACCCCACTAACCAATAAATCACTACCTAATTGAAAAGATTCACAGAAATGGATTACAACACTGAGGATGGAACCAGTACGGTAGGAATTAGACTGACAGTGTCCATACGTAGGGTGTGGTGTCAAAAGATGATCTTCCAGCCTGCCCCCACTTGCCCTTCTCCCTCCTCTTCCTCCTCATGCTGTTCTGCACTGCCTGCTGGCTCCCTTTGTCCTCCACACTGGCTCCAGTACATGGCTGGTTGTATGGAGAGTGACCCAGAAAATAAAAGCCCAACATTTTTCAGTTTGGACAGTTTTTAAAATATTTTAATGAGTTGACTCATTACAGCACCATCAGCCAATGCAAGTGGGGAGAGCGTGGCCAGGAGGAACCTTGGTCCTGCCATGGACACAGGCAGTTATTCCGGCTTTGGCCACCTCATGATCCCACGCCTTGACTGCACTGTGGCAATTTCCACTTTACTGACACAGGACAACATGGACAAGTTTTTGCCGGTACATCAAAGAGCTGGAAAAAATTAATCAACAGCACCTCCAAGCTATTAGGCATAGACTGTAGTTAGATAAAATCATAAATAACGAAATCCCAAAAGGATGTTGCACAACAAATATTTAAGCAAAGCTCGTAAAATTCTCCTTTGCTGCATTTGAGCATTTTCCTTCCACAAAAGACACCGCTTTCTGAAAGTGATTTATTTGTTTTTTTTATTTTATTATTTTCTTTTTGCACAGCAAACTCAACACTGGGCAGAGGCGGGAAGGGCCCCAGCCCATGTGATGTCAGGATAAACATGTGGGAAGCCAATGCAGCAGAAAATCCAGCCAGAGGAATGTCTGCTGCAGAGCAAGTGGTGCAGGAGCAGCCTGGCTGCCTCTCCCACCGTCCCCGGCGCCTGTGAGGTGCGAGCGAGCGCTCAGGCTCTGGCCATGGCCGAGGGCAGGGTGGGCTGGCAGCACAGCTGAGTAGCCTCAGGCTGAGGTTTGTCTCCAGCTTGCCCACCTTCTGGGGGAGACGCTGTCCCAAAACGTGTGTTCTCCCAAGGGCATGCTGAGTGGAGTGAAATGGATGGGCCTGTCTATCTGATGCAGAAGTAATTAGCCTGGGATTTGATGAAGGATTTTAGCATCTGAGTGTAGGAAACCTTAACAAAAGACCTTTGCGTTACACTCTGAAGTTTGTTGTAGGCAACAAGAGCAGATTTAGAGATAAAGATAATAAAAAACACTGCATTCCCTTGCCCAAAAGCCTATAAATCAAGAATTTGGCTCTTCAGTGCAGAAATTCTCTGAGATGTAATTGGAAACAGACAACACCAATCTGAAACACTTCATCGAGCTCAGTTTGCGATGGCTTGGGTAAGGAGGTTTCCAGCACTCCTCAAGAAGAGACTGCCCCTGCCTAATTAACAGGCCAGTAACTTGAATCCCTGTACCATCACCCTGCCTGTCCATTTTATCTGAAGCTGTCCAGGGATTCAACAGCAATGAAGCATGCACCCAGGTCTCACGAGAGAGGTCCCTGTGGGCCCACCACCGTCTGCACACTGGACAGGCAGGGTGAGACACAGGACAGAGGTGCCTGGGTTGTGGAGCCACAGTGGGGATGACCCTCTGCATGGGGAGGAAGAGGAAGGACTCCTCCAAGCCTACTGATCCTTCCTACTGCATGCCTGGAGTAGGAGACACGTGGTGTCACCTCCATACGAGCAGCATACCCATGTCAGTTCCCCTTCTAAGGAGACCACCCCTGGCTTTGCTCCACTGTGGGAGAAGTTGCCATCACCTCCAGTCCAATCATGGTGCTGGAGTATCCTGTATGATGAAAAGAGTCACCTACTCAGTTTGTTCACTCTGGGTAGTGTTCATCCCTCAGAGCCCCATCTACAGTGGCTCAGGTGTCAAGCATGGTTTGAATCAGAGGCCAAATAGCTGCTGAAAGATACTTGGGTGGGAAAGTTGTGCTGGCATAAGATAAATCATCAGTTTAACCCCATAACACACCTCATATGGATATTCTTCAGTTTTACTGCTGTTGGTTTGTAAAGTGTCTAATTCAAACTGAAAAGGCTGCTTTTGTCTGGAGCCATCCAGAAGACAACCATAATCCTATAGTTACATGTAAGTAATAAACAGTGAAGCTTGCCACGGAGAGAGGAACAAGCATAGCAAGCAGCTCTGCAGAGCACCAGTGCCAAGCCAGATCAAGGCAACAGAATTTATAGCTGCTATTATCTGCATGAGGTATATTTATGACTCCCCTCCCCGTTGCTCTGCTATCTTCGAATCTCACAATATTTGTGTATTCATTCCCACAGCATTCCTGTAGGTAAGGAATCTGCAAGCGAGAAGCCCAGTTTTGGAGCCTCTCCATGCAACATGGAGCAGAGTTTGGAAAGTGGGGAAACTTCAGAGCCTTTCAGCAGTTACAGATACATCCATGAAAATTAACCAAATACTGTGATGTAAGTAATTGGTCTATCTAAAAGGTAAATACCTGAATTCCTCTGGGCTGGGCTGGGCAATAGTTCACACTATATGATGACAGTGAGTCTTTATCACTTTAGTATATACCTGAACCTGCAACCTAAGCAACCCTGATCTGAGACTCCTTGGTACAGGATGTTTCCTACAGCATAGGAAAAAGAAACTGCTTCAGGCCTTGAAATTCATAATAGTAAGGGGAAATAATAAGCAAGTTGGTATAAATGAAGGGTTGCTCATTTGGGGCTTAAAGTAATCCTTAAGTTCTGTTCCTAATTTTTCAACACCTGATTTACTGTCCATACAGTAGAATGGACTAACACAAGACACAGGATAAATGAAACAACATTAATTTTCTGTTGTTCAGAAAGCTTTCACACGGACATGAGGAGTTCATATTTTCATGCCACTTTTGCCCAAGTTTTTTTCTAGTGTCATCGGTTGCATTGTATTCCAAAATGAAAATAACTTGGTTTTTTTTCCTGTCCTTTGAACACGTGATCTTTTAGGGGAGGACACCCTTGAGTGGAACACAGCAGCTTTTCAGGCTGAGGTTGTTCTCTGCAAGAAGGTTTGCAGTCTGGTGACTGCAGCTGGGAATTGCTCCTCTTCTGCATTGGTCTCCAGGGCCTGACAGATGCTCTTGAGCAAGTTTGGCCTCAGTTCTCCATGCTGTTCAATGATGGTAATTATTCATACTTACTTTGGTGAACTTAATTAATACTTGTAAAGCTCTTTGAGATCCTTGGATGAAAGACTCTGTTGACAGGCAAAATATTTTTACGGTGACTGTCTAATTAATGTCCTCTGAACTTCCTCAGCAATTGAAGGGTTAATTAGCTCATGCCAGGAGCCTGCCAGCCCCAGCAGAGACAGAGTGCAAGGGATGAAGGTGCCCATCCCTGGCCTCTCCCTACTGGGACAACTTTAATGAAGGGAAGTCCTTCCCTATTCAGACCTCACATTAGGAGATAATGTCCTTGCAATGCACACACGCATCTTCCACCTGGTTGTGTCATAACTGTTTCTCTTTTTCTGGCATGCATCCCTCATCCCAGCTGGCAGGGAGGTGGTCATGGAGCTCCTGCTGGGGCAGCTGGGGCAGTTCGCTTTCCCTCTGGCCATGAAGGTTGTGAGCACCAGTCATCCCCTTGGCAAGCCCTTTTTTATCCACTTTTCTTCAAGAACCTTCCCATAGGAAGAGGAGAGGCCGGTGCTGGAGTGACAGGCAGGTGAAGAAGTTCTTCAGCAAAGGAGGCACTGCCCGGCTCACCAGCAGGAAACCAGATGCGTTTCCTGGGCAGGTCACAGAGCGGTACTGCACACGGGAGGAAGGCACCCATGAGTAAACCCTGCATTCATGAGGCATAGTGAAACGTCTTTATATAAAAACAAAGGGAAGCCTGCACCTCCCTTGGGGACCCCATCCTCGGGCACCACACGGGAAATCAGAAATTATTTTAGCAAAGGGGAACTCGGTCGTGGTTTTAGTCAAACACTGCAGTTGTACTCTCAAAGCTGAGGTGAGCAAAAGGCCACAACACAGTTTGTCTCTGCATCCTTTGCCCTTCCCCACATTGTGATGACTTTGGGTGGGCAGTGTTTGCAGACCCCACTTGCTGGGGCTCACACGAGGCTGAAACAGCTCACGAAAAATACATCAGCTGCTGTGTGGGCAAAACATCACGCCCTGAGAATTCAGTGTCCTGCTCACACTAGTTCTGCTCAACACTGGCCTGCAGAAGGGGAAAGCTGTTTAAACCTGAGGGTGGCTTGTGTGAAAAGAAGGGATTTTCCTTGCCAGGAAAACAAGAGGCAGGACCAAACCAGGGGCAGATGTCAGCAGCTGGGCTCCCCCGAGCTGCAGCGCATCTCCATGTCAGCACAGATGCCCCTCACCGAAGCGCCAGTGGCCTGGTGGGGCAGCCCCATGCTGTTCCCCACGGCCTGTGTGAAGGAGATGAGAATGGCCATGTTTCCACTGGTGATGGTATTTGTTTACTTTCTGCTTGTGCGTTTTTTTTTCATCCAGGACAGGGTGATCTGGTTTGCCAGTTTCCTTTTTCAGCTCTCTATGTGAGTGTGCACTAGCATAGCCCTGCGCTGCCGGTGTCTGGCACAACTGAGCATGCCTGCCTCTTGTTTCACAGCTTTCCTGTCACAGAGAAGATGCCCAGCTTTTGCTGGGCTGGTATTTGCCTCAGCAGAGCACAATGCTCTGCTAGGTGAGCCCAGCCCTGGTGCCCTCATTCCCTGCACGGACCACAGCTGTGAATGGCAATGGTTCCTTAGGGACTATCTTCCAGCTGAGCACCGTGGCCCCAGCACTGATAGCAGCACACTGGATTTTTCACTTTTCTGCTCTCCAAAAGTACATAAGGACAGAAAGGCCAAATTCTGATACATGAAGCCCTGCCTTCTGGCCAGCCTTCACCTGGGAGAAATCCCCGACCAAACTCAGTAGCTCCTTTCCTGCGGTTTGACTCATGGGATTTTAGACCACACTCTGTATGCATATGTTTACCAAAAGGCAGCACCTTGTGCCCCAGCTAATTGCCCTTTGAAGGAGGCTGGGGAAGGGAGCATGAAGGTTTCTTAGAACATTAAAAGTAGTAGTGAAAGTCACAGGGCCTTTTTCCTTTATAGAATCGAAGGCGATTTTGAGCAATAACCCTTCTGATGTCTCCAAGGGGAGGAGATGTGACGTCTTGAGGTAAACCACACATCCCGTAACTACCACTGTGCCGCTCATGAGTGCTGCCTTGCTACAGAAGTGGCAGAACTGCTTTTCAGCAAAACTCACCACGTTTTTCAGAGGGGAACGATTCCAGTCAAGAGAGCGACCGGGCAGTGGGGAGGAAGAAAACCCAACCACAATAAGGAACCTGAAAGGAAAATGACGTCAGCTTCTCCGGCAGAGGCTCTCCTTTTTTTCCTGATATCTCCACTAGCTGTAATTATGTGGAAAGAAGTCGTGGGTGGGATTGGCTTACTTACTGACAAGCTGAACTTTATAACATAACGCCGTGACGCTGTGAGGGAAAAGGGTTTGGCTTGCCCACCTCATGGGACCTGCATACTCAAGGAGGTGATTCTGAGGTGACTCAGAGGTGGGCACCCACCTGCATGTCTTTGTTAACCTTCACCCAAGTGGTAGGGTTGAGGAAGTGCTAGCAGTGAGGGTGGTGTCTCCTGGTCAGGGGCGCCAAGCGATGATGAAAATTCTAGAGGAAATAGGTTAGGGAGAGCAGAGGAAAGGTCTAGGTGCTGTGGCAGATGAGCTCTAGTCCAGCTACTTTACCAAGAGAGACCTAAATGGGAATGGATAGCCCAGGGAAAAGATAATCCTCATTGAATCAAAGGTGTGCAGAGACTCGTGGATGAGACCACAAGGGAAAGCTGATACTGTGAGCTGCAGGTGAAGACCAGGGGACTCTTAACTGTAAAGCTTGTACTCAATAAAATTTGGGGGAACGATGCAGCTTGTCAAACCCTAAATCCCTCTGAAGTGCAAGACTTGCCCCACTGGGTCACACAGGAAGGAAACTGGACCCAGCAGAAGAGATCTGAAGGACCTTGAGCATCTGGAGGTGGAGCCTGGAGGAAGATGCTGTGCCACCCCAGAGTTCCCAGGTTAAAATGTTGCAGTGAGGAGAATGACAAGAGCCCACTGAGCGACAGACATTAGGAGAGCTTGTCAACCCCTTGCTAGGTCACGCTCCACCCCTCATCTGTTTAAATAAACAGTAGTAGAAGAGTGAGGTGGCCAAGGAATGACTAGAGGCAAGGTCTGAGGTGTACACCTGGTCTGTCTCCAAGTCTATGACTGAAATAGAAATCTAAATATATCTGTAGCTGAGGACTGAGGTGTGCTGTCCAAGTTAAATAAGGATATACAGCCCTGGAATGGCATGGAGAGATACGGGTTAGGTGTGTGCTGAGAAGTGCCTTCCACCTTTGGCTGCACTGGAGGTTGCTTCTGGCTCTTCAAGGGCAGCATTTGTTAATAAGCTGTTCTGATCTACAAGTTTTGGTCTCTTGCTGTCCTTTCCCACCACTGTTCTTCAAAAAATCTGGGAGGGTGGAAAAAGCGACTGTTCATATCATTAATACACACCCAAATCTTGTTGAAACCTCCCCAGTGGGACAGCGCAGGGATTATTACTTACCTGGCTCTAAAATCTAGGGTATTTCTAACGTCACAGCACCAAATGTTATTTCCTGGCATTCACGCTTCTCTCCCACCCGTACTCACCGAGTGCTGCAAGGACACAGGATCCTGGGTCAGTGCAACCCGGCGCCCGTGCCAGGAGGGACACCCTGTCCGCGCTGCCAAGCGCTTCTGCTCCTCCTCGCCCTGGCAGCGGGACGGCCTGCGCTGCTGGCGAGGGCGCCGGGGGTGGCAGAGATGTTAGTGCCCACGTTTACAGGCTCCTCCGAGCGCAGGGATGTTTAGGTGGCTAAACCTCCTCCTGTTGTTTTAAGGGTTCTGGCAAACAGTCAAGAACAAAAGCTAAGACAGCCAGTTCCCGTTTGTGGGCACGTCCCTACATTTGAATGTGGCAAACCTTGTGATTTAGCAAACGAGAGGCTTCTGCCCCAGGGCTGCTAAAAGCTTCTTTTTCTTTATTTATTTTCTTTTTTTCCCTTTTTCTTTTTTTTTGAAAGAAAGAAAGGAAGAAAGGAAGAAAGGAAGGAAGAAAGGAAGGAAGGAAGAAAGGAAGGAAGAAAGGAAGGAAGAAAGGAAGGAAGAAAGGAAGGAAGAAAGGAAGAAAGAAAGGAAGAAAGAAAGAAAGGAAGAAAGAAAGAAAGGAAGAAAGAAAGAAAGGAAGAAAGGAAGAAAGGAAGAATGAAAGGAAGAAAGAAAGGAAGAAAGAAAGGAAGAAAGAAAGGAAGAAAGAAAGGAAGAAAGAAAGGAAGAAAGGAAGAAAGGAAGGAAGGAAGAAAGGAAGAAAGAAAGGAAGAAAGGAAGGAAGAAAGGAAGGAAGAAAGAAAGAAAGGAAGAAAGGAAGGAAGAAAGGAAAGAAAGAAAGAAAGAAAGAAAGAAAGAAAGAAAGAAAGGAAGAAAGGAAGAAAGGAAGAAAGGAAGAAAGAAAGAAAGAAAGAAAGAAAGAAAGAAAGAAAGAAAGAGAAAACCAAACCTGTCAAGACTTCCAAGAAAATGAGAAAAACACCATCACAGAAGGGCTGTAGGACAAGGACCAGGCTTCTGACTATTCTTTCAGATGGGGATATCTGCAGGCTGAGAGCCTGGCCCTTTGAAAGCTGCTGGGGGGTTTCTCTTTGGTTGTTTTGACAAGCTTGTACTTAAGCAGAAAGGAAGAAAAGACCAGAGGCTTTTTGCTGCTATCATTAATAATTTTTTGCTCCGATACCATTTTCTGCTTTTCTCCCCAAAAGTGAGTACACCCCCTGGCTGAAGTGGAACACATTGGCTCATAGTGTTAATCAGTGGAAAAGGACAAATTTAGTCAATCTAGTCTAATTCTTTCCATTACCGCAGGCTGTAGCCATGGCTAGCGGGAGCCTGAGCCTGACAGACCATGAACCCCTGGTACAGACAGAACAGCTTCTAACACAACCAGGACCCCACAGGCTCACAGGCGTGCATGCATGTGTGTACACACATGTGCCCTTCATAGAAGTGCAGGAGAAAGCTTGCACCGAGACAGATCCACTCTCAGGCTGCACCAGGATGTCAAGGGGCAGCCATGGGAGCCCTGACAGTGCCTACACAGCGGTCCCAAGCAGCCTCGGGGATGCAGCCGTCAGCTGGTGGGCTCTGGAATAGGGCCAAGCTTCCATGGTTTCTGTAGCTGCCAGGGTAGGGTCAGAAGCCCACAGGCAGCGTGCACGTGTTGCCTCGTGTCTTGAGTCAGGGCATCCCTGCAGGGAAGGAGAGCAACCTGCCACTTCTTTGGGGTACTGAATGCAGCAGAGATGTGGCTGGGGGCAGTCTTGAGCCCCTGACCCTCACAATGTTGTGGTTAGATGTCATTGCCTGGTGGCACTTTCATCCACCTGGACTGTCTCTGCCTGTCTCTTCCTACAGCTGCTGGGTCTTCTTGCTCTGTTCTCCCAGCTCCAGCCTCTGTCATTTCATCCTGTCACAGCCCTTACCCAGCTGTTGGTGGCTGAGGGGCAGCAGTGAGCAAGCAGAGGAAACCAGGCTACCTACATATGGCTTCTTGGCTGTTTACAGAGGTGCAGCCAGTGGTGGGGCCAGCTCTGCCAGTGAAGCAGAGTCTGCCTCTGAATACCTGGCTGTGCATGTCAAATCAGGCACTGTAAAGGAGAAGCCATTAAAAAAACAAAACAAAACACACAATAAAATGCAGATGGTCTCCCTGGATCCACACACAATGGTGTCGGTGGGAGAGATCTGTGGCATTGCACCCAGCTGCAGAGCTGATACCCAGAAAGCCAGGGAGCAACCTTCCTCTTTGTTTTACAAATAGTCATTGCCTTTGGAAGCAGGATCAGTTGTAACATATTTATTGCGAGAATGAAAGACGAAAAAGCAGAAGTCTCTGCCAAGAGCAAGTGAAATGGGCATGCTTTTTAAAGAACTACCACATGACTGATTACCTTTCCAAGTAATTAAACATTGTGAAAGGTTATTAACGTGCTGATAATAGACAGCTTTGCAAACCGCCGGCACAGCGTGATCTAACAGAGGACAACTGTGGATGGCAGAGAGCAGGACTCCCTCCCATCTTCAGGGCTTTGCAGCACCGAGGGCTGGATGTGCCTCAGGGACCGGTCTGCACCCGGTCAGCCCAGGTGTTAAAGGGTCCCAGAATTTCCACTTGCCCACGAACGGCTGCAGGGTTTTCTTTCTCTGGCAGAGGGGCTGTAAAATCACAGCTGCCCACACCAGATCATCCCTCCCATGGCACACCCCAGCCAGGGGCAAGGCACAGATGTCCTCTGGCAGCCCAGGGCCTGTCCCCACTTGCAGCCCAATGCAGGTTAATGCATATTATTTCTCTTTAAACTGACTGGCGTCCGCAAACAACATCTCTTACTCTGGACCCGCTGGTATGTTAATGCATGCTATTAAACCCACTGTGGAAGCAGGCTTTCCGAGGGGTGGGATGCGTTTGCCAGCAGCCACGTGGGCATGGATGTGTCCAAAACTGAGCCTGCTGAGCACTCCTGCTGCTGTCCCACACCCCTTTGCCAGCTCCTGAGGGAGCCCCTGGTGTGTTTATCTGGGCTTTCCCCTCTCACATTGGAAGTGCTCTTCCTACACACCACATCCTTGTCTAAACATTTGCCTGCAGCCAAGGGCTGCCCTCGCTGTTTCCAGCTCCTGGGGAGCTCCTGCGTTTGCATCATGACCCTGATGATTAAACCCTAGGGTCACATCCTAGCCAGAGGGATGGTAGGTGGGCAAACTCTTGTCCAGAGCAACAGACTCCTGGTCCTTCCCTGAGACCTCACGCGGAAAAGCTTTTTCCTTGTCTTTCATACATAGCAACAAGAGGAAGAAGGCAGTAGAAAGACAAGTGCAGGCTGTGATGGAAAGATTCAACAAGACCCTAGGTGACAGCACATTCTTGTAACCCTCCAGAAGCTCACCTAGTATTATAAATGCTTCGTGCCTTTACCTGAAGTCAGTGTTCATGTTGGTGTAGTAGCATTGCTTTAAAAGAACTTGAAGTGCCTTTGCATATAGATTATGTGTAACCTGAGCTTCTAGGTCATCCTGCTGCTTTCAAAAAATCCGTTGTATATTCCTGAGCAAACTAGGAGTTTATTATGGGAGGCATTTTGACTGGGGCATTTAAGAAATACTATATAATAGCAGTCTCCATCTCATGTCTGAGAATGTTTGGCTGGTATTGCTGGTACTTAATTAGTGCCATCAGGATAAATACAGAACTAAAACAAATTGGGGTACTTCACATTTTCCTGCTGTGACTCTTTTGGGCTTTTCATAGGCTTGGGCTCAGTACTCTTACTTAGGGGTGGATCAGGCTCTCCATAAGTGCAAAAGCCTATGAGAAAGATTTTCAAAATATCCCTCTGTGAAACAAATAGCCTCGGCTATAGACTCCAAGCTGCCACTCTTTGCAGTAGATGCAATCTTTCAGCTTTATAGTGCCACCATCAAGATGTCTGGGGCAGCAAGAAGCTGAGTCACAACTACTCCACGCTACGTAGTGGCTTATGATGCTGCAGCCAGCAGGGAATCACCAGGCTCACTGGCACCCATGTCTGTGGGTCCACAGGGGTCAGGGACCTCAGTCCAGTGGAAATGCTACCACGCTGCTTCCCAGAGTGAGGCTGCAGAGGTCTGGGTTTGGTTTCATGTGTTGGCACAGTCCTGTGTCACCCTTTGCAGATGGATCACTGGGGCAGAACCTGTCCCGGGTGGCAAGAGGAAAAATCCTTTCTCAGGTGCTCAGATGGATCCTTGGTCCATGTTTTTTCTCCTAATCACCCAAATTCTCAGACAGCATCCATGCTCCTAAGAGGTGTTTCTTTACCAGGGATGCCAAAGGACGAAGTGCCCCAGGAAGATGGGAAGGGGCACTCAGTTACACAGACACCCACCTGGATAGATGGCCAGGCCACACAGGGACAGCAGCTGCCTCCCAGTACTGCTGCCCAGCCTGAGGAGCCCCTCCCTCCCTGCCTCCCTCCCTCCAAGGCTTTCAGCAGTGCACAGGTCACTGTGGTGGGAGACAGAAAGGACACTTTACAGGTTCAGTCAACAAATTATTTTACCCTTGCGTCTTAGCTGTCTCTTCTGCTCACTCCCCGCGTGCGCTGTGCTGGAATCCCACCACCACCGCCTGGAGCTGCCTCTGCAGGCGCGGCGCTGATCAATATTACTTGCTGGAGAAAGTAAGTCTCACTTATTGGCCGCACATTCCCCTGAGTGCTTGTGTCAAACTCTTTCATGTCAGCTGGAGGGAGGCTTACCAACGGAAAGGTCAGCCGGCCTCAACTAGATGAGAGTTCAGCCATTAACTCGAGTGTTTATCTGCCTCCTGCTATCAGGAGGACTATCTGCATGTGCTGCATGCCTCCCTCCTCCTCCTCCTCACTGCTGTGCTGCCTTCGAGTACTTTGGAGGGGCTGAATCACTCAGGCAGGAACAATGAGCTGTCTGATAAGCTCATCTGGGTGATCCACTTGGCCAGCAGCAAGTGCTTCAGAGAATAACCTGTCCAAAACCCCGCAGTACAAGAATATGGGCTGGTCCCCCTGCTGCCATCCTAGGCTCCAGTGGCACCTCAGCTGCACCACCAGGCCTGATCCTGATTGTACCTGAGCACAGGCACTTCAGGCAAGATGCTGTCTTTCTCCCCGGTTCAGCTGAGCCATAGGGGTGCTGACAGGGGTGGGTGTCGCTGTACTGTTCCTAAGTTTTTGGTCCTTTCCAGCGCTCTGACACAAGAAAATGTGTTTGTTGAGGCTCTGATCATAAAATACAGCGAGCAAATATTCAGGTCCCTTACTCGACTGGGCAATGAGGAAAAAGCCAGGTCTAAGCTCTGCAAGGCAGGGCTCACATCCCCTAAAACTCTTCCTGTGGGGCTGGGGCTGACCTGGCAGCACTGCCTGGGATCTTGCCCCAGGGCTGAGTTTGGACGAGCCTCTGTGGGTCCTTTGGCAGCTGGGATAGGAGGTGGTGTCTCTGCAGGAGGTGGGAGCAGGGCAAGGCAGCCTCTCATGCTGCTGAGACAGGTTTGAAGCTGGGCAAACAAACACAGGTATCAAGATAGGACTGTTCATCTCATGCCAAGAAGTGTCTAGAGCTCAGCTTGTTGGATCTCTCTTTCCATCTCTCATGTCCTGCGTGCTCTGAGGTGAGGAGGGAGCTTGCTTGTCCCTAGGCTGATATCTCCTGAAGCTGTTTTCTGCTTCCCTACAGCAGTAAAATGCTGTAAACTGTGCATCGTGGTCACTTTTAATAAGCCCTTGGTCCTAATCCACTTCTTGCACCTGCTGCTTAGTGAGTTGGGAGGGTATTTGTTCTGGAGCATTTTAAGAAGGCTGAATCTGTTTCTGCTTTGAAGTAGCATTTGGCTTTGTCAGTGTCTGAGATCTCTGCAGAGCTGACCCTGTGCGGAGCCAGTAGGACCGCTGGCTCTGGCACCACACCATGGCTGTGCCACAAGCCTGGCTGAGCAGTGCCAGAGGGTTTTGGTGCCAGAGGCTCCCACAGGACAGCCCTGCTGCTGCCCTGCCCACGTCCCGGGCCCTCAGCATCACCCAACCCTGGTTCAAAAGTGGGATTATTCTGGGCTTTTGTTGGCATCAGGGTTGGGAAAGTTAAACGATGTCACCTCCTCACCAGGCTGTGGTAAGAGTAGCAGGTGAGTGCCATAACCCTGAACAAGACCTATTGCAGTGCTCATGCCACCAGGAACGGATGAGCCAGCTGCGTGCTTGAACACAGGGACATTCTCACCACAGTCACTTGAGATCAGCTGAGGGGAGTGCCTCCCTGACCTAAAGATACGGTGTGCTGCTAGAGTGGGGCCCTTGGCCACTGTGAGTCCTTCTGAAAACAATGGAGTTATCAGCAGGAGAAGGGGCTCTATGGTCTAATGGTACATGGGTAGGAAGAGCACTCTGCTTGGCAAAAGGAGTTTGCCAAACCACGTCCAGAAACCCTTTGAAGCAGAAAACCTTCGTTCTCCTTTGGATACACTGCAGTACTTAATAAATGACTGTAATTAAGTGTGAGGTGGTAGCTTAAGAGCTCGTTCCCAGAGTTAACATCAAAACACTTGCTCTTAGCAGTTAGGGAGACAATATGAAAGCAGACTTAGCACACAGATGAAAGTGCAGTTGTCAGGAAGGGCTAGAGAGCCCTGGAAATGTGGGGAAATGTCCATACAGTGGGGACAGCCAGAGAACCTCTTGGCTGTTCTTCACTGATGGCAGTGCACGTATAAGGTAAAGGCTTCTTCACAGGAGATATATAAAGGGTTGGGAAAAAAAAGGGGTGGGGGGGGAAGGTCAAGGAGAAAGAGAAACTTGGTTGCCATTTTCCCCCTGGACTGCAAATCATTGATTTCAGCCTTGGGGAGGTGGCATGCCAGGGAGGCTGGAGAAGGAGGTCCTAACTGCAGGCCCTGCCACGCACTTGCCAAGGGCCAAGTCTAAGCTGCTGTGCCCTTATCCTCCACTCCTATAAAAAACATGGTGAAAAGCATTCTCAGGTCTGGGTTTCAGTCTCCTAATTGCTCCTGAAATCCAGAAGCATGAAGGAGCCAAGGTCTCATTTGCCTTACAATGATCCTCTCCTGCCCTGGAACCTGGGCTGGTCTTAATTTGTCTATGGCTCAGGCAAGAATGGACTAGGCAGACGTACATGTTATCTCTTGTCTTTTGGAAGCAGGGAGCCTATTGCACAATGGAGCTTGGTCTGGATACGGATTAAGAATGCATGTGTCTGGGGCACCATGAGACGTGCTAGTCTGAGTTACTCTGATCCAAAAATACATGGTATTGTGAAGGACTGATAGGGAATGAGGAGGGTCCATGGGGCCGATTGTTTTTAACTCATGGGACATACAGGTCACTTCTATATCTGCCAACCCCATCACAGCCAAACAGGTTTGCTCTCTCAGGCCAGAGGGAACTCTGGCAAAGTCAATGTGAGTACACATTGAACTTCATCAACTGGTGGCCACAGGCCAGGCACTCACAGAGGGCAAAGAATTGCTGGTCCAGCTACGGAGTGGAGGTTCATCACCTGACCAGGAGCTGAGGGTTTGGCCTCAGGTGTGCTTTCAGCTTCCTACACTTCCTACAGGGCTTTTAACTTGAGGATTTACAAGTGTCAACTAATTGCATCTACATGACCTGCAGCCGAATATTAAAACAGTAGTTGAATGTCATTTCAAATGAGCTGTTCCCAGACTTAGGTCTCATGTAAATTCAGCA
>NW_009954543.1:313231-315270 GCF_000747805.2 Chaetura pelagica
TTCAAAACAACTCTCAAAATCCTGGTACTTGAGCTGAGACATGAGGACTGCAGGTAGCTTAGGCTTAATGATGGGCTGAAGAAAAATTACAGAAACAGTTCCAGAAGGAAGGACGAGAAACCCCCTCCCCCTCGCAAAATGCCTCAGCACTAATGCTCCAGCACCCCCCTCTCTGCCCCCCTGTTTCTGACCATCTCTCTCTCTCCCTGGACCAAATGCTTTCACACTCCTCACTGCAGAGTAGCATGGTAAGACCACCAGCCTGATTTAAAACATGACTGAAGCCAAAGCAGGTGACCCCAGATGACAGCAGCAATTCCCGATGAACCCTGGTGCCAGCAGCAGCCTCCACCTGAGGAGAGCTGGAGGCAGAGCCAAGGGAGAGGACCAGCCAAAACCCAACCCCTTTTGTTAAACTTCTTCACTGTGGCGCATTTCCCCCCCCCCCCCCCCCCCCAGTCCCTCTTCGTCTTCTAACAACTGCAGCCAGATTCCCTCCTCACATCTTGTAAGAATCCTCTTCCCAGCAGGAAGAAGCACATGCAGCTCACCTGCCTGACGTGTGTGACCCAAGGGGAAAACCACCTCACAGCCTCCCTGTGCCTACCGAGGCCCCTCTCCCCTCCCCAGCCCCTCGCTCCTCGTGCAACACGAGTTGGAAGCGCGGGGTTATTTTTACAGCCTTGTCCCCCACGTCCCCCAGAGTCGGATGCTGTGGCTAATTTGGAGGGAGAATTCCAATTGCCTGGAAAATGAAGGTGCTGTAAACCAAACAGCATGGGCAGGGGTTTTTGTCCCAAATGCCTGGATCGGTGCTAAATAAAATTAAATAATAATAAAAACCAAACACAAAACAACAGGTGGTGAAGACTTAGCACCACCGGGCTGCTTCACTTCAGAGCTCCCCAAAGGCTCCAAGCTGGGATGGGCGCTGCCTCTCTCTTCCCGAGGAGGATGGTGGAAGCAGGGGAAAGCCCATCACTCTCAGAGGGCTCCTGTGGGAAAATGCTTTGCCCATGACACAGCTGAAATGGGGTTTTACAGCTTGAACTTCGGTGACTTCACCTTCCCTACCAGCAAAAAGGAGGTGGAAAGGGGCTGGGTGAATCCTCCAGGGAGGGTGAAACCGAAACATTTTGGGTTTAGGAGCAACATTCTAGGAAGGGGTTTGCTGCAGGTCCCGCAGGAGGGCACGTTCCCCGTGGGGATGGCTCTGCGCCCTCTGCTCCTGCCACCTCCCAGCCTGTGCCAGCCTGTGGCACTGCCACCCACCCCTGCTACAGTCCCTGCCCCGGCAGCTCCCACCGCGAGGTGTGACCCGCCCTTCCCAGGACATGGGGGCCTGGAGTGTGGGGCTCTGCAGCCTGGGGGGCGGGAGGGGGGAGTCCGCTCGGAACATGAGAATAAGCATGAAGGGGAGAAATACGGACGGAAAGTAAAACCCAGATTAAATATGAAATGAGGTAAGAATAAAGTAAAAAGAAGAATGAAGGTAAAATGTAAATGACAAAAAATAAAATAATAACGAAAATATAAAAAATTAATAAAATAATAATAAAATTACAAGAAAAAGAAAAGAAAAACAAATAAAGGGTAAAAATAATAAAGAAAAAAAAGCAAATAGAATAAAAATAACAATTAAAATAAATAAATAAAACCCCCACCCCCTCCAAAATAACTGAAAATAATGATTCAAAAATAATTAAAAATAGTCCTAACGCCGAAAACCAGCCGAGTCTAACACTGGTTTCCTTGTCGCTTGTGCAGAACCACCCCAAGTGCTGCTGGGGCTCTGCCGGTGCCCCCACCCCCAGGCAGGGTGGGCAGCTGCGGGATATCCCACCCGCACCGCGGGGCGCGTCGGGGGGGGTGAGGAAGCGGGATGTGAAGAACACACACCCCCCTAAGCACACATATATATATACATGTATATATATATATACACACATATATGTATACGTAGAAATATATATATACATATATATACATGTATATATATATACACATATATGTATACGTAGAAATATATATATACATAT
>NW_009954543.1:318107-326001 GCF_000747805.2 Chaetura pelagica
GGTGGAAAAAAAAAAAGTCCAGTCTCAAACTTTGCCAACCGTACCAGCCCGTGACATTCCTCACATTAAAGAAGTTTTACCAGAAATGACTCGCCTCCGCTCCCCGCCCGCTCCCAGCGCATCTCGCTGGTGCCCTCTGCGGGCCCAGGTTTCCAGGGATTAGAGCTCGGCTCCAGCTCCTTCCCTGTTTTACGGTAAATGCCAGGACAAGGTGGGGGAGCAGGAAGAGAAGGGGGCTGAGAAGCTGGAAACGCCCGGCAAGCTGCAAATCTTTCGCTCTCCCGTTCCTCCTCCTCCTCGGATCAGGCGCTTGTTGCGGGACGGCGTGAAACTCCGGCGCCGTTTCGTATTTGAGCTATCGAGGTCTGATCGATAAGTGGGCTTTTTCCCCTCCCTTTTTTTTTTTTTTTTTTCTCTGGGGCTGCACGTCTTCCCCAGGCAGCGTGCGTGGCGTTTGGTACAAGGGCCAGAGCCCAGTTTCTAGGGTTACTATCTGAAACTGGGCTTTGAGCAGGATGCTGGCTTAGCAAGAAACAGAAATGTTTTCTTTAAGAATCCAGGAGATTTCTCAAGGCCTCGTGCGTCGTCTTTCCCTTGATCCTTACAGATGTTGTAGATTAGGATCAAATGGAAGCGTTGCCTTTGCCCTGGCAGTTGGGCTGTTCTGCCGATTCTGGTCTGTGGAGATCTGCTCAGTTTTGTTGCTAGAGAAAATATGCATTGTCGAAATTTTTCCTTTTTTTTTTTTTCCCCAAAGTAAGAAAAGATGCATCGGTCACATGTTTAAGTGGAAACTGTGTCTCCGAGCCAAAACTTTGATGCTTTTAAATTATTTTTCCCATACAACCCAGCACTGGAACATTTTTCTTTTAAGTTGCGTGTCATGCTATTTTCCTAATCAGTGACTTGCCATGTGGTAAACATAGACTTTAATGGGAAGAGTTTGTGTACTCTCTTAGTCTGGCTGACTTTCCTCTTGGATATCTCAGCTCTCTGTCCAGTTTTCCTTCGAGGATATCTTTAACATGGAAGAGCCATCAGGGGCCTTGTGTTCATTACAGGATATGTACTACACACTCTGTGTTGTTAGAGATACCCTGGGTGGCCTTTTGGTGGATTTGTTGTTGGGTTTGGTTTTTTTTCTGTGGTCAACTTACCCTTTTCCAGGCCAGTTTCTGGTGCTGCTCAGTGCTTGCAGTTAGAGATGTAAAGTGTGGAGGGGAGCAGGGATGCAACCAGGTGTGGTGTAGAAACTCCTTGTAAAGATGGAGGAGGGAACCACAGAGCCGGAGCCTGAAATGTTTCCCTGCTGCCTGTGCACCTACGTTGCCACCTGCTATTGTAGCCTGATCCTGCCTGTGGCAGGACTCACTGGAGACTCCCTCTACTATGTATCAGAGGAGGCTCCTCTCCCAACACTGTTTTTCAGGCGGAGCAGAGATAAATCTCAGTTCTCGTTACTCTTAATGACAGGACTCTTTCTATTTGCCGTTTAGCTCTTGTTTTCTTTTAACGATGCCTTCATCTGCACGATGCTTGGGTCAGAAGGAGAGTGGTGGCTTCGTGGTCGAGCCGTGTGCTGCGTGTGTAGCCCTGCAATCTGGTTATCACCACATCTTTTCTGTAGTGCTCTGAATTCCTCGTAGATAAGGAGAACTGAGAGCTGGCACAGAGTTGCCTTTAGGAGCCTCTCCCAGGTCAGGAGAGGAGAGCTGTGGGTGTCCTGGGTGAGGAAATGGCAGGAGGGGGTCTGGGAAGAGGAGAAACAAGGGTTGGGTGAGTGCAGGTGGTACTGCCAGAGGGAATTTAAGCTCTCTGAAGGGGGAGAAAAGTTGGGGCTGCAGTTTGGGGAAAGGTCTGGAGCTCCAAAGTAAGAAGGCTGGTGCTCAAAGGGACTGTGCAGGGAGGTGTCAGGTAACTCAGAGCCAGCAGCGTCCCAGGCATCAGAGCTGGCAGACACTGGGCAGAGTGGAGGGTCAGCAGTGTTTTGGCATGGCAAAGCTGATCCAGTGCAGTGTCCTAGCAGGGAAAGCGAGATATGTGGGGAAAGCCTGACCAGTCAGCCTGTAAAACCCAGGGATAGCCTGAACACCCCGTAGCTGAAGAGCCAGCCTGTTGCAGCAGTGTGTCTTCTTAGTTATCTGGGGAAAAAATACTGCCTTTGAAAAATACAGAATAGAGGTTCGGGAAAAATTTAAAGCTATTTCGAGGGATTAGAAAAGAAGGTGGGGAAAGAGATGGAGTATAGTACAGACAAGGACTGCAATCTGACTGGTCCCTTCCCTGCATCTGCAAGCAAGTACTGTGGAGCTGCTGAGGGATGTGACTGAACTGAGCAGCTCCCTGTTGCTGTCCAGGAGGCCTCCACCAGTGTTAGTGAAGGGTCCTAGGTTGAATACAAGAGTGACTGCAAGTGGCTTAGTCACTTTATCAATAACTCAAAGACAGATCTTTGTGTCAGACACTTGTATCTTATGTGGCTGATTTGTTGGTGGGTCTGACTCTGCTGACCTTTGATGGGAATTTTTAGCAGGTCGTTGGGTGTTGGAGGCTGCAGTAACTTGGCACTGCTGCAAAAGGTCATTTCCTCTGGAATGCAAACGGTGCCTTTGCATAGCAAAGCACCAGAAGATCTCAGTATGTTTTGCAGCCACAGCTTTCTAGTGTCCCTGCTAAGAAGACAGAAGCCTGTCTTCTCTGCTTTTTTGGGTACAGGAGGGACGGTGGCACAGGTCGGCAAAGGCCATGGTAGAAGCCATTTGTGGAGATGAAACCAGAACTTGCTGTCCCCTAAGCACCTGTGGTATAACTTAGTCTTGACATTCCTCCCTTCTGCAAGATTAAGATCCCTTTGTCTTATGGTTGTGAAGGCACCAAGGCATCCATCCTCTCCTGTGCCATGTGGCCACAACCTACATTGGGAAGAGCAAAGAAGGGGATTTGCGCCTGTAAATTTCTCCGTAGCATTGAGTTTGCAGCTCTGGCCCTCTGTAGTTAATTGGTAGAGGTGACGAGGATGGCATGTACTCTGAAATGTGGGGTATGCTGGGGCTGTGCTGGACTCAACCTCTGGATGAATCTTTGAGGTTCTGCCGGGGCTTTTGCTAAGGTCTTCATGCCGATCTCATACCATCAGTGTAATTTCCCTACCCACTTAACTTGATTAATTCCTTTCTTCTCCTGCCCTTTCTTGCTAGATTTTGAGTTGTCCAAAGCTGTAAGTCAGCATTTGTCGGCATCCAAACAGGATCTTCTGGTCTCCAGACGCTGGCAACTGGACTTCTTATGGCTAGTACTGGCCTGAAATGCTGTAGCTATCACAATGTGAAGTACTATTTGCAGTGGCCTTGGTTTAACAAAGCACTTATGGTGCTTGACTAGGCACACCCTGAAAAGGAAATCTGTGTTGAAGTGCTGTCCCTTATCTGGGACGCTTACCTGAGCTGAGGTCAGGCTGATGCAAGGGCTCTTACTTCTCTGGGAAGCTGGTTTGTGGACCCAAGAACGTGCACTTTTCATGGGATCATTTAATGACTTAAAAATTGATGGTAGCGATGGCTGCTGGTCCTACTAGCCCAATCCCTTGCACAGTGATTGCTGAAGCAAGGCACGTCTGTCTGTAAAACCCAGTCGAACCATTGAAAGCCTCCTGAAGGAGCCCTGCATAGACAAAAGCATTCTTTCTGCCCTGCTTCTCCCTCCGGGGACAAGTGATTGTTTTCCTTGCAGTTTAGTGCCAGCATATTATCCAGATGGATTTACCTCTGTCTGAAACAAGGTGTACATGTATTTTGGAGGAGATCATTACCTGCTGCCTTGGTTTTACTGCTGCCTTGTTTTGTCTAGACAGCGCAGAGAGCTGCAGGGAACTTGTCCGATCTGAATCCTGAGACCTATTTTATAGGCTGCTATTAAAATACATATCCGTGCACGTAACCATCCCAGGGCCGGGTTGCCTGTGCTGCGTGTGCGGCCAGCACAGAACCACTGAAAAAGAAGCAAGCTGCTGTGCTCACTGTACCAAACCCTGTGTGGTCCGAGCCCAGATTTCAGGGGAACCCTTTAGTAGAAGAAGGTTTTGCTCTGGTTGGTAACGGCAATTCAGAACTGAAGTTTCTCTTCCTTTTCTTTTGCCTAGCAGAGAAGTGTTTTTCTAGAAAACCCTTAATTCCCCTTTTGCTCCATGCCAGAAGGATCAGGGGGCATAGGCAGGAGGCAGTGGGGATGCTGCCCAGGAGATGAGTGGAGTAGAGGATGCTGGGGAAGTGTAGGGGGGATGAGGAAGGGGTCTGGGAGTGGGCAAGGCTGCTGCAGAGGGCAAGCACCTGAACCCAGCACCTTCCTCAGAGAGGCTGCAGCAGGCACGGGCAGCCTGGGATGCTGCAACTTTTTGCTTTGGGTGCTGCTTTGATCCTCACTGGTGCCGCTCCTGAGGGTCTAGCTGGTTTCTGAGTAACCACTTATGTTCTGCTTTCATTGACAGTTTCTTCTCTCTCTTTCTTTTCTCCCCTGCCTGTCCTCCTAGAAATTTCGAGTAGATATGCCAGGATCAGGCAGCGCTTTTATCCCAACGATCAACGCCATCACAACTAGCCAAGACCTGCAGTGGATGGTCCAGCCCACCGTCATCACCTCCATGTCGAGCCCTTACTCTCGCTCGCACCCCTACAGCCACCCGCTGCCTCCGCTCTCCTCGGTGGCCGGGCACACGGCCCTTCAGCGACCCGGGGTCATCAAAACCATCGGGACCACCGTAGGCCGGAGGCGGAGAGACGAGCAGGTAACCGCAGCGAGGAGAGCGGCTGGGGCCGCCTCGACAACAGGTGTACAGAGGTTTCCCCCCCTTGTGCTCTCTCTGTCTCGGGATCTCCTGGCCCCACAGGGCAGCGCTGAGGTCTGTCCCCCGTGCTGTGCAGCTGCTGGGGTTTCTCAGAGTGACACGGAGTATGAGGGTGATTTTATTGCTGCTTCCTCATCACACAGCGAGACTCACCCAATCTCCGTCAAACGCTTCGCACCACTGGGCCGCATTGCGGCTCGGTTTCAAAAGCAGGTGAAACCCTGAAGATGAGGCCTGGGTTTCAGTTTGAGTGTCCTCTTCCACTCCAGGCAGAAGGAAACCTCTGAGCAAGCAAAGGAGGGTTTTATGTAGGTCCTTTACAAATCTGACACCCAAATGGTGTTTTATATCTGCTCTGTGGCAGCTTGTGCTGCTCCCGTCTCACCTTTTGGCTGATGCCTCCGGCAGCAGCCAGCATCATGCAGGGAGGAGCAGCTTCCCTAGAGCACCTCAGCCCTAGTAGCAAAAGCCTTCTGGATGTCTGGGGTCTAAATCCACCTTCCCACTACAAACATGCAATCACTTGGTCTCTTTACAGCGCTGAGGTGGGCATCCCATAAGCAGAGGTTTTTCTGCTCAGTGGTATTTTCATAGCTGGGATGGGATGGCTTGTGCCACTGCTGCCCTGTGCTCAGATTTCTGATGGGATTATGGATCCAGGACCCTGGATACTGTGCTGGGGCAGGGTGGTGGACTAGATTCAGGCATTTCTTCTTCTGGAAATCCTTTCAGCCATGTCAATTTTTTTTCTTGGTAAGAAACAGCCTTCTCCAAAGCTGTCTGGTGAATAGCTTTCCACAGTGCTGGGCTGATTTATTTTTTTTCTCCTTTTTTCCCCCTTTTTTTTTTTAAAAAAAAAAAAAAAGTAGATTTCCCCAAATTGTTCCCAAGCAGCAGTTGTGTGGGTCGCTGCAGAGCAATGTAATGAGATGCTCTGCACACCCCCAGTACACGAGCACAGACTATCGCATGAGGTCTGTTTCTAATAAGACTCACCAGCCCTACTTTTACTTCCACGTCATCTGTTTTGATTTCACAGTCAGATTATTTTATACAGTTGCTGTCTGGCTTAGACCCAAGAGGCAGGGAAGGGGTTAAAGTCACTTGTCCAGAGTGAGCTGCATCTCTGTCCTGGGAACCTGTATGGGTGTGCTGAGGACCTGTTTTTGGGAGGAAGGACTGGGCAGCCATGGTGATTCAGGAAAGTGCCAGCCCTTTCCACCAGCTGGAGCTACCTCCTGGTTCCCTGCATGCAGGGCTGGTGTCCAAACCTAGGGAAGCTCTCACGAGAACTGGGGGAATAATTAGCAACAACTAATTTGTTTGACAAATGCTGCCTCTGTGTTCACAAATTGGCCGTGAAGAGATCACCATATTCTCCGCTTTATTTGTTGTTCAGAGTTATTTGCTGAAGGATGCCTGCCAAGCAATTCCTGGCCTGTGGCTTGTTTGCAAGCCCTTCACTGTGGGTCATTCAAAGCCAAGTCCTTTTGATTAGACACGTGCTTAGGCAGTATCCGGGCACTTCCCCATGGCTCTTTGCTCAGGTTTCTGCTGTTGGAGCTTTGGACACCGCATCGGAGTGCCTTTTAGGAAAACTTTGTGTCATGCTTTATGAAAAGAACCTGTTTTGATGAATGCTTCTGCCACCGAACGCACGTATTTGGCTTGGACAGGCTACAGATAACGTGTACACCAGGGGCAAATCCAACCTCTTTCAAACAAATCCAGCAACCACTGACAGAATATTCCTTTTCAGACCTAGTATAATGTTAAGCACATCCAGATTAGGGGCTTCAGCCCTGCCCATATGATTTTGGCAAAGCGTAGCCTCTGAGACCGATAATTTTAAAATGACTGAAGGTTCTGTGAGGAGAAATTTCAAATGTATTTCAATGAGGTCTGTGCTTTCGAAGCATGAAAGGGCTCTTGGAAACTGTAGACAGAGGCCCCAAGTCAGCACAGAATTACGTGCATGCTTAAAGCATTGCCATATATCAGATACTTGTGTGCAAATACGTTTTTACCCTGCTCACATAAGGGCTGGGACCTGAGCAGGTGGAGCTGTACTGGGGAGAGTGGTGCCTGTGGGGGCTCCCTACTCAGGGCCAAAGCCCCACTGGCTGCTGCCCAGCAGGGTGGAGGGACACCTTCTCACCTCCCCCACCTCCAACCCTGAGATATAGAGCATTGTGATCTGCTAATGGAAAAGCTTTCAGGCCCAAGCCTGTGTCCCGGAGTCCTATAAGTGCTAGTGTTGCTCAGTGTGGATCTGGGCGCTCGTGCAGCCTGCAGGTGAAATCACAGGCACGGAGCAAAACCCCAGAAAAGCAGAACTGAGCAAGGGGAATGCCCAGAGGTTGAAGTAAACTCCCTGAAACTGTGAAGAACAAAATTAAGGAAATAAAACAAACCAAAGCAAACCAGAATGAGGTTAGAGTAAAACTAACATTAAAAAGAAAGGATAGTAAAAAGGTGAATGCCCCTTTAGCAATTTTTTGGCAGCCTCTGAAGATATTTAAACTGAAAGCTTTTATGAAAAGGTTTTCCTTTCCATAATCCTCTGGCGTACTGTGAGATCTGACACATGCTTTGCAGGGTGCTCGTTTCACTTTTGTTTGCAGTCACTGAGTCAAAGCCCCCACAGCACACACCAGCCCAGTGAGGATAAAGCGCCGAGCACAGGGCTGGTCCACAGCAGAGGAGGGTGTGTGGCCAAGTACGTGCCATGAATCCCCACGGCAGTCTCTGTGCACCAGCTTCTGCCTGCTGTGTGCCACCACAGCAGTGAGCTGGGCCACACTGGCCTTCCTCATATGCTGCTGTAGCAGCTCCCTGGCCTTGGCTGTGGTGCCAGACTAACTGCTGCTCCTAGGATTTGTAAATCCTTGTCTCAAACCCCAAAAGCTAGGCCTGACTTGACCAGACCTTGTGGGCTCCGGTTCACTTCCTCTGATTTTGCAAGAGTGTTGCTGATGGATCTCTGTGGAATTGCTCCTGATTTACATCAGTGAGGATGTTAGCTGGCCTCAGGAAGTCCTTGATATCACTGGA
>NW_009954543.1:326066-329901 GCF_000747805.2 Chaetura pelagica
TCCTGCTGATGCAAGAAGCACGATGTGTTATCTTGCCGAGTGCTCAAAAATCTGAGGTCAGGTTTTTGGGTGGTATAAATCATTGTTGCTTCACGGACTTCATGGGAGCTCTGCTGATTTTCTGTGTCTCCCATTCCACCCCATCCCCGACCTTCAAGCTAACAACTATTTTTGTGTGGGAAGCAGCAGATATTTTCTTTCAAGAAAGAAACACTTACAACATCATGCTCTGGTTTTGCTTAATGTACCACCCAAGTTGTGAAACAATCAGAGCATCTTTTATCTGTTTGGCCTTGGTGCAGATTCAGAGATTCACAGTCCTCTTACACAATCTTCCCCCTGCTCCATCTTCTCCTCACCCTTCTGCTAAGACCCAGTGCAGGCAGAGATACTGTGCACTTTCATCTTCTGCTGACATCAGTGAAGAGGGGGAGTGCTCAGCATCCTGCTAGATCAGGCCTTTTCCCTTTGCATTGCGGTTAAATCTTCACGAACTTCAAGGAATGCCTTGCTCAGATCTGATTGTGGGTTTTCTTGGCACTTGCCCACAGCTGTCGCCTGAAGAAGAAGAGAAGCGAAGGATCAGGAGAGAGAGGAACAAGCTGGCAGCTGCTAAGTGTCGTAACAGGCGTCGAGAGCTAACAGAGAAACTCCAGGCGGTACGTGCTCTGCATACGTTTCTCCTTCCCTGTCGCCCACCCTTTGGACCAGCTTGAAGGACATTGCTTTCCCTGTGCTAGCATGTTTGAGAAAGGTGCTACAAAGCACATGCTGCTTTCACTTTCTAAGGCTGCCCCGTGGCATTGCCCCTACATCAGTGGTGGTCAGGGCTCAGGAGCTGAACTCCACCTTGCTGACTGCCCAGAATGTCCTAGGAGCTCTTTTCCCTTGTAGCCTCCCAACTAGTGTGAGTCACCCTATGGTCTGGTCCCTAGGATGCTGGGTGCCTCAAAGGGAGACTTGCAGGACAAAAGCACTGAAGGTAGTAGGATCATCTGAAAGCAGTAGAAAATGAGGCAGATGGTATGTGTATCTATCAAAGCTGCATCCCGTAGGCTAACTATTCTTTGGATGAGGGGTAACAGATTTACTGTACAAAGGAAGCACTGGAGGGATTTGTGGTCTGGTACCAAGGGGAAATAACTAGATAAGCTTGAGAAGGTAAGGGTGAGCATGAGAACTGTGGGGTGAGTGAGGGACTGGCTGAAGAGGAGACAAGGTTGGGTTGTGTTGAAAGAGGCTGGGGAGAAGATTTCAGCGCTCTGGCTCAAGAACCAGCCTAGGGCTGGTGTTATTCAGTGATCTTCATAACAAGTGCAGGAGCAGCAGTGAAATCACACCAGTGAAGTGTGCTGCTGGGAGGTGTTCTGGGTGTAGGGGAGGCAGGACATCCTATAGGAAGAATTTAAGGATTGTCATGACTATAATACTAGAAGTGGGAGGTCTTACCTTGAAGGACTGAGGGTGAGTTTTTTGTGAAATGGTGAGCTCCTCACACAGGAAGGTACTACTTGTTCACAGATTGACTATGAGCCATCAATGTGGTGTGACCACAGGAAAGGTAAATGTAGTAATCCTAGGATGCATCAAGGGGTGATCCAGTGAGGGTGAAAGTGTTAGTCCTTTGTACAAGAGTCAGGGAAGTGTCAGACCTAATCTGAAATATGCACTATAGAAAGATAATGGAAACAGTTTAGAGACTGGGTCACAGTACCTCTGTCTAAGTGAAAAGCACATGACTTACCTAAGACAAAAAACAATGGGAGAAGAGCCGAGTACTCTGTGAAGGTGTCTCTCAGGCAGGCAGCCAGAGACAAGAGTGAAGTCGTAGGCCAAGACAGAGTGGTAGAAGCTGGCCATGAGAAAATTAAGGCAAGCTCATGAGAAGACTATTTATAATCCTTAGATTGGTGGAGTTTGGGAGTAGCCTGCTGGTAGACACATGAAACACAAAATGCTCAGCTGTCAATGACCTACTTGGCTCAAGAAAAGTCTGGGGTTTATCTGCCCATGCCAGATGGGAGCTGGACTTGATGGTAATGCTCCAGCTGAGGAGCAGTTAAAGACGCTCTGATATTTACTTATTCCCCTTTTGTCTGCAGGAAACTGAAGTGCTGGAGGAGGAGAAGTCAGTGCTGCAGAAGGAGATTGCTGAGCTCCAGAAGGAGAAGGAGAAGCTGGAGTTTATGCTGGTGGCTCACAGCCCTGTGTGCAAAATCAGCCCTGAGGAACGCAGGAGCCCACCATCCAGCAGCCTCCAGAGCGTTCGGACTGGAGCAAGCGGAGCGGTGGTGGTGAAGCAGGAGCCTGTGGAGGAAGAGATCCCATCTTCCTCTTTGGTCCTTGACAAAGCCCAGAGGTCTGTCATTAAGCCCATCAGCATTGCTGGAGGTTTTTATGGGGAGGAGGCACTCAACACTCCCATTGTGGTGACCTCAACACCAGCCATCACTCCTGGCTCATCCAACTTGGTGTTCACCTACCCCAGCGTGTTGGATCAGGAGTCTCCTCTCTCCCCGTCCGAGTCCTGCTCCAAAGCTCACCGGAGGAGCAGCAGCAGTGGTGACCAATCCTCAGATTCCTTGAACTCTCCCACTTTGCTGGCATTGTAATCCCCCTGTTGCCCCCCATTTTGCCAGTGTGTTACATCCCCCCCAGCACCATGGGGGGAACCTCCTTCCATGGGATTAGAGACAGGCACAGGATCGTTCAAGCACAAAGGCGGCAAGAACAAGGATGGGGAAGTGCTGCAGCTCCAGGAAGGAGAGAGTAAGGACCAATGTCAGCTCCCTGGAGGCAGGAAATGGCAAAAGTGGGACTGACGTGCCAGGACTGTTTGGAGAGGGTGATGTCTCCTCTATAGGGACTGTCTATGGAAACCTCTTCACGGCCACAGTGGACTTGAGGAGTACTCCTGGCCAGGACTGAAGGCGAGCTGCAGACAGTTGCTAGTCGTCCCTTTCCTTTGTGAATTGATCTGATCGGTTGTGCTCTGTGCTTAGATCATTCTGGTTAGTTGATCTTACAACTTCTGTCTTTCCCTCTTTCTCTCTGTGCTTATGATTTCCAATGTTGTCGATCCCATGACATTTCATCCAGTTGCTTTGAACTGTAAAGGCTTTTTAGGATCTCTCCTCTTGGGACAGGCTGTGGGAAAAACATAGGGTTGCCCAGGCAGGAGGGGGATGGCTGGCAGGTCCAGCAGAGGGGGGATCAAGAGCAGCCCAAGGGGCTCAGCAGCAAGAGCAGAGCTCATAACCCTGGCCTGTGGCATGGAGGCAGTGAACAGAGACAGCAGGAGGCTCATGTGGAAGCCTTTCTTTTTTAAAATGTAGATATATTTATTCCCTTGGGCTCCTCAAAAAACAAGTTAGTATCTCAGGGCCAAAGTAGCATCAGAAAAGCTGCTGGGCTGGCACTTACCAGTGTCTTTGGCAGGGTTTTACCCTAGTTTAGTGGATATGAAATCTGCTGCTTGTTGTTTACTTTTCCTGGGCTGCCCGCTCTCTAGGGAGTAGTATTGCATCTTCCTCCCCATCAGGTCTCCTGACTCAGAGGCTGATCTCTTCCTGTTAGTAAATCCTCCCCATGGCCATCTTTGCAGAACATGCTACCAAAAAGAGGTGGCATCGTGTGCCTATAAATCTAGGATGGAGACTGGCAGCAGATAAGAGAGTGAAAGTAGCTGCCTGTACCCTTGCTGACTTATGTGTTATTGGGAAACACAGCAGTGTGCAATTCACCAGTTGATACTAGTGGGTATTTGCTCAGAGATTCCCAGTTTCCCAGGCTTGGGGGAAGGCATTGGTCCAACTTTCAGCAAAGCACAGTGCAC
>NW_009954543.1:329960-331254 GCF_000747805.2 Chaetura pelagica
TCTGATAAACTCTGATTATGAATGACAAAACAACAGCAGAGGAAAATCGATTGCTGTTATTTGCACCTTGGCCTGTGGCTTGTTTTTTTTCTTTTTATTTTCCTTTTTTTTTTTTTTGGCAATTGGTCTGATTTTGTTGGGATTGATTGGCATGAAGACAAAAAACAAATCAGAGGGTTCTTCCACTAGCCCTGGGTTCTTAACCTTCTCCAATGCGTGGGCTTGGCTGCTATTCCAAAGTGCTCACAGAGGGCACAAGCTCTCCAGCCTTGGTGTTTACTACTGAAAACAGTAATGTGTGTAACCTGTTCCTGTTTGGAGCCAAGCTCAATTCCTGTTGATGTCAAGGCACTGACGAACCACAACCATGTGCACACTAGGATTGCCCAGCTTGCCAGCTAAGCCACTTGGGGGATAGCTCTTTGAACCTGCCTGTTGAAGCTGTGTTGGCAGCTATTTATTTTGGTGTAAGATTTTCTTGTTCTTTTATATATATACATATATATATATATAATCAACTGAAACCAGGGTGTTTCTTGGTCAGGCTGGACCTGGAGAAATGCAATATGCAATTATAGAGCCAGTCCTGCAGGATGCTAAACTGCTGCAATCCCTGCCAACTCCACTTGCAATTAATAGGGTTCAGTTTAGTGGAACTGGACCTTTACTCAGCAGGGCTGACTTCCCTCAAACCCTGGCCACTGCCCATTCCTTGAATCATTTCAAAGGGACACTACTTTGGCTCTAAAGGTAGGCTTTGCTTTTTTATTACTACTATTATTTTTAAACCCAGGTATTTACGCAACCTGTCAGAGTGATCTTTTTGCTTCATGAAGCTGATTGTGATTCAGGCTTTTTCTTTATTACTTAAACACTTTCATCATTATACTGGTGCTAGAGTGAACTGGTTTCAAAGTTAACTTACATAATAAATAAAATTGATTAAGGAGTTCCTTTTTCCTCACACAAACCATCAAAACTTCCTTTTTAATAAAGTAAACCTTAAACTTCTTGTAGTTAGCACAGAGGATCCTGTTTTCATAGGGTTTTATGTAGATGACACCACTTTAGGTGAAACTGCTGCTTCTTTAATGGTCTCCATTTTGCCAGATGCTTGTTTGGGCCCCTCTGGATTAAGAATCTGAAACTTCTCGATAAAATGTCTCTGACTGTCATTTCCACCCATTGTTGAGCAGAATGCAACATAGACAAATGGTGAATCCTGTCGTGATGCAGCTACTTTTGAGGCCATCTGAACAGGACTGCTGTCTCCCAGGAGATCAGGAGCATTCCT
>NW_009954543.1:331324-337590 GCF_000747805.2 Chaetura pelagica
TCCTGCTAGGGGTTTTGGGAAGTCAGGTGCCTCCTCAAACCTGGTGCAGCCTAACACCTAGTGGAACAAAAAAAGCCTACCTTTGTTTTTGGTCACTGAATCATTGCCAAAAGGAGCTGCATGCAGCTGGCCCTTGCCCACTGCCTGCTGCCTTGCCATCAGCCTTCTCAGACACAGGACAGTCCCTTTTCTTGTCCTGTGATACTGACAGGAGCCATGTGAAACTGCCCAGAAAAGAGGATTATTTTCTAGTATCTGGGAGAAGCCCTGAATACCTTGTGCCTGCCCGTTTTGTCACTCAGATCTCTCAGAGGATGTCCATGTTGGGATCACTGGTCTACTGCCTTCTGTATTTTGTGGATCAGCCTTACATTTGTTTCATTTCTGGCAGACAGGTACAACTTGAGCTTTGCTGCTGTTTTGGTCTGGCGCTGCCTTCTTTTTAGGTTTATTGGTGTGCTTTTTGGGAATTGACTGTCTTCGCCATCCCCAAAATGGTATTTTCCATGATTATCTTCCCTGTCAGTTCCTAAATGTACAGTGTCTCCATGTTCTGCATGTAACGGAGATATGGAAGCTCTTATAACTAGTGTCTGATCAAGTGTTGTTGAAGTCAGTATAAAAAGGCCCAGGGAATTTCAGCTGGTATTGGGTCAACCCTCTAGCAACTGTCCCAATGAAGCCTCTAATAATAAATTAACCAATGCCAAACTGGGAGGAGCAGTTGCAGCTACACTGGAGGAAACATTCAGCTTCCAGGTGATGTTTGCTGTTCCAGTTTTTCCCTTATTCCTCCTTCCCCCTTTCCAGTTGTGGCATTGCCTTCATCCATTCCTTTCTCGTAGGTGTGGAGACTGGGTAAGTCTCAAACTGCTTGTGGTGTGATGGGATTTGGGACCAACATGCTGGGGACAGTAGCTCTCTGTTTTGTTTTTATAATTATTATTTAAATGATCTGTTTAGTTCATCTGAACCTTTAATTTTGCTGCTTACTGTATGTAGGATCCACCTGGCCCTCATCCTAAATGAAAAAGACAAAATTAAAACAAACCTAAGACACCCCCCCTCCTCCCTGCTATATTCTTATTTATTGGCAGGCAGCCATTTAGTGCCTGCTCCAGCAGATCTGCCCGCCATTAATTTAACATCCTCCCAAATCACATTCCTGGTGTTCGGTTATTGCTTTTTTTTTTCCCCCCTTTTTGTTGTTTTGTTGTGTTTTTTTTTCCATTCTAAAACAGACTTCTGAAATGTAAGTAATCTTATCATTATGACACTTAAAAGTTCACTTTCATTAGGAAGGCCAAGTCAAATATGTTAAGAGGTGGGGGGAACAATCTACATTTTATTTCTTATTTATTTATCATGTTTACATTTTTTTTTTTTTTCTGTTCAAGACTTGGATACAATAAAGCATTAAAAATACTCCAATCTTCTTTTTTTAGGCTGATAATTATTTTTTTTGATTCTTTAAATAAAATATTCTGGGTTTTGTTGTTGTCTGTATAAAATGTAAAAAGAGATGTTTCTAAAGATGCATTATCATTCCTCTGTGAACAGTAGGTGGAGTTGAGGACAAATCTCAGAATACAAGATAATAATAAAATCCCATCCTGTTTTACTTAATTGTTCCCCTCCTATCTTGTATGATTAAAGGGTTATTCCACTTTCTTGTTTGTGGTTACTTGATATTAAAACCATATTAAAATGTGTAGAAAATAGGTATCCAATTGTTTTTGCTGAGTGAGAGGATGAAGTGTTGTATATATCTTGATATACTGTGTAGTTCAAAGTAACATCAGTAAGGGGTAGTGCATCTTTATTAGAGCGATAAGTTACTAGTGTCACTAAAGTCTACTTTAAGATCCTCAGATACAGAAAGGGCCTTACTCTGATTCCAGTCTCCTGGGGGCAAATTGAAAATATCAGTAGCATTTCACTGTTGCAAAGCAGATGTCAGAGGTGGAATCAAGCCTCAGTGATTAATAGGCAACTTTGAGAATTATCGAAGGTTTGGGGGCACCATTATATTTTTTTTCCCCTCAAAAGTTAAGTTTTAGATCTTGTTTGTTTTTTTCTTCTTCTTCTTCTTCTTTTTTTTTTTCTTTTTTTTTTTTTTTTTTTTTTTTTTCCTGTGCTGAAATTGATTCTGCCAAGGAGGTTCTTAAAGGTGACTGCTGAATTGGGACCCTTCTTTGCTCATTGTGATCTTGATATTGTTCTTGCAGTCCTGGAGAGTCTCAGCTCTGAGGCATTCTCTCTGGTGTTGTCTCTCTTCTGTTCTTGTTATTTTACTGTAATACAGGCCTACAGTATTTGCACTAAAACAAAAAGCTTGTTAGAGAAAGCTTGCTGCTATGAAGAAAGAACTTATTAAAATGGTTTTGCTTTTACAATTTTAACTGAGTAGAATTTTGTAGAATAAAATCAATTTAGACTGAAAAGAAAAAATGACTTTTCTTTTTTCCTCTGCACCTTCCAGCCCCTGATACTCTTTTTCTTTTCCTCCCATTCCTTGGTGGTGTGATGTTCCCCCCTTTTCCTTTGGTGCTCAGTTGTAATGATTGGCTGTATTGTTGACTATGCTGCTGAGAGTTATGACACTTGTAAATCTTGTTTTAATGACATTGTGGACACACTTTTGTATAGCAAGAGCTAACTGGAGTTTTTCTCTCTCTGTTAATTGAAGTAATTAAAAAGCTCCCTTTGCCATGAACAATTAAAAGTTCGCATGTTCCTTCAATATGAACAAAGGGGTACATTGCCAGGTGCCTGGTTGTAGCACATTTCAGGGCTTCTTTCATTAGAGCAGCTGCAATCCAGACAGTTGTTTGCTGCAACAATGGTAAATGGGGCAGAGGCTAGCAGAGCAGACCACCTGGGCTAAAAGGCAAATAATGCATTAATCTTTTCATGTTAGTTTCAAAAAGAAAGGGCTAGAGCTAGGAAATGTGTGCCGAGGTGACTTTACTTTCTTTTTTCCTTTTAAATTAACCTCCTCAGCGAGAAGGACTCAAAGCTTCTATCCTGAAAACGTGGGGTAGAAAGCATGATGTCTTGACTGGTAAGTAAGGAGGAGGTTAAGATGAGGTTCCCTTGCTCACCTAGGAAAAGCTGTAGTCCCTGGAGTGGAAGGAACCCTGCTACACCAGGTTAGAAATGGAGGATGTCATATTCAAGTTTAAAAAAAAAATGTTGGTGGGGAGATGTTCGGTGAGTCGTGGCTAGCCCAGCTGACACCAGGCCAAGCTACTCCTTCCTTACTCATGGGTTTCCTTAGGAATAATGTCTGCTTTGGCTTCCTGCTGGTCCCTGTCCCTATCCTGTTTTTTTTTTTCTTTTTCTTCCCCCCCCCCCTTCTCTATTCCAATGCTTACAATGTGGGAGGTGAAAATAGAGTTCATAATGAGAACTTGATTCTGTGGGTTCCCAATGGGCACATACATATTGCACACCCCCCTTTTTATTTGTTTCTTTTTTTTTTTTTTAACCCATGTTCTCACAGTGACATGGGTAAGACGAGAGATGTCAGAGTAAGTTATGTGGCTGGTGTATGAAAATATTTGTGAAGTAATGGGGAATGCTAAAGGTATCAGTCACCAGAATGGTGAATACATGCATCTGCCTGTGTGAAGTTTGCTCAGCAGTTAGGAATCCATATTGTAGGAACGCTGACACAAAGTCAACATAGGAGGGTTTGGACTATAGAGCTGGTGCCAGCCTTAGGGTGTCCTGTGGGGCCAAGGATGACACAGGGGGTGAGGGAGAGCCTTTGGGAGCCTTTTCCTAAATGCACTCGTCCTTGTGGGGCAAAGGGAAAAAGTAGTTATTCGGTGGGGCATGGTGATTATAAGCAAATACGGTGAAGAACCCAAGAGCATAATCTCTTAATGCCTATCTCTGCAGGGCCTCAGGCGTGTGGGAGTCTCCATTTGATCTCCTACTGCACACAAGCTTTCTCTATGGGGAATGCCTCCAGGATTTCCTGCCTCCTGAAGGGCTTTCCCACTACGCCGGTGCACAGAGGCATCCAGCCCCGGTTTCGTCAAACCGGCTCCTTTGGCAGTGCATCCCCCCTCCGCCCCCTCCCAAAAAAAAAGGCTAACAGGAGGATACGTTCTTTCTTGCCTCCTGCCAACCTGAAGTGCTCCCTAAGCTCCTGTTTGCTGACAGCACCCTTCGAAAAGGCTTAACTTTGCTTGTCTGCAAATGCTGGTTGCGAGGTTGTGCCTCCCACCTGATTTCCTCCAAGCACTGGCTGCTGGTGACTGCCTTTTATCATCATCAGCTCGCAGACACTGGAATGTCCACAGCAGTTACTATCATTTGGTTTTGAAGGATTAAATTACACAGCAGAGCAAACTGTTTTCCACCAGTCTTCTACCTGTGGGAGGCCAAATTCTACCACATTGACATGGAAATTGTGTTTTTCCTGACATCCTCATCTTGGTTTAGATCTCTGCTTCACGTAGGGAATTCCCCTCCTTCTGAAAGAGGCTTGCCCTTCCTCCTCCCTGTGATGCCCAGACCTTGTCATGCAAATGAGCGATCTGTGTGTTACCATGGGGCAGGCAGAATCCTGCTGGAAGAGAGATCACGCGTTCCTTTTGCAAAGAAAGGTTGTGAGGGGCACATGCACCAAAACCTCTTTCATCAGTATCAATATTCATCCTAATTAGGTCGTTAGTGTGTATAAGAATTACGAGAGGTTCCCCAATCTCTTTTGCCTGTCCCATGATGTGAGACTCATCTCTGGAGTTTCCTCATGGTCACATTTCTTAGTGAAGTACCAAGAACTGGCTCATCTCTCTAAGCAGTGTGTGCTGGTAGCCTGGTCTTCTGACCTATTCGGTGGAGCGGAAACCCTACCTGGGGCAGAGCCTTTGTGGCAAGGAAGAGTCACTCGAATATATGATGTCAGAGATGGCAAGCTGTCAGATGAAGGCCTATCGTGTCTTTTTCTGAAAACTTTTAAAGTTTGGTCTAGATTCCGCAGGAGCAGCTACGGGAACACTGTAGAAATTCTGCAGCCAATGGAAAGAATAAGCATTTGCTAAACCTGAAGGAAGCTTAAAGGCAAACAAAGCTGGAGTGGGAGTGTGGGGGAAAGCAGAGCATCCAGAATGCTGGTTTTAAGTAATGTTTCCACTGTCATGTGGGAAGGATGTGACAGAGGAAAACTGTGACATGGCTATTGCATCAGATACCCCAAAGTGGAACAAATTACGCATTAAGAAAAACACAACTCACATCACCTTATGGTCCTACTCCTATTGATATTTATGACCTGATCCCCCTGAAGTTTCATGTCATCGTAACAAGCTCCTGAATTCTGTTGCAAGGGTTCCTGTCTCCTAGGGCACAAGTGAGGCTCCTTGTTGGCAATGCTTGGCCACTGTCAGCATAGGGAGCAATAGAGGAGGATTACCAACCTGGGTGGAAGTTGCTGGCATGTTCTCATAAGGCTGAGGTTTAAAAGGTTTTTCACGCATGTTCCAGTGTAGGGAGATCCAAGGCACCTCAGGAAGATTTTCCTTGATGAAGACAGTGCAGGGCTGGGAGGAGAAGCTGAAAGAGAAAAATTGTTTGGCTTTGAGAAAAGAAAGCTCAGGGAGGATCTTACCAAAGTATGTAAATACCTGGTGGGGATAGGAACAAAGGAAATATGGTCAAACCCTTCCCAATAGTACCAACTGACAGGACAAGAGGCAAGGATCACAGTTTGCAATTGTGCACAAGAAAACAACATTTTCATGGTGAAGGTGGTCTAACACTGGCATAGGTTGCACTGAAAGGTTTGTGGAGTCTCCAACCTTGGAGAAATTCAGAAACCTGACTGGAGATGGCTCTAAGCTCTTTGCTCTAACTGACTCTGCTTGAGCAGAGAGGAGAATTAGACACTCTCCAGTGGTGCCTGCCAGCCTTGACCATTCTATATTTCTGCTTTTGATTCAACACAGTCCAGAAAGAGTACATTGCTAGTATATTTCTTTCCCCTTTGCATTTGAACTACAGAATTCCTCTGTGCTAACCATCGACTTTTTTGATGCTGGCTATGTGAGGTCAAACAGATAAGGACTAAGCTGGGAGGAGGATATCATGGCAGACAAGAATGTAAACTGTTCAGCCTCTTCAGTGTGAGTCTCAGATTTTCCTTTTTATTTTGCATGATCTATTCCACAGACTGGGGGGGGGGGGGGAAGAGAGGGAGAGAGGCCTTTCATGGCCGTAATTTAGACCCTGCATTCCCAAAATGCAAACCCGCA
>NW_009954543.1:337784-340916 GCF_000747805.2 Chaetura pelagica
TGTTTTTTGTGTTAGTTTTCTCTGATCGGGGGGGGGGGGGGGGGGGGGTGAAGAGAAGGAGACAGGCCTTACATGGCCGTAATCTAGAGCCTGCATCCCACAAATGCAACTCTGCAAGTTCACAGGCAGTTCCAGGAACTGTTGCCTACTTGCCTTTCACAGGCTCTCTTACAAGTTTTCCTCTCTCAGGCAGAAGTTGTTATTCAAGTTCCCTGGAAAGGTACATACAGATTTACAGCCAGCGATCCTAGGTGAGCTCATGAATCAGGCACAATCCATCAACTGAGCACAGATGCTCCCCCTTGCACCCCCCCACTCCTTCTGTAACTGTAATTCAGTTCCTAAACTCGGGCAAATTCATCAGTGGCTCCTCATGATGACACACACTCACACTGGTGATTGCTGATGTGAATGGCCACAGCAGGAAATTATGCTGGTTTTGGGCAAAGGGTAGAAATAGGTCATTTCTTTTGGGTAGCTTAAGCACTGGATGCTCTAATTCACTTAATTTCTATTTCAATTGCTTACATCATATTATTACTCTGAAATGCACTTAACTTCGTTTTGAAACTGTTTATCTCATGTTAATGAGGGTAGAGCAGCAGACGCCAGCCTGTGGGCTTAAAAGAGAAGTTACATGCCAGAGGTCTGTGCACGTCTCCAGTAATCTAAGGGGAAAGGTAAACTCATGATCCCTCCACATCTAAGATTGCCCTATGGTCCAGCCAGGCACAGCCCTGCTCCGACCGCTCCAAGCCAGGGCTTAGGGCAGGATGCCAGCACCAGAGTGAGCAGCACCAGAGCTTCCTGCAGAAGGAGTCAGCTGCTCTGGGCTTCATTCTAGTGAGGCTGACTTGGAGGGCTGCAACCCTGCACTCCTCGCTGGCTTCTTCAGGTCACAGGGGGTGATGGGAGATGTTAGCTGCCGTTTGTAGCCTCAAATTTAGCATTGTGTTTATGAGCCACAAGGACTGTGATTACATCTCTAGTCTGAGCAATGTTCTGAGGCCATGCTGGTATCTAATTACCTTCTCCACTTCTGGCAGCTGAGGAAATGAAGACCTGCCTGTGACACTGTGGTGAAACAGAGGGAATAGGAAAGAAGAGTGACACCTTCAAAATATCACCTTCAGGTGCTTTCTGTGACCTTGTGCATGCTCTTCAGCCAGCACCTGCAGCTGGGACGGGTGCTTATCCTGGAGATTTGCTCTTCCCGTCCCCAGCTCCTGTTACCGTGGTGGAGGTGAGGGTTTGCTGGAGCCACAGTCACCCCTGGCCAGGCTGCCCCAGGCAGTTGTGATGAGTGAGGTTGTGCTGTGGTTGAGGTGGCACAGAGCAGAAGGATCTGTACAGTGAAGGACTTGGCAACCCACAGCTCCCTAAGAGGTGCCTCGAATGTAGGAGGTCCTTGATTGCATGGACATGCCTGTCCTGAGGGGACAGGAGGTACCCTGGTAGAGATTCACTCTAAAGAGTATGGTTGGCTGCCTTGGCACAGATACCTGTCCTCCATCCATGGTGACTATCTGGTCTCTACTTTGTTTTTCTTTTTTCACTTGGCTCCAAGTCTTAATTTCCCTGTGCAGCTGCTGCCATTGATGCATTCCCCAGGGCCAGTGGCTGCTCCACAAGTACGTTTCTGGTGGTGTGGAGGGAGTAAGGCTGGTTCCACCATAGAGCTGTATGGTATGAAGGGTTGAATCCTGTGACCCGGTGCCACAGGGAAGAAAGCCATTACTAATCCCAGCCACCCAGCGGCCCCGCCTGCCCAGCAGGATCAATGGCGCCATCTCGGCCCCATTATGTTGACTCTGAATCAGTGAGTAACAAGGAGCTGGGAGGAGAGGGCTCCTCCCTATCTGGGGTATTGCTGCCTGCCTGGGACAGTCAGGTCCTCCTTTACTCCTCCTCGATTTTGGAAGAGGTGGTGGAGCACTCAGCAGCCCTTACGCTGGCAGGCTAGCCCAGAGCCTAGAGGATGGCAGGCAGAGACCCTGCTGGGTTGCATGCCAGGCTTGCCAGCCCCAGGAGCACGGTACAAGCACGGGTGCTGTGCACCCTCCCCGCTGAGGCCAACCAGTCTGCTGGCAGGCAGGAGTGGATCTTGGAGCCATTTCCAGGGAACAGGCTGGCACTGGCGAAAGCAGGGAGGCGGTGGCTACCTCCTTGTCCCCACGTTCACGCAAGATTGGGGATCCAGCATTTAGAAAAAGGTCCCACTGAGAACTTGCCCATCTGCTGCCACTCCGCTCACAAAGACATAGGGAGCTGGCTTTTCAGACTATACCATTTAAGGAGTTCCTCAGCTGAGCGAACCTCGGCTGACCTCAGGGTATACTGAGTTTCCAGCTCAGTCGAGCAGTGTTTCAGTTGAAAACATGCCACCCAAAACTTCCCGCCCCGCATCTGGGGGCAGGGGGGCTGTGGGAAGATGGGCAGCAAACAGTGATGCGTGGAAAGCAAGGGGATGTTGGGTAAGCGAGTCTCAGCTGTAGCCAGGTCCCTTTCCTAGGAGGATGTTGCAGACCAGCAGGACCAGCTTGAATGCGCAGCAGCTTCTGGCAGCTGCCGGGACAGGGGGGATGGGAGGGCCCCAGGCCTGCAGCACCAGCAGGGCTGCAAGTCAGGGCGCAGGAGCGTCGCCCCAGCGATAGAGTGTTTACAAAGGTGGAAAACAGTAATAACACGCATTGTGCTCCTCCTGTTGTTTCAACAAGACCAAGGTGTGCACCGGGGAGCGTGTGTGTGTATGTGCATGTGCACATACATGCACTCGCTGTGGCTGGCGCGGGAGCCTCTCCGCGCAGGATTATTCCAGTCAGTCCTGCAGTCAATACTGACAAATACAGTATACGTCCTGTCTTGCCTACAGAAGCAAGGGAGCAGTGGCAGGCTTGATGCTTTCCTCTCTCTTGTAAAAGACCCAGAGTGTTTTCAGCAGCGCAGGGAGTTGGGGTCCCTGCGGTGCAGGGTTGGGCTGCTGCTGCACCGAGCCGGTGGGGAGGCAGTGGCTGCCAACTGGGCACCTTCCTCACCGACAGTTCACCCATCTGTGCTCTGCCCTCTCAGCATGCTGCACAAGACAGGGCTTCAGTGGAAAATGAGGGGGGGGGGGGGGAAAAAAAAAAAAAA
>NW_009954543.1:342019-449306 GCF_000747805.2 Chaetura pelagica
GGGGGGGGGGGGGAGAAAGAAAAAAAAAGAAGAAGAAGAAGAAAAAAAAATAGCATGTGAGATCATATAATTAAAGATGGTATCAGAATGTCTAATTAGGATGACTGGGAGAACTTGGCTGGGAGACGCAGCCAAGAGCTGAGTTAGTGTGTTTGCCAGTCCAAAGCTCCTTAACAGTAATTAATCCTTAAATGTCCAATTGTTCAGAGTTCAAGGAAACACCTCCTACTACTGTACTTTGTGTTCCTGTTAAGCAAGGAGACACAGCAGGGCGTGTGCCCTTATTCTGTAAGAGCGACACGCCTAGGGGTGTTGTTAGGAACTAGACTGAAGGTTGAGTATAATTATTAACTACCTAAGAGTTCCCAGCATTGCACAATTACCCAGGCTGCCTTGCAGCTGCGTGCTCGCCTGGTTTTATGATTTTATTATTATTTTTTTGGAAATAGAAATGCTTAGCTTTAGTGGTGCATATGTAGAAATTATACCAGAGTGTCATCTGCTCTCCTTCCAGTGTCCTTCAACACACTGAGCTGGGATGCATTAGCAGAAGGGGTCGAGGGGAGCATATATACATGTGTATTTACTGTATGAAGTCAGAGCTCTACACTGGAAATCAACAGGCCTATTTACATCAGTTGCAAATTTGACCCAGAGATTTTTTTCCTTTGTTTTGATGCTGTCAGCGACTCTTGAATTAATATAAAAGCCTTGGCTATTTACTCTTGTCGGGTTTTTCATTATGTTTTGCATTTTTGAGGTGCATTGTGTTGGGTTCTTTTTCTTTGTTGATGTTAACAGGGGTGAAAATCTGAAGGAAAGAAACATGGGTTTGACATGGTAGGTTAATCCAACTGCTTGTCCTGCTACAGGTCTTCTGCAGTTGTTGGCCCCTGGTCTGGGTGGTCACCAGGACAGCAGGAAGAGGTGCTTGGATTGGAGGAGCCAGGTGGGTTGGAGGACCAGGGCAGACGCTGTTTGGTGCCTCCAGGAAAACCCAGCTCAGCAGCAGCATCACGTAACACTCTCAGACAGTAGGGAGTTATGTGTAATTTCCTTAGATGCAGCATCATCTTTTAAGTCCCTTTTCTGCGTTTTTATCCTCTCCTGTCTTTTTATAATTGACCCTTTCTGGCGGGTGTGGCTGGGAGCCGGCTGGCCAAAGTCGCTTCTGCAGGGGATCATTAACTCGGGCGTCAGCCAAGGCCGTTTAGTGTTTATAAAACTCAGACAATTAAACACGGTCGCAGCCCTGAAATGCTGTAATTGGAAAGCAGACTGTGACGATGTCCACCGGCTCCCTGGCACTGAGGTCGGGTGGACTAGGCGGGCAGGGCCACACTGGCTGGGGACTCTGTGCAAACACTCAGCTGGGAGGGTCCCTGCCCTGCTGGGCCCACGCGCTGCAGACACAGAGACAAAAGTTGGGGAGGGAAACGGAGGAGAAAAGGGACTTGCCTGCAGCACTAGACAGCCAGGAACTGGCTCGGGCACATGGACTGGTTCCCACTAGCACAGATGGTCTGTGCCCCTGCAGGTCCGTGGTGGGTCCTTTGGCCCAGCCTGAAACCGGCTCTGATGTTGCTCCCACAGGCATTTACCAGGGTGTGAAGACCCTCCTGCCAGGCTACCTTTTTTGGCAGGTGAAGGGGCTGGCCTTGTTCTGTGGCTGCTGCCTGGGGATTTGGAAACTGCCTTAACCAGGCCCCGGCCAGGCTCTGGTGTTACAACCAGTAGGGAGCGGGGGGTTCGGGCTCTTCCCATTTCATAGAGTCCACCTGTCCTGGCCTCCACTCTTAGCCAGTTCTGGGAACTGCACTACCAAGTGCCACTGATGCTTGTTCCCTGCTGGTGACTGAGCAGCCACTGGGAGCTGCATCAGGGAGCTGCTGAACTCACTTCCTGTGCAGATCAGTGTCCTTCATAAAGTCTGGTGAGTGGAGAAGTTGCCGAATAGCAGACTGGGATCACTACAGCCCTGCTCCAAGCTCTGCATCTGACTCACTGTTTCTCCATGAGCACATCACTTCACCTTTTTGTGACTCAGAATTTTCATCTATCAATTAGGGATTTATGAAGTTTAATTAAGGTCTGTAAGGCTCTTTGAGATCCTTGCTTGAAAGATGCTGTGCAGGCATAAAGTGGTGTATGCAATGAAGAAAACAAGAGAAATTAAACATTCCAGATGAGAGAGAAGAGAGGGCAGGTTTCCCACTGCTTGGTCTCCCAATTACATGCTCCTTGTTTGGATGGCAACCTCACTTTAACCCATGGACAAACGAACTCGTTCACCCCTACTTGCAGCAGACAGGTGATGACGTGCAGCAGCGTCTTACTCATTAGTTAGCCTTTAGTCATCTTTCCAGAAGTATGAGCAAACGGGGAAGGGGGAAGGGAGGGAGGGCAGGTGAGGAGTACGAATTCCAGAGAAAAGGGAAGTATCAGAAAGCAAGCTAGGATGTGCAGGGGCCTTTATCGCTGCTTCTGAGATCTAGCTCTGCATAGTAACAAACAGTAGATCTCATCTGTCCCCAGAGGTACGTGCCCCAGAGCAGGGAAGAGCTGATGAGTTACAGCAGAGAGGAAGTAAGAGAATCTTCTTATGCAAGGCATTATTATTTCAGTGTCAAATAGGTGGTAGACTTGACTTGAAAGAGTATGAGGAAAGTGTTTCAACCTAGCTAGAGCGAAGAGCTGTTTTATCCGTGTTTTTGTAAGGTTAAGGCCTTGTTTGCAGAAGTAGTTGAACACTCACTTTGAAGCTCATGCCTAAGTGTAAGCATGTACTTAAGGCCTTCCCTGAATGGGGATATGGCCAAATTTGTTTAGGTGCTTGATGGAAACCAGATCTAAGTGGCAGGAATCTAACAACAGCTGTGAGACTAGCTGGACCATGAGATTCCCTAGGAGAAGCAGAAAGTAGTAATATGTGAACAGCCTTGCCCTACTATTTGTAGGGCCTGGTTGACCTGGGGAAAAATGGGCAAAAAGGAAGCTCCAACTCCAATCTTTATTTTCTCCTTTGCTTGCTGTACAAACAACCCTGTGGAAGCTGGCTCCAGTAGGTGTGGTCTGTGTATGCACTCCTGGGTGTGCCACTTTGTTGTGTTAAAAGAACCATTCCTCACCTGAAAGCAAGTTTTCAGGTTGTCATTGACAGTCACATCAAAACTCATGGCCCCTCCCATCCCCCACCTGCATGCCTTCCTTCTTGTGTAAGGGAAGCAGAGATGCCTTTTGAGGTGAAACCCAAACTAGCCCTGAGTTCGGTGTCTGTCATTGTTCCACACTGATCTGGGACCCCGCTTCATATCTTTCTTCTGAGCTTCAAGGGAGAACAGATGTGTGATATTTGCTGCTGGCTAGAACAGACCCCTGCTTTTGGGGTGGCTGTCCTCACTCCCCTCCTCGTTCCCGGAAAAAGCTCCCCCAGTCCTTCCAGCTTTCCTCAGGGTTTCTTAAGCTTCCTGTTATAGGCTGGCTGCTTTGCTCAAAAATCCATCTTTCTGAACTTGCTGGTGTGTCCCAAATTTGGCACAATGTTTAGCATTGGAGAGCACTCTTTTGGGATAAAGCATAATAGTGACCTTCTGTGACATACTTATGAACCCCATTAACATACCCCAAAAGAAATGTTTTTGTTGCAACAGCAGCAGACTGTTGACTCATTATATGATCCAGTCTAATTCCTCCAGATCCTTTGGTGTAGTACTGCTGCTTAACAATTATTCCAAGTCGTTCATTGGTACACTTAATTTCTCCTTCCCAATCATTGTACTTTGCTCTGTTTTAATTGCATTTTATCCAGTTGATTCTGAGCAGGTTTTGCAATTTATTGAGATCACTTGAAATAATAACGTGCAGATTAATTGTTCAGAAAATCCTATGCACAGGCCCATGCCTGCACCCATAGATGCTTCCAGAGCCCAGCCTTTCTGTCTTGAAAAGAAAGGCCTCTAGCACTTGATGGCGTTCTTACAATATTCAGCTGAAATGTCAGGATGAAGCCTGGCAAAGCTGTGAATTTTGGAGGGCTCTTTCAATGGAAATATGGAATAAGAGCATCTGTTCAGCTGGCAGTGGCTTTTGGTCTCCAATCATCTAGTGATGGTTTGAATAACTGATATTTTCTGTATTATTACCAGTCTTCAAAATGTGTAGTCACTGAAAAGATGCAAGCTTGAAATTGGCTTCTTACTGTAAGGGAGGAGATGGAGCTACTGTTGTGTGGTTGTACACCCGGGCAACCGGAGTTCTCATCAAGAATCCTCTGGCCTGGTTTTCTCCTAAGGACTGGAGCTACAGTTCCACCACCACGACATTTTTTTCCCTACTGCCAGCCCAAGGGTCCAGATACACGTTGCGTTCAGAAGTGAAAATATAGGAATTTGGTGTCCTCTGGTGGCTACTACGAGAGCTACAGTTGGCAAAAGCAAGGGTGACCCTGCAAACCCGGGGTTGTCATTTAGGCCAACTGGCCATGTGCCCCAGGCACAGCAGTGATATTTCTCTCCGCCCTGCACTGTAAATATTTCTAGTCCACTCTGGCTTCTATAGTTTCTGTATGCTCACCCCTCCCATTTATTGTGTGCCTGGCCAGCCACTCTCCCTTCTGGACTGCTGAGGGTGTGCGTGACTTTGGGTTTGACATCAACTTGATGCTGTTTGCTTGTTGTTCCCCTGTGATTTCTTTACCTCACGAAAGGAAATTTACATTCTGTGAGCACCTCTTCACAGTTAGTGAAGGCTTTAGCTGCTTGCCCTTGCAAAGAAGTGTACCTGTGTCCAAAGGCCTTTTGACCCACTTCTCCAAGCACTTAACGTTACCCTCAGGCTTGCCCCAGTGCGGTTCCACTCACCTGGTGAAACAACTGGTGAGCAAGAAGACACGGAGCATCTGGATGGCTTGTGTTTGGCTCTCTTAGCCACAAAACAGGTGAGAGCAGCTCAGAGCATTGCATAGATGGTGCACAGTACAGTGGGAGGATGTGTTTGCCACAGTTCGCGGTGTGTAAAGTATGTAAAGGGAACATGCTGAGCCATAAGCTGCTGGGTCCAGGTGCTCCTTCTGGAGATGGACAAAACCTGATGACCCTTGAGGACCGTGGAGTGTGAAGTTCTGAAAATGTTTGGTGCGACTGCAGCCAAGAGAGTCAAATGGCCCCATCCCTTGTGAGGAAAAGCAGCCTCACCCCCTCTCCCCATCTAATCCACTATACTACCACTTGGTAGTCTTCTCTTTTTCACAGGCAGCACAAATATTACTGCTGCAAAAGGAATATAGTGCAGCTGGGGCTGCTTGAGGTCAGAGGGATACATTTTCTGACATGTAGGGGCAGGTTGAGAAACAAACTTCTGCGGGGGAGTCAGGTAAACAGAGGGTTTTTGGGGTGTGGGTAAGTGGACCTGTGAGTCTGGGACACCACGGCACCTAGACAGGCTGACCCCACCGAGTCTGTGTCTTGTACCTTCATGTGGGAAGAGCTTCAGAGAGCACAGGAGAGTCAGAAGCTTCCCACATGGTTGCTGCAATTACAGCGCGGGCTGAAAACAGAGCCCCTTTGTGGCGTGAGTACAAACAGCAAAAAGCTGACACTGCCTTGGGAATTTTATAACTTAATGGAAAAGAATGGGAGAAGTGGAATACTACTGTTTCCATTTTACAGAGAACCACAGTGCTTTGAGACGTGGGCTTCAATTCACAGAGGTATTTATTGAAATGCCTGATTTTCATCCAAATCTTTGAGAATTAGGTACTTTGGATGTGAGTATTAATGAACTCACCCAGAGACTCACAAAAAGAGAGCATACATTTTCTGGTCCCTACATTAAAATGCCATCACCGTCTATCAGAGACAGACAGACTGCTTCCCTTTGCTATCTGCCTTCCTGCCAGTGCTGCTCTCTCAAGGCTGTGGTAGCACTGGTGGACTCTCCCAAGTCCGTGGCTGTAAACAGGGCTCTCCAAAAATGAACATTATCTCCTGATCTGATAACTGAGGGGCCAGCTGAAGTGGAGGACATGGGGAGTATCTGGTGCCCAGCTTCATGCTGCTTACAGGCTCAAACAAATCCTCATGCTACAGAAAAGCCAGTAAGTAATCTTTAGCAGAGGATCTTTAAATCTTGACTTCTGCCATTCTCAGAGTGTTCAGAGCCCTCAGGTGGCTTGCAGCCGCCGTCACACTTCAGCTGGCCTACAGTAGAGAAATGACAAGCAGGAGGACTCCCTTTCCACAGCCCTGAGGCTCCTGCCCCTGTGGAGCAGGGAGTAATTCAGCCTATGGCATGATCTGCAGCTCACCTGTATCAAAGTCCTGGAAGCTGCTAGAAAAGACATCAAGGAGCAGGTCCAGCTTTTGCTGCAAGGATACACCACGGTGGTTTTTTTTTGTCAGGTGATGGGGTGTGAGGGACCTGTGCCAGCTGTACAAGCTGCAAAGGCAGGCTGGGGTACCACCAGCTTCCCAGCAGCACCGTGCACAGCCTGTGGAGACGGACTTTGTGCTTCGCTCTGGTGCCAGCCTCAGGTCAGTGGCAAAAGGGCTTGTGCCCTTGCCAAGCAATTAAACAATCTGTGTGGGAGGTTGTTCCCTCCTGCAGGCACAAGGAAGAAGTCTTGAGATTCGCTCACTTATTAACGGTGGATCTGAGGTTTCATTGTAATGTTGCTGCCTTCAGCTACTGCTGGATGTTGGCGGGAGGCTGCTGCCTCACAGCTCATAAAAAACATGGGTATAACTTCAGTGGTGTCCTTGCTTATTTATGTATCTATGGCCACAGCTCAGGTCTCTGTAGAAGCTGTGACAATCCCAAATATCCAAGCAAAGAGTCCAGTGCTTCAGTCATGTGCTAAGCTTTGAAAAATGTGCTTTAAGGAAGTTTATTTGAGGCTTTGTGTTTGTGTTTGTTTCTACTGGTCTCTCTTTTGGAAAGCCATTTTAGAAACAATTTAAAACCTCCTCGTCTGCAACTCCAGAAGTCTGGTGGGGATTTTTTTGTTTGTTTTGTTGGGGTTTCTTGTGTTGTTTGGGGTTTTTTTGCTTGCTTGTTTGGATTTTTTTGTGTGTGTGTGGTTTGTTTTGCTTTGTTTTGTTTTTTTTTTAGGAGGGCACCAAGTATTACAAGGCCTTTTGCCCACTTTCAGTAACCTGACTATATGCAGAGCAATGCTTTCCAGCTCCTGCCCGAAATGGACAGATGCGTGTGTGGTTTCTTCTTTTCCTTTCAGCGTTTCCATGCTGTCCAGCAGGTGGTAGCAGCCTCCTTTCAGCTGTGCAGCTGTACTCCTGCCGCAGAATCGCTGCCCTGTGATTCATGTCGCTGCTGCCCTTGGCCTCATTTCATCTCCTCACCCTCTGCATGCCTGAACTCTCCCGTGGAGCAAGATCTGCTGCTCAAGTCCAGAGTGTGCGCTGAATTTACCAGCAATGTGAGGCACAGCAACAGGAGGTGATGGCACAAGATGAAGAGGAAAGTATAAGTTTTACTCCTAATGGTTTCACAGCTCTGTAAGATTCTACCCCTTATGGATAAGGAGGGGGTCTTGTGGATAGAACAGTTCAGGCATATGCTTCCTAAATAAAAAATCCAGATCTAAGGCCTTGTCTAAGCAGTAGAATTAGCTGAAGGGACTCACAAGTCAGTCACAGGCTGTATCTTCAAATGAAATGGAAAATCAGTCTGCTTTGTATTTCCACAAGTCCTCTGCTATGCTGATGTAATGGTGATGGTTTTGTGGATGCTATTATATTGCCCTCTGATATATGGCTTCTCCTTGTTAGCAGCTGGACAATCTGCTTCCCTGACCTACTCAGTAAAAGGCTGTGCTTGTGGTGACAAACATCTTGGATTTAGTGATGAGAGGTTGAATGCTATGGGATTTTGTGTCTGATTTTTTTGTTGTTGTTGCTTGTTTGGTTGGTTTTTAAATTTTCTTTTCATGTGCAGCTTTAGAGTAATTATTTTGTATTTTAAAACACTGGTCCTGTAATGAGGACATAGGTTATTTAAGTAAGCAGATAAGAAAAAAACTTAAACATAAGGTAGAAAAACTCCTTGGCTTTCCCAGTTATAGCTTCCATACCAGGTATAAGAGGTGAAGATCTAGGTATAAGCCACCTAAAAACGTACCAATGGGCCAAGAAGTTTGACTAAAGTTTTAATGCATACATTTGAGTATCTTTTCAACGGTGCTTACTTTAAAGCTGTAACCAGCTGTAAGTGGGACCTGACTTTTGTTTTTGAGGTATTATGCACTTCTGGGCCTAAGCATGTGAAACAGGTCCTTTTCTTGAGACTATACCAAGGCAAAAACTCTGCTTTTAAACCACCAACTTCCACATAAAGCTCTTCAATCAGTTCTGCTGTCAGCCTCCTCCATCCAGGGCAGGTGACAAAGAAGAGTCACACAATTCAGGCAGGGTTAGCTACAAGGTCCAGTTAGCTCCCTGTACCACCTGAGCAGTGGCAGGCACTTTAGGGAAGGCACAAGATGATGCTCTGTGTTGCTCATTAGGTAATTAGTTATAGAGCTGCAGTTCCTTGAAGTATATCTAAATACTGTCGGCTGAGGGTTGACTCATGGTCTGGAACTCTACATACCTTCTGTGAGATGCAGCTTTGCCCTTGCGGTGATGTGAAACTTCTAGTTTGCCTCTGACACCTTCTACATCTAAGAGAAAACTCTCTCTTCTCCTTTTTGCAAACTTCTTTGATCTTTGCTGCCACCTGCTATTTGCTGTTCAATCTAGGAGCTATTTTGATGCTTGGGTGGTGGGATGGAGTGTTTACAGAAGATTAGAAGCCTTTCAGTTAATGCTGCTTCCCTTCTGGAGCGTGTCACAGTGTCTAAAGGCTAAACTCTTACTCTTGGAGCTGTGGCTTATGGCAAATATATGAATTAATGCTACCTTCCTTTCTGTGTTTTGCTTCATGTACAGTGAAGAAGAGACTTCCTGGGATTTTAAACACTTGCAGCTCATTAAGAAGTCTGTTTCTCAGACTTGTTGATAAATAGAGCTTTCTGTTGCTGAGTGAAGCAGTAACTACCCTTTGCACATAAGGCAAAACCCACCAAAGGCAACTCCCATCCAGACTGAGACTATGCAATGCCACCTTGACTGACAGGTGATAATGGCCTCACCTGGGGCCTCCTTCACCCTGCCCACAAGGCTGGGAGGTCCATTTCAGCTCAGCCCAGCCAGAAGAGCTGTTGGCTGCTGTACTGCCCTGACAGTGAGTAAGCTTTTGATTTTTCATTACCTTACTGGTCAAAAGAGCCTGGGTGTCAAACTGTGTTTCAGGAGATGAGATTCCCCAGGTGGAATGAGTTAATCCCTCTCAGACTTGAATGTGCTGCCATGTCTCAGGTGAGTAGCTGCTCGTGCTGGTGAGGTCTATGAAATTTTTTTGCTGGGATGAGGTTGGAGTCTTAGTGGGTGGAGGAATATTTCCCCCTATTTTTCCCCTGAAAATCTGTGCAGGTATCTCCTTGCATGTCACTCTGAACAACAGCTGTTCATTTTCAGCTTTAATATTACATTCCTAGTGAATGTGGGCATAAAGTGAAGTGGGCATAAGATCCTACCTCCAACACGCCCATTCAAATAATGTCAAATTTCAGTCATGAAACAACAGAAAGCCAAAATAAACAGGCCTTTGAAGAATGGGTTAGGCTGCCTGAGATGAGTGTGTCAGTGGTTTACTTAAGCCTTTTAAGCTATTTATTTAAGCAACCTCCTATTATTCATGTAGCAGCTCTACCTAGGTCTCAATGAGGGCACTCTGATGCTTTATGTGAGGACACTAAGCTGTCCTTCAGAGGCTTGATGCTGTAATGAAGGTATAGCAGAGTCTCTCTGAGGAGTGTCACTGTCTAACTGGCATTTCTGCATGCTCTGCATACAGGATAGGGTTTAGAAGACCTGGGCAGAATGAGGACAGAATTACTGATCCTGCTTCTCTGCCAGAGCTCTGTCTTTGCATATGCCAGTGAAGGAAAATTCACCAGAAGGAGAACTGCCCACGTATCCTGGGCTGAAGCTGTGAAGGTGGTCTTTAATGTGCCTGTTGCCAGGACTGATGGTACTTAAAGGTTTACATTGCTTTCCTCAGTGCCTGTCTGCTTCTTCTCCCGCTATGAGGAACTTTATTGTCTCAGGTGACACAAGAGAAGTGATGCACAAGTGATGTTGTCTCAGTTTAGGACAAGGTTTCACAGCACAAGGCAGAGCTGTGCTGCCCTGCACCATGGCTCGCTGCTCCTCTGGGTGAAGGCTTGGTCTCCTTGCTCAGATCATGACCTTCCCACACTGTTCTGTGCTCTCTCTGATGTTCTTCACACCTCTGGCAGCCAGTTAAACTTAGCCTTTTGGAGTTTCAGTGAGTGAGATCAGCTTGAAAAACTCCTTTTGGAGTTTCAGTGAGTGAGATCAGCTTAGGGAAGACCCTGATGGTTCTGGAGCTAGTGGAAGAGAAGCAGAGGAATGGCATGAAGCTGGCTGAAGGCAAGGAAGGAGCAGGGGCAGGAAAGGAGACAAGGAAGACCACAACCTTCCTCTTCCAGTGCCTGCAGGCTGTTACATAGGACTTGATTGCCCTTGTTGCCTGATGAACAGAGCCTTCTTTCCTGTCTGATAGAGACAGGCTAATGCCAAATCAATGTGCTATGTGTTGCCTGGAAGAGCCTTGATGCTGCTGGGAGCTGACTCATGTGGTCTAGGATTTGCTGAGAGTCCCCCTGAAAAAAGTTCTGTTGTCTCTGAACAAGTGAGGGAAGCTGTGACACTTCTGTACTCCTTTGACCCTTGGATGGGGCAAACTTGTCTTTGCACGTGTCTTTGAAATAGGACACCATTGTTGCCTTGCTTTCCAAAGGTAAAGAGGCTAATAAATTTTATGGCTGCTGAGTTATCAACTTGCTAAAATATAAAGGACGAAATAGAAGATATTTTCTTTCTCCACAGACTCCATGTCTCGCTGACAGCTCTCCAAAATTATCAATTCATAGAGGTGCTTATCATGAAGCTACTGTTAGGCCTGTTCCTTTGGTTGCTCTCCTCAGAAGGTGAGTTTCGAAAGGCTCTTTGAAAATTCAAATTACACAGTATTTAGGAATGTACATTTTTAGTTGTTGCAAGGTGGGTGTATGGCAGGAGTCTTGGAGGCAGGATAAAGAAAATCTGTGAGTAAAACTGTGATCTTGCATGTAATTTTGGGTATGTTTATAATTTTTAATAAGGATACATGCCTTGATTTGCAGTGTTCTGGGAATGGATTGCACCTTAGGCAGGCACTTTCTGATGAGAAAAAACATCACCAAATAATGAGACTAACAGTGAGATCTGTCCCAAAATGGTGCAGAAATTCAAGCAAGGGACAGAGGAATACATGTCTAGGATAATCTTCTTTTCAGTAATAGAAGATTGTATGAATGGGTTAGGCAGTATCCTGGCACTCAGAGCATTGTTGTTCAGATTTCTGCAAATTTTGGGGCAGGGGGAGAGACTCTGTTCCCTATATTGGGTCTGTGTAGTCCACATTCGGTGCCATATGCCAGTTTTGGAGGTGCTCTAGGACAAAAAATGCTGTGCATTGGCTCTTCACTTCAGCTCTCTGCCTATAAGAAAGTAATAATAATAATAGTGCTTTTTATCAGTAGACTGTGAGGAACATAAGAGTACTCTGATAAATATCTGTTAAAGTGTTTGCCTCTGAAAATAATTGAGCTATTTAATTTAGGGAAAAACATGTATGTTGACTGGAGTTCCTGTGAGAATTTGATTCAGGAAAAAATGTTTGTTGCTATTAGCCTGTAAAAATTACTAGCTGAAACAGGTTAACAGTTGGAAGAAGGAGTAGAATATTTTCCCCAGATTTTGGGAAAATTGTCAGAAAAAGACTTTATTTTGTTGTGGTGGTTTTTTTTGTTGTTTGTTTGTTTGTTTTTTCCCCTGTGATGTTGAAAAACACAAGCTAGAATTATTAAATGGTAGAGTAAGGGAGTAACTGTAATTTTGGAAGCAGCAGGAGTTAAAAAAATCATTGTGTGGAAAGCATAAATCCAAAGCAAATTAAGAAAATGAAGGAATGTGTTCTCTGGTAGGTTAAATTTAATAACCCAGGCCAAAAAAACATCCAAGGGGAAAAGACTGAATTGAAGGAATAAAACCTAATAAATACTTTTTCAAATACGTCTGAAACAGGGAGTCTGTAGGGCTTGCTGATATATGCAAGAAAGGTGAAGCCCAACAGTAAAGCTAAATTAATTTATTTTTATTTTGGTGTCCTCTGTGCAACAGCTTAAAAAAGGCCTTGCACTCAGAGTCTTTCAGTGCAGGAGGTAAGTGTGGGAGCAGTCAAATCCTTGAAGAAATTGATATCTAATCCTGGAAGTTTGTTTTACTATTTGTTTATAATCCAGCCAAGGGAGTGAGCCAAGCAGAAATACGAACATGTTCTTACATTAAAATAATAGAATCATAGAATCATTCATGTTGGAAAAGACTTCTAAGATCATCAAGTCCAACCATCAACCCAATACCACCATGTCACCTAAACCATGTCCTGAAGTGCTACATCCACATGTTTTTTTAACACTTCCAAGGATGGTGACTCCACCATTTCCCTGGGCAGCCTGTTGCAACGCCTGACCAATCTCTCAGTAAAGAAATTTTTCCTAATACCCAATCTGAACCTCTCCATGGCACAACTTCAGGCCATTTCCTCTCATTCTGTCAGTGGTTACATGGGAGAAGAGACCAACCTCCAACTCGCTGCAACTTACTTTCAGGCAGGTGTAGAGAGCTATAAGGTCTCCTCTCAGCCTCCTCTTCCCTAGACTAAACAAGCCCAGTTCCCTCAGCTGCTCCTTGTGAGACTTGTGCTTCAGACCCTCACCAGCTTTGTTGATCTTCTCTGGACATGCTCCAGCACCTCAATGATCTTGTAGCAGGGGGCCCAAAACTGAACACAGTACTCAAGGTGTGGCCTCACCAGGGCTGAGTATAGGGAAACAATCACTTCCCTGGTCCTGCTTACCACACTATTTTTGATGCAGTTGGCAGGGATGCTATTTGCCTTCTTGGCCAACTGGGCACACTACTGGCTCATGTTCAGCTGGCTCTCAACCGGCATCCCCAGGTCCTTCTCTACCAGGCAGCTTTCCAGCCACTCCTCCCCAAGCCTGTAGCATTGCCTGGGGTATTAATTGTGGTGCAAACTATTTCTTGAGTCATAGTTGGTGTCGGGAATTGAAGATGGCAAATGTGAAACCAGTTTTTGTAATGGGTTCTTTTTCAGGAGGATCTGGGGGACTGCAGTGGTGGCTGCACAAGAGCAGTAATGTTGACTTCTGTGCTAGGCAAATCAGTGATAGCAGCAAAAAGAACACAGTGAGCTGACTGGGGGTAAATATGATTTAACAGGGACCTTCCCTGTGAATTTGATGCAGAAGATCCATGACAATGGGCACACGCTCATGGATTGATTATTCAGTTGGAGTGTATTTAGCTTTCCACAAACCTTTTGAGCAAGAGCTCCTAAGGAAGCTGTCACAATATAAGGGGCCTTTGCAGGCCCCTGGTTAAAAGCTGGGGACTGAAGAAACAGATTACAAATTTTCCAACTTAGGGAAGAGAGGAGAGTGAACCTGCAGAGACTTATATTGATCTGTGTTGAGCTGTGTGCTCCCCGCTCATTCATAAGTGATCTGGATAAGGGGACATGCTAGCTTGCTGATGGAAAGCTATTCAGGATGCTCAGAATGAAAACTTAATAGTAACATGTGTGAGGAAAATTTACTCTAGTTCTGTGTACTCTGTGGTGAACTCTAAATTAGATACTGCTTGGTCATAGAACATAGCTGTCTGAAGACATTAGCTCAGTGTTAGCAACAGTTAGAGAGCCAAACAATTTCAGGAGTCAGGGAGAGAACAGCACAGAAAACAGATTTCTGCTGCTGTGTATAGGTCCATAGTTCACCCGCATCTTGAGAGTTATCTATACTTTTCATCTCAAAAAAAAAAAGATACAGAAAATCCTAGGAGCAGGATAAAGGGGAAGAGTGCTCAGACTTATGAAACAATTTCCACATGAATAGACTGACTCATCGCCCTGGAAGAAGGATGAATAGGTATATGGTAATGACATACAGATGTATGCAAAATGATACATTTTGTGGAAACGGGGGAATGACTACTAGAAGAAACACATGAAATTACTAAGAAATGGTGAAGCACCTGTACCACAGAACTTGGGGAGAAGCCAAAAGTGTGAAAGTGTTAGGAAAAACAAATAGGAAAAATCATGGAACAAAGGTCTCAGGGAGTTCAACATTAAGTAATTGTTTGCTATGGGGGAACAACAGCACAGACAGTTGGGAGGATAGAGCATGGAAGTATAACTGTATTTTCCTTATTGTTTCCCTAAGCTTCTATATTTGGATGTTATCAGAAGCAGAATCTCAGATTAGATGGATGTTCAATCTGACACAGAATGGCTGTTCTTAAATCTTTGAAATATTGAGAGACTGATCCCTCTGCCCCTGGCCCCCCAGACCCAAAAACTGGGATTGGACCCGCCTTTTGTCCTCAATGTAACCTGTGGGTCTGTTTTCAAATGTAGTTGAAATGAGTGTTACCAATCTCAAAGATACTGTTTCTAAACAGATTTGCATGATACAGAGTCCTTCATTGCATGTGCCTCCAGTATCTCAAACAACAGAACTGGGGTTCTGGTTATTATTGTGAGTAAAAGCACCATCTAAATGTCAAAGGAGATGTCAAAGGAGAATTATTCTAAGCATAGAAAGTTTTGTTATGAGACTTGCTGGGTGCTTATGGCTTCAGTGTGGCAAGCAGGGACAGATCCAAGCATGCTTTGAAGTTCAGCTGAGGATCCAGATCCAGACTTCATGGCTACTTTTGTGCAGATTTCAGGATAAACCAAAATCTATGTGTATTAATTCAAGTGCATACTCAAGGAAAGAGAATAATGTTTACTGGAAAAGCTAGAGGCCTGGTTTCTGGCTCCAGAGGCTATTTCATCTGCCAGCACTCTCTGCTAAGAGAAGAAATGGCAGCTGTTTCTGTATCGCTATGGCAAGCTCACAACAGTTACTCTCTGACTGCGGAATATGTAGATTAAAGTGAGTTGCTCCTTTCTAAGGAGTTCCCATTTGAATGTGTTCAAATTACTCTAAATGTGGACAAAATAAGACTATAGAAATATCTGAAATGTGCTGAAGAAAAGAACAGGTAGAAAAGGATGAGGTTGGTCAAGAAGATCCACATGCAGTCTGTGACCTCTGTGTGTGACTTCAGTGTATTCCAGTAATTTCCACAGATCACACCTGCTTACAATAACTAAAACCTTATTCTAGTATAGAAAAAACTAAGAGAATATGTTTGGTTGTTAAGATGAACCTCACTTTTGGAAAAAAGGGCATATGAGAAACATTTCTTCTCTCTGGATTCTGTGGTTTTAGGTGTATTAAGTCCTCTGAAGTGTTTTTAAAGGTAAAAAAAAAAAATCAAAATTAATTCTTTTAATGTCTTTAAGGTAATGCAGATAATCTGAAAGAAGAAGAAAAACTAAAGGTAAAGTATGAGTACAGCTTTATCTATTTTTTATCCTTTTTTCAATACCTATAATTACCTCTTTGGCTGTTGCTTTCTCTGAGGCTGGCAGAAGAAAAAACAATACAGCGTGGCACTCCAAACTCATCCTGCAAAGAATAAATGCAAGGTGAATGATGCAGAGATGTGATACTGCAGCTGCAGGATTATAGTACCTAATCAGGAAAGAAAGGTTTCTCAGAGGAGTGTTTGTTATTAGGTTGCATATCCTGTATATACATCAGTTGTAGTTCACGCTTCTTCCTGTATGTTCTGTTGCCATTTTAGAAACACAACATTAAACTCTTTCTCACAGTATACTGGTGCTAAGTGTGTGCCACTGAAGTCCTCTGACTGAAGACTAGGTGGAGGGTGGGGACTGTGGTGGCCCTTGACACAAGGTGGATTTCATCTTTACATGATAGCAATAGATTGGCCTGTACCTACACTCAGGGTGTAGGAGGCCATGAAGTAATTGTCCTAGTGGTGTCTCTCACTGAGGTGTCTGAGGTGTCTCTCCTGCTGCATGAATAACAGCACTCATACCCTTGACCTGGAATTTAAATATTTTTTCTTCTTTTTTTTCTATTTAATTATTTGTATGATCACATGGAAACTTTGCTAGTTGTCAAGGACCCAGAGTATGAGTGATGTTCTTCATTCGTTCTGCCTTTCCTGTAGCGTACTGGAGTTGTAGCTTTTTGTTGTGTATGTTGTGTGCCCCTTGGCATGTGAAGATGTGAGCAGTAGCTGTTCATATGACATCTTCCAGATTAAGCACTCACTGCAACAATGGATGTAGCAGATTGTGTTCAGCACATTTTATTGTTTGCTCAGGCCCACTTAGGTGACAATCAGTAAGAAAATAGATAAAAAAACATACAGTTTTGGATGAGTGGATTTTAAAATGCAGCCCTCCATTGGTGTTACCATGTATTTCTACCTGAGGTGTATTTGTTCTTTAAAATTGATGTTACACGAGTAAGAGCTGGGTACTGTGTGAGAATGGAGCCCATATAACCTCTCCTTCCACAAATATCTTATTAGATCTAAGCAGTCAATTATATTTATTTGTTTATGTCAAAGGCTCTAAGAAGAATCCAGTTTTCATGTGAGCAGGTGAAGTTACCTGAGACCCCTTCAACTTCAGGTTTGTTTTTAATATTGTTTTGGTAGAAGATTTGTCTCCAAAAATTATTTGAGAATGGGCTGAGGGACAAATAAGCGATGAGGCGATGTATATATGTGGGATGTGATTGAAATGAGGGTGGGTTCTATGAACTCCTTAACTTTTTTCTTCTGTTCAGAATTACTTTTCTACCTCAGTTTCTTCAGCTGCTAACTGCGGAAGCCACAGTTACTTAAATAATCCACATCTCTTTTTGCCTGATGCCTGAGCATTTCAATGCATCTGAGCACCCAGAGTATTTACTGAACACCCGAGTAAAGCTTCTCATCCTCTCTGACCAATTTAAAACTGCCAGTCAGAAAAAGATCTATATAGTCTTCTTACGTTTTAGTCAATTTGGCTATGTTTAAGTACACTGGTGAGTGTAATTTTCTTTCAGCATTACTGCTCCTTGTTTTTTAACATCAAATCCTTCACCTTTCTGCAGTTCATGCTCTGAGGCCAGCTGACATTAAAACAGTTGCTGCAATAGGAAATTTGCAAAGAGTAAGTACCAGCAGGAAGTGTGCTCAACATAACCCGTTTCCTCCGTGCTGACTCCATGATGAGATGACGATGAGGTGAGGGGGTGATGTAGTCCCAGTTAGGGCGTTCAGGAGTTGAATCTTCCCACAAGCATCAAAGACTTCTGGTGAAAAATTACTGGAAATACCTGCTGTTCAGTGTTCCGGTGTACCCTGAGTCTAAGAATAGCTATCTGACTTGGTGCAGGAGGAAATGTGGTAACAGTGCTCTTGCAGACAACCATGATATTTGATTAGAGTGCTTGGATTTTCCTAGCAATGAGCATAGCAGATTGAATAACTAGAAGAAGAAGCTGGGAAAATTCAAACTGAAAAAAGAAGTTCCGTTTCGGTGATCACCATTATAGCAAATTATCAAGAAACGCAGTAGATTTTCTGTCCTGATGAAGTGTTTTCCATAGATAAAGTTTTCCTCGCTACAAGACAGAAGCTCTAGAAGAATCACAAGAATTTACTTCTAATGTATAAATAATTGGGTAAAGTTCTTCTGCCTGTTCTAATACAGTCAGATTTGGATGATCTTTGCTTATCTTAATAGTTGGAAGCAAACATCTGAAATAGTTATGGGCCCTAATTTGAAGTATTTAACCACAATTTTCAAGCTTTGAGGAAGTGCTTATTGGGCAAAAATTGGTAGCCATTGCTGGGGCTGCAATGGCAAAGAAATGGGGGAGATTCTCTCTTATCACAAATCAACTTTCATATTTGAGGTAGTATTCATCAAGATACCATACTATCCCTTGGGATTAAAGCTTTCCATTAGAAAATTATCACTCCTGGATTCTTTGTGAGTACCTCCCTCTTTGGAAGAAAATTATTGTCCTCAGTGCAAAGGTGCTTCACCCGTATCAGATGCATGCACCTTAAGAGCAAGTCTTTTTTGTGCTAGTGTTTTTGCTGCTTATGGATGGTGCTGTTGAAAAACACATGATCTTAATTTAAGGAATGTCTGCTTTTCAAGAGCAAACTTTTCTGTCCCTGTTTCCTCCTCAGATTCTTTGAAATTAATGAAGTTCTTCTGTTTATGTTAAGGGTTTTTTTAATAGACACCATACTGGCTGAGTGCTATCCATGTAAATTATCTTAAATGACTTCAGGTCATGTCCTTTGTTGAAAAAAGAGTAGGTCCAGAAAAAAATTTGGTTAAGAACAGCATTTCATTTGACTGAGTTAAATTAGTCAATTTTAGGTTAAGTTATATGTAATACATTAATTAATGAAAGCAGGAACTAAGAAAGGATTACCAGACTATGCAAATGTGCTGTAATAAGGAAGCTCTGAAAAATCATTTAAATTGTGAGTAGCAGCAACAAAATGGAGAAACGTATGTAGGAAACAACACTACCTATAAAAGGAGTGGAATATGGTAGGGGAACAGATGAAGGGAACATATGTAGAGCTAGTTTACCCATTGCTTAATACTACTCTTATTGCTTGTTTGTTCACAGGCACGGGGATCTGGTGTATATCGTGAGGATTTACTGCGAAGGTAACCATGAATTTTTAGCATTGAAAAGTGTCATGGTACTAATTTATAAAATATCACAGTGCAAAAATTAGACCCAAGCAGGTTTTATTATTGTTTTCTAGAGAGGAGGAGAAAACCTGTATAAAATATAATGGATTTTGAGACATTGGAGCCTTCCCAATCCTTACTTAACAGAAATTCTTAATTCTTATGCAAGATACAGGACTACCTTAGGGTTGCAATAACCTTGATTAAGAATCATTGCTACATGATGAATTCTAGGGAGTAAATATCATCATCCAGTTGTTAGAAACCAGAAAGCAGAGACTGGTTAAAGCAAAGTAAGAACCCAGTAGTCCTGATATCTTGTCTTCTGCTTGAATGATTCCTGATGCTTCATGGACAAGCCTTACCCCATTTTCTTCTTTTATGCCCCCTTAGTAGATCTAAATCAGTGAGTGAACAAATGGCTAAACCTTGTAAGGTAGAAGTTTGTGTAGCTCTTTTGAGCCACGGCGTTCTGGATGAGGAATTGTCTCTGCGCAGAGAAACTTTGAAAGGTTAATTTTTGAAAATGGTTGTACAGATGTCCATGTCCACTTGTATGTGGGTGCACACAAAGAGATTCCTGCATTGCTCATACATATGCATAAGTACAATTACTGCAACATGGGAAGTGCAGAGAGAGACAAAAAAATTGAGATTCACGACTTTGTTCTTACTCAGCAGTAGCTGGTGACATGATGGTTTTGGGGAGAGAAAGGCCCCACTCTTAATTTCAGCAGCTGCTGTGAATAGGCACTCAGAGCTGTAGCATAGCTAATAAGAACTTGAGGCTGTGCTGTAGTATAATTTTTCTTTGAGAAACAGAATAACAGAAACTTCCTGTTCTCTCTTTCCTTCCTGTAGCAGAGGAAAGTGCCTCCTTGAAGTCAGCGTGGAAACTTTAGCAGGTGCGTCTTGTTGTCACGCTGAAACTCAGGCAAACTGGTAGAACAGCACCCTGGCAGGAGGGCCAGTGTTTTGCTGGACTGCAGGGTGGGTGCAGCAAAAGCACCCTGTAGGGGTGTAAGCAAGGCCTGAGGGACAGCATACTCAAGTGTCAACGTTTGACTCAGGTCCAAAAACAATGCTCTTGATCCCCTCCCCCTCCCACCCAGGCAGGGAAGGAGAGAGAGAAAAAGAGAGAGACTTGGCTGGATTGAAAACTAAACTACACAGCTTTAATTAAACCACTAATGAATGATATAAGAAAATATATACAATTATGTACTAATATGTTCAGGTATGAGCAAAACCCTCTAGCCTCTCCCCACCCCCAGCAACTCCCACAGCACTCCCCTGAGCTGGAACAGTCCTGAGGAATCCCGGAGCTGCTGCTGGAGAAAGCAGAGAGTGATGAGGGTCAGGAGAGCTTGGGCCTGGGGGTTGATGGTGATGGATGGATGGAGTCCTCCCTGGACGCCAGCCATGGATGGAAGAGAAGGGAAGAAGAAGAAGGAAGGAAGTTGTCTTCTGTGATCTCTGACCTTCCTCTGAGCTTACGTAGATATATGGAATGGAATATCTCTGGCCAGTTTTGCTGTCTGTCTAACTCAGCCTCCTATAGGGGGTCACAGATCTCCCCATAGTGTCTGAGCCGGCAGAGTGAAGGTGCAGCCTTGAAGCCTCAGGAGTTAGAAAAACATTCTAGTGTCTTATCAGCTCTAGCTAGAGAACACTGTTGCTAGTTAAAAGAAAGCTTACTGAAGGCCAAAAAAAATCAGTAAAATTAAAATTGGCTTCATCCTGGCTCAAACCAGGACATCAGGGTGACATTAGTATAGCCAAACTGGATTATCTGTGCTGGCTTTAAAGAGACTGTCCAGGTAGACAAATAGTGGTGAAGAAGTGATGCTCCAGAGCACTGTAAGAGTCTTGCATGTCCAACAGGGATTTTTGGGTATGCTGCTGGCATGTGCTTGCTGTCCAGGTTAGCCCAGTGAAATCTTATGTGGGTTTTCCTGTCCAGTATTCTTTCTGCTGACACATGTTCAGGATTTACACTGGGGCATGCACTACATGGCTGAGTTAATAATTGAGCAGCTGGTTCCCCTGGCTCTGAAGGCTCTAAAGCATCTTGACTTGCTTGAAGGGTGTTGCAGGTAAGACCTTCAGGTCTACTGAAATGCTGAGTCGAGTAGTGCGTAGCTCCAGGATTCTCCCCCTCCAAATCTCATTCCTAGTGTTTTAACATTAGCTCTATTTCCCTGTGAAAGGGTTATAAAACCTGTCAACTCCTCAGTGCTTCAAGAGGCTGTTCTGGGTAGCCCTTCCCAGTAGCTTCATTTCTACAGCTGTCTGTATTTGAATCCACCCATACTAGTTGTGGCTGACATGAGAGGTGGGAATGGAGGTTTCTGACCTGAGTCTGGATGCGAACTCAAACACCAAACCATCGCTTCAGAAGATGAGGAGCAAAACCAGCAAGAACAGCTTCAGAGGGGCTCAAGTGTACTAGTCATGCCTGTTAAGAGATCCTCAGACTTCACGTTTTCTGGCTCTTCTAGTTCTGTTGTGTTTATAGTGAAACTGCAGAGTAGCAGTTCCTTGTATGCAGAAATGGCCTGACCTGTGTGTGTCTTTCAGCTCTTATTAGCAGTTTTAATCCCTTGGTCCTGCACCAGTCTCCTCCGCCTGGCACAAAGGGAGTGACATCAGACAGTCAAGCCATGTAAGTCTGAGGGGTTTTTGACTGGGCAGTTTGTTTACAGCTGGAAAGGTGGCAGATGGAAGCCTTTGATGCTGGAGCACTTGACAGGGACAGACCCTGCTGCTGTGGCTCAATTGACATCCTTCAGAAGCACGAGGAGCAAAGCCCACTGTGTGCTTTGGGTTCTGGATCACCTGACTGAACATCAGTTATTTTATTTAGTGGTAAAAATCAGCCAAAGCTCTACCCTTACTGATGCCTTCATAGTTTCTCTTTTCCTTTCTGTTTCTCAGAGACCTCCTGCATCAAGCAGAAGAAATAGTGAAGCTCATGAAAGAGAATGAGGTTTGTTTAAAGCATAGGACAATTCAGAGAATGTGGCCCTAAGCAGAAAAAGGAAGAAATGAGATAAAATACTTTAAATGGCACTAAAAAATCTCTTCAAGATAGCAAATGCCATTTCTTGAGGTTAACAGACTTTTAACAGTCTTTCTGTTGTAAATAAGAATAAAATCTGTACCTTTCATGAAGAGAGTTTTGTTCTTGGAAGTATCCCACCTAGTTTACATTTGTCAGGGTGGCTGAAGTGCTTGGTGGGGAAGCCAATATGTTTGTTTTCTACTAGTTAAGGGTGTGAGACCTCTGCTAGCTACACAAAAACTGTGACAGTGTTTCTGAGAAACCAGTTCAAAGTAGTAATTCTCAGCATTTATGTCTGCAGTTTCCTTTTAGTCTTTTAGGATCATATTTTCAAAAATGACAGTAAAGATAGATATGCTTTGGCTGATGTCGGTGTTTGAGAGAGTGGTGAGAGCTTGAATTATCACTTATGGCTGAGTGCTTTATAAATTCCATCCTGGAATTTTACGCATTCATTTTTCTTCTACTCTTAACCCTAAAGCATGTTATTTTGTAAAATGGTCTTGACATAACAGGAAAATGAAATTGCCAAGGCGATTCTCCTGTTGCCTTTTCACTCTACAGGGAGCCCACTGAACTGTTTGTACATGGATTTAGCACAGTTTAGTGGAACTGAGTGGTTCTAACCAATACTCTTCAGCATTGGCAAGAACTGCCTAATAAACGTAGCACAGCTGAGCAGGGCATTAGCTCTTGGATTTTTTTTATTTTCTGCCTAACCATCCATTTGCTCTCTCCTGTTGAGAAATCTGGATGGTTTGTCAAATGGAAGTGACCAGGGTAGCCAGTTTGAGTCATGGACTAGTGCTTGGTGTTGCTGATTTAAAGCCATAGTGAATCTTGTGTGAGAAAGGAGAATAGCAAATAGGTCTCTTATAATATTATCATTATGACCTTTTTAATTTAAGGTTTTTTTTCCTCCCAGATGATGGACTTCCAAAATGACTGGAAACTGATCACAGTTTTTTTTAATGCTGAAAACCTGTGTTCTTCCTGTGCCTCCAAACAGCTGGTAAGCTTTTGATAGGGTGGTGTAGCAGTCAAGTCACATCATTAAGACACTTTGCCAAGCTCTGCTCTCTGCCATGGTGAGGCAAAACAGTACCTCATTCTGGGATTTTGGAATGACTCTATCCAGTGATGTAAGCACATGGAACACGTATTTACTTATTTGATTATTTATAAACGTGTACTTATCTTGTGATCCCAAGTCTGAGATGCCTTAGCAGAGTAGCTCTTTTCCACCCACAAGTGTAAAGATACTTTTCTTCCTTATCCCTGCCTTTTTATTTATTTATTTATTTATTTTTAAATGTTGTCTAATTGTAGGCAGTTGAATTGCAGGATTAGCTCCATGTGTTTTTTCTTAGTGCTGTTTGGGGCTGACTCCAAAGTATAGTGGTCATTTCAATACACACAGCTCAACACATAAGGTTTGTAACTTTTGGCAAATTTATAATTTCATTTTTTTCTACTAGTCTTCATGGTATTTCTCATCTCATTTACAGAAGAACTGCATACTGGAGAACCTGGAAGAACTTAAGGCTGTCTTGGATTTTTTGTATAAAAATGTAAGATTTCTTAATCAACCTTAAATATCTGAATCCTTGGCTGATTTTTTTCTAGTCTCCCTTACTGGGCTAGAGCTTTTACCACTGTTCAGGTGACTTAGAACGTTGAACTTGACTTCAGTCCACTGGCTTCATTCTTTGTTCATAAGTGGTTTATTCATGCTTTTAAAAAGCTAATGTATGCAAACAGAAAGAACAGACAGATAATGTCTTTGTTTGGCAACACAAGCTGATGTACCACTCATTCTATTAAAAGTGGAGTACATCTGTCTAGGCTGAAAGCCAGTCATGTTTAGCAGAGCTGTTTGTGAAAATAACTGATATCTAACTCCTGGATGTGCGGAGCTACCTAGGCAGTGTGCAGGCTGCTAACTACCTGGTGATAATTTTTCCAAACCAGGGAAAACACCCATTAAAATCTGTCAAATGTATATTTTTTCTACTATGTGTTAATTTTAAGATCTCAGGATTTCTAAAGGTTTTTGAGATTCCTCAGCTATGAATTATCTGCTTATCTAGGATGGTTTCTGGGATCTCTGTGCTGAGTTGTAGTCTACTATTGAATAGTAGACTAGATGCAGATATATCACTACTAAAGCAAAATATTAACTGTTTATCTGAAGTATTCCAATAGCATCTCCCAAGAGTTTTGTTTTGCCAAATTGAAGGCCTAAAAGGTATTCTAAACCCACTACAGTTTGATTGCATCACACCACAATCACTCATTTTTCTCAGGTTGACTTCAACAAATGTTGTGTACAGGTGAAGTTCCACTCATGCATTCTCTTCAGATTCTCTCCACTATTATTCCCAGAATCTGTTTGTGTGCATCGTAAAAGTGAAATATCATTATGTAAATGGAAAGCTGCTTCCTGCCTGGGGAGGAGGTGAGGTGGGATGCACAAGTGCAGGGTGTTAAATTCCCAGCTTTGCATTGGTATGTTGCCATCAAACTGGTAGTTTCTGGTTAATTTAAAGTCAATTTAGTTGGCTAGTGGCCATGTTGGCTATGTACAGTTAATTGCTGGCTCTCAGTCAAGCAGTCATGGTCACAAGTACTTCATGAATTAAGAGTGATGTTATTCTAGATGGCAGACATAGGAGTAGGGTTCAGGACGTTACTGGCAAAGACTTAGGTAATTCATTTCATGCAGGCAGAATCCCAGGCCAGAGGTAACTTATGTGAAGCTGTAGATGTAATTTACCATTATCACTAGTTGTCTTGGTTTTGGGCCCAACACAGCAACAAAGAAATAGCCCCACAGTCACTCACTCAACTTCCCCCCCACACACACTCTCTGGGATGAGGAGGACAAAGCTCATGGGTTGAGACAAAGGACAAGGAGGGTTCTTCACTGATTAAGGTCCTGGGCAAAAGAAACTCAACTTGGGGAAAAAATAATTTGATTTCACACTAATCAAACACACACAGGACACAGACACACACAGAGCAGGGCTTGCATATGTTACCCCACCCCTCCCTTCTTCCCAGGCCCAAATCACTTTGTTCCTGCTTTCTCTCCCTCCTTCCCCCCAGCGGCACAGGGGGACAGAGGATGGGGTTTAGAGTAAGTCCACAGGCAGCAAATCCACAGGCCACAAAATCTAAGTCCAGTGGCCAAGTTCACCCCTCCTGGTGCCTTCAGGGAATGTTTCACCACGTTCCTCCACGAGTGCAGGGGGACAGCTGCCATCTCTCCATGGGTTGCAGGGAAACTTCTGCTTGGGCACCTTCTTCCTCTTCTTCCTCACCAACCACCAGCATCACTCTCCTCCTGCACAGCTCTTCTCCCCCCAAGTGCCTCTCTGCTCAGGTGTAATAGCTGTTCTCTCATATGTTAATCGCTGAGGCACATCTGTTGTCCCTCTAGTGGTTCCTTGGCTGGTTTTTGGAAGCAGGGGGAGCTTCTCATCTTCTTACCAGAGCCACCCCTGCGACCCTTCCCCCGCTGCCAAAAAACCCACCAAACCAGGACACTAGTTGCTAATCCTGAATTTCAGATAGATTGTGATTAATTTTCACTTTATGACTGCAGGTTCCCAAGGCCTTTGTAAATCTGGTGGATTCCACTGAACTTGCAACTTGCTCTCTTGCATACCAAGATTACAGTTATGCCAGGTAACAGAGTTTCCTTTAAATTCTTGACCCTGTCTCCTGGTAGTGTTCAGACACATAGATGTGTTTACATGTTGACTTTATAATTTAAACAGAGTCTTCTGAACAGTTTTTCTGCCCTTAATACAAAAGTATGTCAAAGATTTTACATTTTCATTTCATTTCTGATAACCCCTCTCTACAAGGCATATTTTTACCAGGACGAGCAAGTGCTTTTAATCCTGTCAGGTTAGATAGCATGTGTTTAAATATTGCACCCTGTGTTTGTGGGGATTGACCCTGGTCAGCATCCACAGTCATTCACTTTTCCCTTCATCACCTGCCCCCCCCTGACTCCAGCAGGACAGGGGAGAGACTAGGAAGAATGAAAGCAAGAAAGCTCTTGAGTTGAGATAAAGGCAGTTCAATAGATTAAAGAAAGGGGTGGGGGTGAAATAAGGTGAAAATTACACAAAGGTAATCACCCACCACTCCTACAAGTGGGGTAATGTCCAGCCAGTCTCCAACAACAGCAACCTTGGAAGTTGAAAGCCCTCTTCTTCTTCCTCTACCTCAGTTTTTATTGCTCAGCACGATGTTATGTGGTGACCCTCATCCAGTTCAGATCAGCTGTCCCAGCTGTGTCCTCTCACAATCTCTTGTCTGCTCCCAGCCTACTCACTGGGTGGGTCAGAGTGGGGGGAAAAAGAGGGAGCCTCAACACTGTAGAAGCACTGTTCAGCAAGAGCAAAAGCATCATGTATTATCAACAGTTTTAGCTACAAATCCAAAACACAGCACAGTATGGGCTGCTATGAAGAAAGTTAACTCTATCCCAGCCAGACCCAGTACTGAGATTATGGTCACAAGACTGCAGTCTACCTACACCCAGCTTTTTAGTCAGCGCTAGCTGCTTCTGCCCTGCAACTCTCAAGGCTATTTAAAAGCCTAAGTTTCTAAGTATCAATGTTCACAAAAGGAATAATTTGTTTTAAAGGGGATTGTTATGTTATGTGAAAGCTACTACTCAGGCTTAGGGTATGGAAGGATGGAGAAGGTCCAATGGGTTGGTTCCTTATGGTAACTGTGTGCATAAATGCTTTCATCCGTCTCTGTCTCTCAGTACCTTGTAACAAAAGTGTGAGTAGCTTATGTCCCAATTTAGTAAGGAGTAGGAGTGGGCACATGGACAGTTATGACAGGGTAGTTTAGAGCTGATAAGATTACACTCCATCTTACTCCACAGTAATTTTTTTTTCCTGTGCCTGTGGCATAAGACACCATATGTACTAATATAGTCATCCTGAAGTGTTTCACAAGCTTTGCATGTATACAACCTGAGAGACACTCCATCAGTCAAGGAAGGAGCCTGGCTGCTGCATAACCATGTGCTTAACAACAAGTATAAGCAGAGGAAAAGCTTTCTTTTTCAGAAGCAATTGCATGGAGCATTCTAGCTCATTTCTTCTGCACAGGCACTGAGGGGGAAATACAAGACAGGTAGATAGGAGGGGGAAAATATTAATTTAGGAATATGGGCCTTGCCATATACTAAAGGCCTTAAAATAAAATTAGATTTATTATTATTTTTTTTTCCTCTGAGAAACTTGTGTATTTCCTTTTCAGGTTAAGGCATTTTTCTTTCTCATTGCCAGCATGCTCTTGTAGCTCTGTTTATCTAGTTGAACAGTTCTACCAGTTTGCAAGCCTTGTACTTCAACGTTTGGTAAACTCCTGGGTTCATCTCAGCCTCAGGCCCAGATCATCTCCCAGATAAGGGCCTCAGCATTAGGCTACCAAGCTCTCATTTCGAACTATTTTTTGAGAGAAAAGCATAAGCCCATCCCAAAAGATGAAATTTGAAGTGTATAAGAAGAGAATAGTGGCTGACACTCTCAGTCCCACGCCAGTGCCTAGCTTTAGACATTGAATCTTGGGATGCAATAGGGATTTAAAGTTCCTTCCTTTATTAGTTTCTTACTAACTAGAAGTGTTGTCTGTGTAAAAGTACTGTGTGAACCACATTTTTAGGCATATAATTCTCTCTGTGTGTTGTATGAAGTTCTCCCATTAGGATTGGGTAAGATTCTGTTCCTAAGTTTATATCTCTTTCATTGACCAGCATTTTAACAGAAAACTCCAGTTTTATAGGATTACCTGGAGTTCTGTGAAAATGATAGTCTGGTCCTGTTAGGTACGTTTTATAGGATTACCTGTGAAAATGATAGTCTGGTCCTGTTAGGTACTTATTGCTTACATCTGCAAACCTCACAAAATGTCTTGGAGTCCAGTCTATCCAGGCGTTTTCAGTTGATTATGCCTTTGCTGGAACCAGACTAATCATAAATGTAACTTATATTGTTCCTGTCTACAGCAGTGGGAGAAGGTCAGAGTTCTCCAGCTACCTGCAGAAATACGCAGTGTGCACATCCTCACCTTGCAAGTCAGGAATTTGGCTGAGATTGGTTAGCTGCTTGATAGCTCCTGGCCATCCTTTAGCACACATAAGCTTTTGTAGCATTGAGCTTCCATCCACATTTCTAGATGGAGGTCTTGCTGCCAAATATTAAGGCAGAAGTTCCTGTGGAAATATTCTGAGTGTGTTTGGTTTTCCTACATGACTATAGAGAGGGAAATGTTTCAAAACTAGTGCATCTGCTATTTTAAGCCTGAGCATCTATCCTGTGAGACCCTGTGCTAATCCAAGTCTGGCATATTTGTTATCTCAATAGGCTTTTAAATCAAAAAGCAATCCAAAGGTCTGGACATGGAATGTATATCATTCTATGTTTATATAAAAAAAATTAGCTTTCTCAATATATGCAACAATTTAATCATCAATATATGCTTGTCAGTGGCTTAACAGAGTTGGTGCTATCTGTCTTGTCTATCAAAAGGTCATAAAGTCTTTCACATTTTCCATTCTTTTTTGTAGGAATCAGTGCAGTTGTGTTGGTGAATGTTCCACATTAGGTGATAACATATTGTGGTGGTCCTATCAGGTATGGCATCTTCTGTGTTGCTTGGCTCTAGTATTGCTAGACTTGTCTATTCACACTCCAAATTGGACTGAAGTGAGGAGTTAAGGGAGGAATAACAGTGAGGAAGCTAGCAGCCTTTTTAACCATATGTCTACAGCAATCCTGACCCCATTTCTCACATTAGGAACATTGAAGATAAGTTTTGTCTATATCAGAGTGATCTAAGTGTCTCTTAAAGTTTCTAATGACTATATAACTTTTGGCAACCTAAGATTTATCATATCACATCAAAGAAATGATCCATCTTGTCCAGTAACCTGACACATGATATAGAAGTGGGAATCTTTCTGTTAAGACAAAGACAGCTGTGTTGGAATTCCTTTAAAAATGACAGGAAGGCAGCAAGGATGACATTTCATCGCCTTGCTAACCTTGCTGCTCTTTGAAAGAAAATGATGGTAGATCAGCAGGGCTTTCTCTTAGCTACAAGGAATTTACAATTATTGTGTAAGAAGATTTCATTGAACTTTGTTCTAGATTTGTTTGGTTTTGTTCTAAATTACAGAATTTTTATTATTGTGGTTTATTAGGGATGGGAATCATTTTACTTCACTTTAAGCCCTGATGAATTGCACATCCATTACTCTCTCTGCCTGATAATAGTAATCTGATTAAATGGTTGTCTCTTCAGGATGCTTGGGAAAAACTGCTGAAATCTGAGAGGTATGATCAAAAGGATGACTTCACTGTTGTTCTTCAGCCTTCTCTCCAAGAAAGAAATCTGCTGCTCAGACCGGTGAGGAAAGTTTAATTGTTCCATCCTTTCTTGACCGTATCTGCTGAGATTGAGTGCAATATTCAGCTGGCTCTTTCCTCCCTAGGCTGTGTGTAATGCCAGAAGACAAGGGCACTTAGGCACATGGAGAATACACCTCAGGATCAGATGCAGAGGTTCTGAGGGTGAAGCTTGCTTCCAACAGTGTCAGTCAGATATCCTGTGTTTTTTTGAATACTATGTTCCTTGGAGAAATCAAGTCATGGCACCTCTGTGGATTAGGGCACAAGTGTCTGGAAACTGTCATTTCTTCCATATCTTTGAACTCATCAGGTTGTTCTTCCCCAATTATGTTAATGTGTGTTTGGAAACAAAGGCAAGAAGAGGCTAACAAGAAATATTTAAAAATGGGTAGTGGGAAAAAAAAATATTAAAAAATAAGGTTTTGAAAGCTCTGTTGGAAAACAGAGTTACCTCCATACAATGAGATTAATGCAATCTGAGAACCTGGGCATTAATTTTGTCCAGATTTTTTATTGGTATAGCCAGTGGGAAATGAATGCACATAGGGTTTCCTGGCATGTCAGACATGATTTTGTGGCAGGTGATTTATAACGGGAAGTTCAAAGGACAAGTTTATCTGTGACCTGGCAATGAAGAGGGAACATATTGCTTACTAGGTAATGGTTCACTCAGAGCCAAGGCAGTAAAATCCAACAGAAACCATTAGGTGGTTATCTGTAAAACATGGTGGTGGTAAATCATGGTCTGGTTCCTGGGCATCATAAAGATTCCTTGAATCTGTAGCAATTCCATTGCTCCCTGCAGCTCAGTATCAGAATGAAATGGACTGTGAGAAGAAGCTTTTCTTCCAGGAAGGCTGGGGTCTGCTGTGTTGTGAAATCTTCTTTTGCTGCTAGGTCTTATGACAGGCTTGCTTTCTAGATAGTCAGCCCATATACAAATGGCAGCCTTTTAACTTTCATGAAATTACTTTTTCCTCAGCAATTTGCTCTGTTATTGCCTCAGATGCTATCTTATGTCACAGGTGGATTCTTTATTTCTTCTGATTTGTGTTACACCTGCAGACCACCCATGAGAAATCTTTCAAACTCTTCCAACAGTCACTTTCATTGAAAATAGGCAAGATCTTTTAAGACAAATTCTGCATGCCTCCATGTTTTAAATGCACGTAAATAGTAGCTAGAAGTGTTGTTTATTCTGAATAATTCCTGTGATCCCAGCTGTATGTTTCCCTCATCTCCTATTTGTCACCGTTGTGATTGTGCCTTGATGTGGCTCTTCTTGACGTGATGATGTGCTACCTTACAGCAATCACTTGGAAGAACAGCAACTCTTCTGCCTTGCCACACCAGCAGTAACAGAGATCAGCAACAAGTGGCTTAATGAGAGTACCAGGGATAGATATTCTTGTGGATACAAATGCTACTTTATAGAATGAGACCCTTTGTGGCTGAATGTCTCATCTTAGGACAATAGAATCATAGAATCATTAAGGTTGGAAGGGACCTCAAAGATCATCAAGTTCCAACCCCCCTGCCATGAGCAGGGAACCCTACCACTAGATCAGGTTGCGCAAAACCTCATCCAGCCTGACCTTAAAAATGTCCAGGGATGGGGCATCAACAACCTTCCTGGGTTGTTTTCACACTCCAAAGTGTTCTTTTCATACTGCAAAGTGTTTCCTCACGCTTAAAATGCTTTATTTTTCAGGACAGGGATGGTTTCATTGTCACATCGAAGGCACAAGTGGAAACTCTGGAAGACTGTATTTTCATGACTGTGGGCCTCTGGAACAACATGGTGAGCAGGACCACAGATGCTGTTGTTTACTGGACTTAGTATGGATTCCTGGTAGCAACTCCACACTAGCCAGATTTTGAGTAGTCAGGAGGGGAAGGGAAGGAAGAATATAGGAAAGAAACATCCCATGACTGCTCTTCTAGCTGTGAGAAGAGAATGGCCTCAAATAATGCTAAATGCCCTACACTCCAGAGACAAATGTCTTGCTGTTCTGTGGTGCTACTTACTGTGAAGAGGTTTTTAGAAAGGTTTCCAAAGTAGCTCTTTGGGAATTCTCAGGAAGTAAACGAGCTGTCACAGACCCTTCTTTTACTAGTCTCACCTCTGTGACAGAGTGGCACAATGACAAACTGAGGCTTGTCCTGACCTGAGATTATAGCAATTATACTCTTCTCTCTCTTGTATCCCATATCCATCCCCCTCTTTATTAATGAGTCTCATAAGGTTGGCTCTTCTAACCATAATTCCTCTGCTGCTGTTGTTCATACTAAAAAGGTCATAGACAGACTTCAGGTGCTCCTATTACTTCCTTAAGAACTGGATGTCCTACCCAGCTAGGGAAAGCCAACAAATGATTCTTTCTGATGGGAGGGAGTGGGTGTCTAAGGGAAACATGGAGCGTCTGACCCACTCACGCTTGAACATGATGCCCAGTCCTGTGGGTGGCTCTTTTCTTCTGCAGGCTTGAGCTGTGGACACACGGCATTTGTATGTGTGACCAGATGGAGGCAAGTACAGCTGGAAAGCATTTTAAAATTTTTGCTGAGGGCAAGTAAATAAGAGGGAATTGCTTTTCAATATGAATGAGACAAAAAAGAAGGCACATGGTTTTGGACTCACCAGAGCAAAGCAGGATGTTACTGCTTAGTGTGTATTATGTTTGGATATGCCCTGATACCAGTGGATTTAGATAAGATGTTGATTTTGCTATTCCTTCTGACTCAGAAACTTTCAAAATATTCTGCTTTATTTCCTAAGATGCTTTTTATAGCATATATATCTTTTGGTTTGTTTCTTTTGTTTTGGTTTGGTTTTTTCATTAAAAAGAATCTGTAATGGCAAATTGAGTTAGAGATAAAAGACTTCCTTTTTGGCTTGTTTTGCAGTCCATGCGTTAATAAGATTTTCATTTGAGAGCACCTGCTATTCCCAAGTCTGTCCAAATTATCCTAAACATGAAGTTAAAAAAGTCTATATACTGCAACCTCCCTTTAGTAAACCACACTTAAAAATCCATGCAGATTGGCACATTCTCACATTCTCATTTCCTTTTATGCTAATTCTGGCAGTATAATGCTGTTGTAGTCCTGATCATTTAAAGAAGCGGGATTTGCAGGAAGAGGCTTTTATTCAACCAGATGATATAGCTAGAAAAATCATAGAATCACTCTAAATAAAAATGTTTTAGTTAAAGTTAGGGAGACTTTAGTTGGTTAGTAGGAGCCAAAGAGTTAAAAACTGATGTGGTGTTGAAGATTTAACCTTGGAGCAAATGTACTGCATCCAGTTATATCTTGCACTGTTATCTGTGACATAACCCATGATTATGTCAAAGTTCCTTCCTCAGTTTATCTGTCATAAAATAGATGCCATAATAAGCTGTATGTTGGTTTCTTTATTGTTGTTTTACCTTGACCTCACTAGACAATGAGTTTCACTATTCAAATGAGCAAAGTAGACACTGAAAGTCAGATTCCTGATATGTGAACTAAACATTCTCTCTGTTTCTGGCAGAGCTGTGTTAAGAAATTGAGCAAGTTACTTCAACTGCCCATGTCTTGGTGTCTCCATTGTTGTTGGAGATATTTACCTAGGTCACACAATTACTATGTGTAAGACACTAGAAATTGTGGCATACCTGTATTTAATGCTAACCATTGTAAATATTGAAGCTAGTTAGGAGCAAGTCAGAAAAAGTACGAACATCCAACTTGCTGTGAAAAGTGGCCCTTAACATCTGCTTAAACTGCTTTTCAATCAGCAATTTTTTAAAATGAAATTATAAATAGTTTTCTGCACTAGCTGAGAGAATAATGCTTCAAACTGCAGAGACACCACAGTACTGTCAGTTTCCCAGACCATTTTGAACATCTCCATCAGGGATTGTTTGGGTCCAGCTAAACCCAGGTTGTCAGAATCTGAGATCCACCTAACTGGGGTGACACATCAGCCTGAGCTAATATGTATTGTAGGGCTTATCAGTTGGAAGCTGACCTTCAGCTTTGAGTAGTATCCTTCTGCAATTAGGAAAGCTCATGTACTGCTAGTGGTCTTCACTTTCACTTTTTTCTAAGTCTAGAGGAGAGCTCCTTCTAGGAGCATTTTGTGGAAAGAGCAGAGGTGGTAAAGCAAAAACAAAATGAAGTTGTACTCTTAAGGATGGCTGCGTTAGGGCCAGGTACCCAAGCGAGTGTGCTGGGAAGCCACCAAAATCTGATAATTGTCATAAAGGAGACAAACACCAACTCTGCTTTATTTCAATGTTTTTCCTAATTGTGAGCTTGTTCCTCTAGCTGATCTGGAGGAAGCGCGAAATGTAGCAAAACTACATCCTGCTACTGGCTTGAAGGGAGACTGCTGGAATGGTCGTATCCCCTTCAGAACTCCTTTTCCCCTCTGTTTTCCTGCCTCCTCTTTGATTTAGTGGACCTTTCTTAGTACAGCGAGCAATTATATAGGTTTCTTATCTGCTTGTGATGATAGTCTGCCATGATGTAAAAGCAGATAACATGAAAGATGCTTTCAGCGTTAAAAGCACTGCCAGGTGTCTTCACTGGGTAAAGGTCATTCTGCTTCTCCTGGCAAGTCCATCTGAGGGTTTATGCTGATTGCTTTAAAAACAAACCAACCCACAATGTAGTACTGGCATCTGACAGGAAATCAAGAACATGATTTGTTGAGCAGCAAGAACAACAAAAAAAGAAAGTTCCTGGGAACAGCTTTCAGAGAGTTTCCCTCCTCCTGCTGTATGCCAGGGCACCCTTACCTTGTTTTCAGGATTGGTACCAGCCTTCTTGGAGTAATTACCTGCTTATTGGCCAAAGGGCAAAACTTTGAAAAATGGCAGTTGGACTGTGCTTCAGTCTGGCTGAGAAGAAGCTGAGCTAGCAGATGCTAAGGACTTGTCCTAGGCATGGCTGGACATTGTAACAAAAATACTTCTAGCTATCTACGAGCAATAAGCACATCAGAGAACAGTCTGCAAAATTACATTGGGTACATAGGACAAGCTGAGAGAGGTTGGTTGTTTACTTGGACAGTTCTGATGTTTACCACAGAGAGCCTGACTGATCCATTTTGGCAAATGCCTACAATTTTATCTCAGGAAATGTATCTGGGAGCAAAGTTCCTTTCATGTGTATAAAGAACTTGGACAAGAAGATCTTACTCTTATGTTTGACATTCTCCTAAGTAACAGAAAAGGCCAAAACAACTATCTTGCAACGAAGAGAGAAACTCAAACCAGGCAAGAACCCAAAAGGCAGCATCATTGCTGGAGGTTGCCAGTGCCTCTCTTCTGTGCTCAGGGGTTTCAGCTGACTTAGAAACTGCTGCGGGACCAGAGCAGACTTGCACACTAGAGGGACTGCACAACAGATGTGCTAAAAATCAGGGGAGGTTTTGACTGACCAAACTGCAGTTTGCTGCCAAACTTGCTGCCTGATTTCCTGACCAGGACCTTGCAGCTCTTCTGCATGAGAGTTGTCAGTCTCTGCTGGGAGAACGGTGTCTTTGAGCCACCTGGAATTAATTGCCTCCTGGAAAAGTTAGTTGTCATCACCAAATTCCCAGCAGCATACAAGTGTCTAATACTTGTTTGAAATTCATTCCTAGCCAAGAAATGCCACCATTGTCCCATGTTTTGCAGGATCATTCTGTGCTGGAAGAATATTCTCTTTTATAAATGTCATTAAATAACTACTTTGTTTTGTCCTAGGAGGATGGGATTTTATCAGCTCCCAATATATCTTTTTCTCTGATCTTTATTGTTATTCATGTTTCATAAATGTTCTTTTTATTCCTGTCTCTCTCTTAAAAAAAAAGACAGACTCTTTCAAATAACACCTAGCTCTGTAAACCTCTATTTCTCTGAATTTTATGATTTTTTTTTTTAACTGATGGAACAACCAAAACAGATTTTAACATACCTGCCCACAACGTATCCATGACGGCAAGACTGTTACTGCTGTAATTTTCTGTGCCTTCAATCCAGTTTGTCTTGTAGTCTGTGTCCTCTGGCAGCTGCTGGTGCAAACTGAACAGACATTCACTCAGGAACCTAAAACAGTGTGACCCATTTGAGTGTGACTGCAATTTAATTAGCACCCAGCAAGGTGCCTTAACAGATGAAGTGATTTTTGGGTAGTACTTAGCACTTTGTGCTGTCAGTATTTAGTATAGTGTCATTCCATAATTTTTCATTAGCAACAATCCCTTTTCCATCTTGTTAGAAAATGACCAACAAATGTAAGTATTAACAAACCTCTGAGCGGACTTGGAGTGCACCTTTTTATGTTATCTAACATGTATGTAAACACAGATAAGGAAATGGCTCTGGAAGATGGATTGTGTTGGCAAGCTTTAAATTACACAGGCTACAGCTCTTAGAGGATTGGTGTGTGACCTTAATGTGTTGTATTCCACAGTTCTGACATGGCTGCAAAATGAATTTGTAGCAGAAGTGTACATAAAGATAGTGCCCATGAGAAAGAAGGGAAAAAAAAAAAAGCAACATGAATGTATCACAAAATGGAAGATTTTTACTTTTCTATTTATATTAGAGATTTTATAATTTCTCCTTCTGAGTTAAAGTGATGTGGACTTACCCAAGCCTTCTGTGTATAATCTAAGTCAAAATTCATTTTAGAAGGATTTTCAGTAATACCATTTTTACTTCAAAGCTTCAGTCTACTCAGAGTTGCTTTTCCTCCAAAATAAAAGGTATAAAAATAAAAGGTTTCTTTATACTTTATATGACAACTATAAACTGTAGGAAGCTGAAGAAAGGTCTCCTGACCTTACCTGTCTCAAGTGTTTGCGAGCATGGTTTCACAGCCTGGGAGAAGACAAAAAACGTGTGGTGGATGTGGCCTGGGAGGACAGACAGACTGCTCTGATGTTTTTACCTGACATAGGAGCTCTGGCAACCCACCTTTTGCTTTCTCACACTTGTTCATCCCAGCTGGGAATTAAAACTGGCTTGCATATCTCAGTGAAGTTTAAACTGCACACTATAAGGGGGGAAAATTAATCATAAGGGTGCATTAAGCTATGCTCTTCTTACTGTGGTTGAGCTGATAAATAGTGACTTGATTGCAAGCAGTTGAGTACTGTGGTATGAGAACAGTGCCTTGAGAGAAAAACCCTTACAGGGTAAGTATTCCCAAGAGCAGACTTAATGTGTGGATGCTTGTTTCAGCGATGATTGGAAGACAGTCTGATCATATGAGAGACCTTGTTTTCAGTTTCTTGCTTTTGTAGGTATCCATGTGGTGTGTTACGCATAGATAAATATTTATCATAAACAAAACAAGTTCTTAAATATATGTATGGACCTGATGGGGAAACTCCAAGCACTAGAACCTTTGTATTGCTGCTTCTCTCCCTTCCCTCCCCCACACAACATGGGTACAATTCCTCTGTTCTCTCCCTTTCCAGATGGAACCAGTTGGATGGAAACAGCCTTATGATTTCACAAAAATGCATCCAGTCCAGTGTCCATCGCAGGTGAAGGGGTTTCCTTATTACTGTGAGATTTTACTGCCTCTTTGAGGAATTTACAAGTTTTCAAATACTATTGTTGTCTTCTGAAGTTCTTGGGAATGTGCACTTACCCAAGATACTATTTTTAAAGTTTGATCACACAGACTCTTTATTTTGTAAAGACGAAACTCTGAGAAAAAGAACTTTCAACAAATTCAGGTAAATCATGTTACTGTGTCTGATTTTGTTTTCTTAAAAATATAACTATCTAATCTGAATTTAATAACTGAATATCCAGGATAAGTATGGAAATCTGAGTCAGCAATAAAACTGAATCCATGTACTTCATATCATTTAGCTTTTTCAGTGATTTGACTCTGTCTGCTGTCAGGTTTAACCATTTTATTCCCTGGAGCTGTCAGTGATCCAGCAGTATCTTCAGGGTCCCACCATATCTGGTTTAAAAAACTGGTTCCTGCACACTCTTGAATTTAAGCTCTGACTTAAATAATTTGATAGTGATAAAATGTTACTGGCATCCAAAAGCTTCACTAAACAGCAATTAAAGCATCAAAGAAATGGAATTATGTGATTTGTTTGATGTTATTTTTAAGGTAAGAGGTGGTGCTGTGCCTAGAGCATACCAGGGCTTAATTTTCTGGTCTAACCTGGTTTACTTTGGTAGTGCAATGTTAATTCAAAAATTCATACTGTAATTATTTTCTTCCCTTGGAAAATCTAGCCAGAAGACTGTGTGGAAGCTGGCTGTGTGTTCTGCTAGTGTTGGTAAACATACTCTCTTTGCTCTGCAGGAAAATCCATATTTGTTTACATATAGAAATAGTAACTACTCATCTTCCTTGAAAACATCAAACGCTGAAGAAACTTCTCAGGTATAGTAGGGCTGTTTTGTATCATATGGACTGTGTGCATGCCAGGGAGCGGGGCAGATGGGTGAGAGTGTGTTGTAATTAAATTAAACAATGCTACCTGGGTAAGCTAAATACAAAGCTCTAGCTCTTCATTTCCATGCTTGGCTAAATAGTCAGATGCTTCATAGCCATTTTGTCCCTAGTGGATTTTGTAGAGTATGATTTAAGGTAGATGTTTTCAGTCAGCCTACATTAAGTCTTGCCTTCACTGTGAAGAACCTTTTTTAAACATGAATAACAATGTTAATTTCCCTGGGGTGAGAAGACAGTGAAAACGAAACCATTACGTCCTACGATGGAGGAGACTAGATCAGATCAGCATGACACCACTGTGTGGGGCTGGTTTAATCTCATTTATGCCTTAGTAAAGCTGAAGAAATGTGGATTTTTCTTTTTTCGCCTTGTGCAACAGTTGCAGATGTGATGGGCAGAGATAAACAGCTGTGCTTTTCTTTTTTTTTTTCAGTCATGGTCTGATTCTGAGCATGACGTGGTGCTCCCAAGCACCTACAGAGGAGGGTGACAGTGTTCATTTTTATGCCCCAGAATACAGTGTCTAGGCCACATCTGTACTCAGAATGGTCTGTATGTTATTGGAATAGAGATACACATTGCTCCATTCATTTTAATACAATGCCATCTGTTCTGTTATTTATTCAGGGTGTATAGACCTCTACATGGGGCAATGGTATCTACTGGTACTCTGATTTTTGGTGGTAGCTATGGTGTAGGAGGCAAGAAGCAACACTAGGCTATGTTTGTGGGTTGTTTCTTTTAAAATTTAAAAAAAAACACACAAAAAAAACAAACAAAAAAACCCCAAACCACAAAATCTAGCAATGGGACAACACACTGAAGTATCTTTTCCTTAGGCAAGTTTGCCCACGTAAGGAGTTCTGTGGGGAGATTTGAAGCAAACACACATCCTTGGCTCATGTGCAATGGTTTGCTCTGGTAGACAATCAGCTTTCACTAACAGTAGACCTTGGGGGTGCTTCCATCAGTAGGTTGCAACCCAAAAGAGCCAGGAGGGCAAGTCCCTGGCTGCACACAGAGGGCTCACGTGAAGAAGACAGGCTCCCGGCCTGCTGACAAAGGTATGGTCCAGTGCTGGGGCATTCCAGGGCTGTTCAAACAATTCCTCACAAAAGGATGTGAGTTCGCCTAGCTCAGAGTATGGGTGCATAAGATGTTTCATAGCTGAACACAGCATGGTACAGAGTCTGAAATAAATGGCCTCACTGGTAGGCAAGAGCCGTGCTGCAGTAACATGACCATGAGACCTCTGAGCAGACTGAGCTTGTGTCTGAGGTCACAGGGCAGTTGTAGGCATGGCCTGGAGGCAGGCTGAGCTGGCTAGATGTATACAAAGTATGTGAGAAATTCTTTAATCTAATGTTCTGAGACATAAAAGGTTTGTCGTGACCAGAGTATAGTGGGTCTGATGTGGAGTCTTGCCCTGTCTTGTCTTTACAGGAGAGGAATTATGGAACAAATATTCCCTGTTTTGACCGGGATCCCTCTGACACAGTTCCAGTTTCAGGTACAGATCTATGCAATTTTATGTAGAGCTACTTCATATGATGATAGAAAAGGAACTGGAACAGGTTTGATTAGAAAAGATACCCTTTTCTTTGAAGCAGTGCACTGCATCGGCTGTGGCTTAAAGCCTTTTTGGAGCAACCTAAGTAGTTGTATAGCAAGATGCAAATTCTCCCTTAACAGTGGTGAAACCTTATATAATGGTACCTTTCGTGTAGAAAGAACTGGCAGTGGAAAAGACAGGAGGTAGTTGGGTACTTCAGTTGAAAGGGTGGTAAAACTGTGTATGGATGGAGTAGAGGCTCTTGTCAGTGCTTTCTGGGGTTTAAGAAACCACGTAGAATCCTGTCACTGCGTGAGTTTTGTCTTCCCTCAGAAGCTGCAACCATCCCAAAATTTCCACCCTGTCGTGGCAACAGAGCCGTGCTTGCTTTTCAGGCATTTCCAGTGCTTAAAAGGATTCTGAGTAAGGACAGATCCAAGACTGAAATCTCAGTGCTTCCCTTGTCACTGTAGCTAAAGCCAGGCTATAGTAGCAAGCATAATTTCTGATCTGATGCCTGGCAGTGTCCATCATTCTGAGCTGGTGCTACCATGAATATTAAAATACTGTCTTTGCACTACTTTAGGCTTATTCTAGAGAATGTTTCTGATAACCATCACAGTTTGAAGTTTTATTTCTTTCCTCTTTCACTTACACAAAGTCTGTTTATTTTATTTATTAGTTCATAAGTTGAAACCAGCAGATATTCGGGTGATTGCTGCCCTGGGAGACTCAATCACAGTAAGTTAAGGTTACTGGATCTCTCTCACTAAAGCAAGTAATGCAAAAGCATTTCTGAGCTTTTAACCTGGGACACAAAATACACAGTTACGCCCTATTGAGCCAAACACATTTTTCACATGTTCTTTTCCTTACTCCACCTTGATTTACTGGTAATCACATCCTGAGTCTAATCTGAGTGCACAGTTCCCATTTAAAGTCCACAAGCGTGCCACACAAGGAAGAGCTACAAGATTAGATGGCACAGCAGCAAAACCAGCCTGCTAGTGTGAACTTGCAACAATTGCTTTTCTTTATTGATTCTAGGCAGCTCCCAAGGTACTGGCCTCTAAAGCTATTAGTAAGCAGCTTAAATAGAAAGAACAAATTCTGTAGCAAACTGTGTGTATGCATATGCATGTATGTTATATGCATATATATGATATATAGAGATATGATCATACCAAAGGATATAAAGCCATGTCCATTTATACTAACAAAATATTTGCATAAAATTACAATAGATCATCAGGTGTGTCAAGTGTAACTTGAGAATTTTTTTAACACTCTTCCAGAAACTATGTAAACTAGTTACCCTAGAGTGGCCATGATTCTCCAGACAGTGACAACTGCTTCACAGCTCATATAATAATTAATGTTTTTTATGTGTCCTGTGTTAATTATCACATTAAATCCTTGTAGTCTCCTTCCTTGGGGAAGCTGGGGGAGAGACGATGTAAAATCACCATATCACTTATTAATGTGAGGAACATTATAATAAAAATTTAATTCAGGACTATTGCTATCTTTTTTATTCCTTATATAAATTTATAATTATATGAATATTTAGAACATTCTCAACCAATTTTTTTCTCCACTTGATCTAATCAAGAAGTTGATAGAAGAGGCTAATTCACTGGAGTAGACATGAAATAACCTCAGTCCTTGATCCTCTTGAAGCCAGGATCTGTTCTATTTTGGGGGAAATGATGTAACTTGTTTAATTAACATCCTCTTTAATTATTTTCACTAGGATCAGTCAGAAAATTGGTTAATGTAGCAATTCTTACTTTCTGAAGGTGAATTCTTCCTTTCTGCTTCCAGGCAGCTAATGGGGCAGTATCCAAACCCCACAATGTTATTGATGTCCTGACTCAATATCGAGGTGTTTCTTGGAGGTGAGTCCCAGTAACTCCCCTCCAATGGGAGGGAATCCTTTTTCTTAGGTTTACATCTGTATCACTTTTTTTTGTAACAAATGGAGGCTTGTGGAGAGTGAATTTAACTCCATATTTTTCACGGAGATGAACAGCTGTATTTTTTACTCATGAGAAATAAAATATTCAAACTAGTGACTGTGTGGAGTAGGATGTAGTGTGGCTGGAATAGGCCTGGTTATGCAGATGGAACAAGGTCCTTTTCTCCTGTTATGGTTGTACCTATTGTAAAGGGAACTTCTAGACCCCAGTGGCATTGCACCACTGAAATGGTGCATTTCTGTCCCTGCTCTTTCAATACCTTGTCTGCTCTTCCCTACGGTGGCCCATGTCACTCATGTGTCTCATTTAAAACCAGTGGTCTATGTTAAGCCAGAATTTTTTGCTGCTTCTATTTTATAGACAGTGTCTATTTCCTTGACCCTTTCCCAGTATTGCTTACATCATGCAGGACAGTTTATCAATTATGATTCAGTACAGACTGTTACATATGCAGTGTTTAATTAGATAGATCAAAAAGCTGCTCTGAAGACAGGCAACTACATTCACTTATTATTCTGCAACTGTATTATTTAACACCAAACCTGTCGGGCTGATTTTCTGTTCATAATTTCTAATCCATCTGAAATACCGCAGCTCTGTAACAGCTTTAAACAGGGACTAGAGCACTTCAAAATACTCTCTTCCAAATTAAAGAGGTGTTATAGAGATGCTGTAAGTCCAGCATTTGATATGTGGATCTTTGATAATATTCTACTGACATTTGGAGGGAAAAGCATTCTCTACAGCATGAAGGAGGGTGAAGAGCATACAGACATATGGTGAATTTTACTGGACTAGTAGAATTTTTTCAGTTGAGTGAAAGGGAGGGAGGTATTGAGTATACTTATCACTGTGAAATACATGCTTTTAGAACTAGTTGTTATGGATACAAAGGTTCTGTTAACTAAAAATGGAGGTAATAATTTTTTTAACAGGGACAATAGTAGCAAAGATAGCAGCTTTTAAAATTGCTTATTTCTTTCATGTAGGTTGAACACATGAAAAAAATGAAAGGGCAGCTCGTATACAGGGGTTTTCATGTAATTATTGTGATTATAACAGTGTCTCTGCTTTTGTGACCCCATTGGTATGCACACAAAGAGCTTGTTTTGACTTAGGACGTGCTGTGTACATGTGTAGAAACCCCATGAGGGGGAGCTGCCTTACCAAGTCCATTCTATCTTGGAACATTTTTCTTCTTTCTTTTTAACAGTGTTGGAGGAAATGAAAACATAAGCACGGTCACGACACTAGCAAGTAAGTGCCTTTTTTCTGTGAACCTGATAAGTATCTTGAGCTGTTTATTAAAATAGCTGTTATTATAAAAAAAGACATGAGGAAAGGTTTACAATTTGTAGTATGACAGAAGCTATCCCTTTGTACTCAATGTCCAGTGCTGAGTAAAAGTTGCATAACAACCAGGCTGTAATTTGCTGTGCATGACTTAACTATGTATTTTGTAATTCCTAGGGGTTTGGTTGTTTCAGTATTATGCTGTTGGTTATAATTCTGTCCAAAATGTGTTGGGCATGGAGGAATCAAAGATCTTAGATCATAGCCTAAAGAAACTGTTTTGACTGTACAGAGAAGTTGTTCTAGGCAGGAGCAGAATCATGTTACAAGATCAGATTTTACATGCTTTTTAGATGTCAGGAAATTTTAGATCTGGGGTGTTTGTAAGGCTGGTTTGTAACCTAAGATCTAGAAGGGAATGTGAGGTCTTTGGGGTTAATACATCTGGGGAAATCAGGCCAAAGGATTTTATTCCAAGTCATCTGCAGTTAGAGTACGATGGCATGAGAGTCTCTTGCCTGAGCATAGGGTTACTCAGCTTCACTTACCAGGCAAAATGGCATTGCTAGCCAAGATGATCACATTAAGTTATGAGATATCTGAATTAATGAAATTCAGAAATCTTGAAGGCAAGGAAGAAGTTGTGTGGTGATAATCCCCATGTCAACTGTAATTCAAGGCTAATTTTTGATGGGTATCTCCTAAAGCTTTTAAATTATCTTTTACTAAGGTCTAATCTCTATAACCTCATTTGTGACTTGTTGAAGGAAGCAACATTTCAGGCTGCTGTCTTTTTCTGCAGACATTCTTCGTGAGTTCAACCCATCCCTAGTGGGGTATTCCACTGGCAGAGGAAAGGAGACTTCAAAGAATGCTGCACTCAACCAAGCTGTGGCAGGGGCTCATGCGGAGTAAGGGAAAAACCATTTTCACTTCAACCGAAAGTTGTTTTTTCTTTAAAACTTGGTTCTAGCTAAAAAAAGGCCCAAAGTCTGTACTTGGGCAGGAGTGCAATAAGGTTGTTAGGCAAGCTCAAATCATTTGTTTTTTAGCTCATCTCTAGCATGAAGGCCAAGAAATGTGATGGGGACTTTGCAATGTTTCTAATCTATGTCAAATAAATTAGTAGTAGAAGCAATGCTTTCTTTAGCATTTTTGATCAAGAATCACAAAGCACTTTACAAGCACTACTTGGAAAGCTTCTTCACATCCCTATTCTGAGGCAGAAAAAAAAATATACCCCTATTTTATTGGTTGGTATATATTGGTTGTGTAGAGAATCAAAGACAGAGAAAATTATTAATAGTTTCTGATGAGTCTGTGTCAGAAATTCATAGAAATTTTTTTCTCTTGGGAGCACTTCTTATGAGACATGCATCAGTGGTTTGAGTGCATATAATAACATTGATACATGCATGGATGCTTCAGTGATACGTGTATCAATAGCATCTATTTGATGTTGGGAAGGAGCAGAGGGCATTTATTTTGTGGCAGTATAGTAAATTTTCTATATAGCTTGTAAAAGTGGAATTATGCAGTGTTTGCAAAGGGTACAAGTGCCTGTTGGATGCTAATTTTTTTCTCACTTTTTTCCCCATCAGTTTTTCAAAATATACCCTTTTCTATCTATCATACCTCTAATCCAATGAAAACTGGACTTTTCTAGAATTGTTTAGGCACCATGTGAGGGTTGTGTCTTTATTTCCTTTTTAAATTTTGTTATTTTACTTTTCTTTTTAGGAATGTTCCTGGACAGGTTAGAAGACTTTTGGACAGAATGAAGAATGACTCTGTGAGTCTAATATGTCATTAATATCTTTAGAATGATGAAGTTATATGACATCACAAGTTCCTGACAGACCAACAGCAGATGCTAAACATAAAAGCTATGGGTACAGCAGTGTACCATGTATTATTCCCAAGTGCAGAGAGTGAGTGAAAACAAAATAATCTATAGCCTCTTCTTAAATGAATTTATAACACCATGTGCTAGTTACCATAAAACCCAGATAATTATAATCTTATCATTTTTACCACAAGTGGCCGCTAAATTCAGTGCTATTACTTCCCCTCCCAACCTATGTCATCATGTAAGATGGCAGAACTTTTCGTCTGCTAGGATTTTGCTGTGGTGCTAATAATTATCTTGTAAGTGTATGGTTTTGCCAGCAGTAATGATATGTGCCAGGATGTTGAGGGCAAACTTTTCAAGTGGCAAATCACATGGAGTGAACATGTGAAGTGAGGAAAGAACTTGTCTTCTTTAAAACCAATTTATTCCCTTCTTTCACAAATCTGAGTCATCAGCTGATTTTTTTACTTACATGTTTGTTGTTAGGAATGTTTTGATTAATGGCCTGTAAAACACATATCAAGCTGAGGATTGCTTGCATATTTTTCACCTTGGCTACTGCTTTGAATGTTTGCTATTTGTAATTTGACAAATATGCTGTACAATCTGTGACCTAAGTTACACGATATTATTTTGGCTTTCCAGTTGTGCATTTGGAAGGCAGCCAAAAAGCCTTCAAGATAACTCTATGTACATGTCTAATATAAATACTCTGGTGAATACATATTGTTAAAAATATTTGCAGTACCTTCCTTTTTGGTTCACTTTCTCATAAACAAGATTTCACTCTGATAGCTATACATGAAATGAGATTAACAGGAATAGCAGCTAGCAGTGTAGCAGTTGGATGGTTTTTGTTCAAACCATTCAAGGCTTCTAAGTCTACTCTGTCATACTTACCAGTTTGGAAACATCACACAACAGAAATTATAGTAAATGCCATAGATTTAACTGATAAACTTTTCTTTATTTAACCAATAAACTTCTGCCTGACTGGAAAGAATGTTCATACATCATATAGCTTGTACATCTTTGATTTAAGACCTCTTTTTAAAATTTTCCCTCTCTTTCTAAAACACCTGTTCAATGCAGGAGGAAAATTTCCCCCTCATTTTGTTCCGATAAGTATGTTTTGAGACCAAACAACCAAACAGTATGTTTACTAGCTGGAATATTCTGCCTTCTGCCTTTGAAGATAGATGTTTTTAAACCACTTGAGGCTAGTATACTGTTGCTGCTTTCTTAGTGCTGTTTTGCATGGAAATTAAAGCGTTAAGATATTTAATACAACATCAGCTACATTATACTAAGCATATTGGAACCTTTTCTCAAAGCTAAGGAGGCGTGCATTTCCTGAAGCATAACTACCTTCAGTTAACTAGTCCTTTGCAAAATCCTTCCAGAGAAGTGCTATATTTTTTTTACCAGCATTGTTAGACAGAGTTAATATTGCCCCTCTGTTCTTCACAGTTTCTCTCACAGCAGGACTGAAGCATAGTGCTCATAAGAGTTTTCCAGCAGGATAGCTGCATTATTTATGACACAGTAAAACATATACCATTATTTTTTTGCAATGAAAATATATCCCTAGGACTGCAGGAGTCACAGTGTATACACAAGATATTACTAATAGAAGCATACAGGTGGATTTTAAGCTGTACTTTTTTGAAGCAAATATTTTTTCATGGTACTATTGATATTGCAAACCTTCTTTGGGTCATAGTATTTTCTATGCCTTCAGTCATGACTACAAGTGCATTTTTGTTGAGCATGTTTAGAGAACCGTAGCCAGACACCCTGAGAAATGTTTGGTTTGTATGTTGCCTTCCTCCTCCCTCCTCTTTTTTCCTATTTGATATTTAATTTTATTAACAACTTTTATTCCATCTCCTTCTGCGTGCAGAGAATAAATTTTCAGACTGACTGGAAGCTCATAACACTTTTCATAGGAGGAAACGACCTATGCGGATTCTGTGTCAATCCAGTAAGTCCCCTGCTGCCTGCAGCAGAAACTGGGCCAGCCTGGGTGTAGGGTCTCTGTGCGTTGCAGTGGGTGAGAGGGCAGAACTCATTGGGTGGGACCAGAATGAAGTAGATCTTGTTTGTGCAGCTCTAGAATGTAACTGCACAGAGACCTTTAGTTTGTTCACCCTTATGTTATCATAAACAAAGTGGTATCTTTAGAATCTTATCTTTTTAGTATATTACATAATTGTGTCTACTTTGTCTTGCTGCTTAGTAAGATAACTTTCCATTATCTAGTCACTTTAGCACCTGTGGATAAAAGGTCAAGGGTTTTTGCTCTTCTTTGCCTTGTGTACAGTCTCACTCCTGTGTCTTAGCTGGTGCTTTCTTGCCAGTTTCAGTGCAATGGGAATGGTCCTATGCACAACTCTCTCTGGTGCAATTATATATAATTTAGTATATATTGTATATAATATGGCCTTTGGTATAGAGGGAGGTGAAAGGTGGTGGCAAGTTCCTCTCTTAGTGATGAGTCTTACCTACTAACTAGCAGAAGAGCACATACTTTTCATTCTTCGTGATTAGGTTTAGATCAGGAAAGACAGCAAAGCAGCACAGTAAGATGGTTATAAAACAAGGAAGGAGCAAATTAACCATTCCTACCTTCTGCTTCTGACCCAGACCCAAAATGGCAGACACACGAATATGAGTGACAAGGAAATGGTGCATCAGGAAATCACAGTGATGCTTCCTTTATGTTTCACAGCTACAAATAGTGCCAACCACAATGCTCTTGGTGAGCTTTGATTTAGGAAATGAATAAAGCAACTGAACTGACTAGTTTTGTAGAGTAGGCCAGTGGGGTCTCAGTGAACAACTTCTGTTTGGATTTAAATCAAAGAGAATTAAGGTTGAAAGTAAGACAGGCGTTTCTCATAGGGAAGTTTATTTCAGTGTTGAATAGCTCCACGAGTGAAGAAATAAAAGTTGGATTACTTAAGACAATTAAATTAGAGGTTTTAAACCACTCAAATAGAACAGGAAATTTTGCCACTGAGAGGCAAGTATATAAAGTGATTAAATTCCCAGATAAACGCCTAAGTTTTGCCAGTTATTATTTATGGCAGGTAAGGAGCTTAGGGGAGGCATATTGCTAATATTTCATATTGCAGAAACAAACTTACTTTTACTCAAACAGATCTCTCCCAGAGTCAGTCCCTTGTTAGTGAATTGTTAGCCCTGCTTTTAAGATTGGCCCAAGCAAGCCTGGGAATGGGGGATGTTGTGATGTCTGATAATGCCCCCTGAATTTGCTCAGGTATCCTGTGACTGCTAAAGTGAGACAGCTATGATGGGAAGGCAGAAAAGCAGAGACAGGACAGTTTTGCCTAAGACACTGTTACGTTTGACCCAAGAGTTAGAAACATGAATGCTGCTGTGAGACACTGCAGCTGGTCACTGTTTCTGCCTGCTTTACTAAACTGATAACAAAATTCAACCCTCTTGATTCAATAGGAACACTATTCTCCTGAAAACTACACCTACAGTATACAAACAGCTTTGGACATACTTCACAGAGAGGTAAAGTAGACTTTTCTAGTATGTGGAGTGGGGGTTGTGTTCTGCTTGTAAAGCAGTTGCTGATTATTGCTTGGGAATGTAGTTCCCTGCTTGCATCTGCAGAGCACTGCTATATGCAGAGATTCTTGCTTGCAGGGAAATCTTTGTGAGAGGCAGAAAGGCTAGAGAGGTATTTTGCTGAAGGAATAGGGTTGTGATTGGTTCTAGCAGATGTGCTGGAGACAAGTAACAGAAAAAGCATTGTAACAAATTTGAACAAACATACAGTATTCAGTGGTTAGAAAATGCTCATTCATTATACTGCAAGTAAGTTTGGTTGGATTTTTTTGGTAGTTAAGAGAAAGATTCTGATAATCCAGATGAGGTGAGGATGATAAGAGTGCTCAAAGAATGAGCAGAAATCTGAGCCATGGTGATACCTTGTCCTAGTTTCAGCTGGGATTAAGATAATTTTCTTAGTAGCTAGAACAGCATTGTGTTTTGGATTTAGTATGGGATTTGGTATGAGAAGAATGTTGATAATATACTGATATTTTTTGTTGTTGCTAAGAAGTCAAGGACTTTTCAACTTCCCATGTTTTGCTGGCATGGAGATGCACAAGAAGCTGGGAGAGAGCATAGACAGAACAGATCCAAATTGGCCAATGGGTTTTGGTTGGGCTGTTTTGGGTTTTCTGCTGGCCTTGGGGTTGATTTGGGTTGGTTGGTTGGTTTGGGGATTTTTTTTGTTTTCTTTGTTTTTTTGTTTGGTGTTTTGTGTTTTGTTTTGGTTTTTTTTTTACAACTTATATCAACTCGTTTGGACTTTATTGAAGTCGTGGTTCTCAAGTGACTGGCCATCAGCATGTAAGGTAGAACTAGGCAGCACAGGCAGGGGCTGTAATTTAGTATTGTATGTGTGGGGGATTAATTATTGAGAAAGTACTTTGAACACCTGTGTTATGAATAATGCAAGCTGCCTGAATCAGCAGGCTGCTACCTGAGGGCTGCTGTGGCTGTGCAGGGCCAAAGATAGCACAGTGTGCTCCGGGCACTGACTCTGGGTTTCCTTGTTCTCTTGGCAGGTCCCACGGGCATTTGTGAACCTGGTGACAGTGCTTTCCATAACAAGCCTCCGGGAGCTCTATGAATCAAAAGCCAATAGCTGCCCAAAGCTGCTTATGAGGTCTGAAGATTATTTGTTACAGCTCTCACTGTTGCTTACAGAAGGCTGCAAGGTCTTCTTGGGAAACTGTTTTCTTAAAGGGAAAAGGTTCTAGTACTTCAGACCACCAAATGTGCTCCTCTGTGCACACACATGTACCTACACATTGATTTCAACACAGCATTTAGAAATACCTATCTGTCTGTTAGGTCTCTATATCTGAGCCCTGTTGTTTCCACTTTTTGTGGAGGTCCCTTTTTAATGGCTCATAACTCATGCTGCAGGGGAGTTCAGGCCTGCACAGAAAAGCTCAGCTGTGCATTCTTCAGGCAAAAACAGGAAGAGATTAAGACACAAGGTTTTCTTGTTTATCACTTTAATCTAGCTTTATTTACAGATTTACCTTTCTGCCATCTTAAATCTCTGGCTCTTGTTTCTGTAGTTTCTGATCTGTGTAATCTCATTGCAGATTATTAGTTTTATTGTTAATTAATCTCTTAAGTGGACATCTGGGATGCTTAATTGTACTACCTGTTGCCTTGTGGCTAAACAATCCTCCCAGGTCAGCCTGAATCTGCCACTGAGGTGGCAGGTCTGTGCCTCAGTGAGCTTCTGGTGACTCTGTTAGGGTCCAGCATGTCCCCCCAGGCTTGGTCCTGGCAGGACTTGCTTGGGTTCAGAAAAGCATATCTTCAATTTTCTAGATAGACCTGCAGAATAACTTTGTCCTGTGAATGTAGGCAGTCATTGCTTCTCCCACTGCTTGGGCCAAGAAGCTGGTACACGTACCATCAACAGAGAGTGCAAGAGTTAGCTTGGAGGCCAGAGTAACAGGAGAACTACAGGGTCTCCTGTACCCAGCTGCCTCTGTAGAACATCTGCTTTGAATCCATCCTGCTGGATCCCTTCATCCATAAGGGACTCTGCAGCTGCTGACAAGGGAGGTGTGGAAACTAAAAGAGCCTCATGAAAGAAGGTGGTTTTACTGGAGAAGTGTAGATACGACCTTCTTGTTCTGATTTAAGTACACTCTGGTGGCTGTCAGTGGAAAATTAGCTTCTAAATTCAGACTGCTGCTGTTTCCAATAACCAGTTGTAGTTTTTATTTTTAACAAAGGCTACTGGCTAGAGTGCACGTGTATCTCAAAACTCTAATTATCAGATAAGGGGAGTTACTGGAGCTTTTAGGATTAGATTATCTCAAGATACATGTAGCCTTTTCCCATAATTTCAGGTGCCATGTTGAATGTAACATTTGCCTGTCTGGCAGCAAGACAAGTTTACAGGGTAATAAGCAGACCCTGTGTGGGATAATAAATGCCATGCTACTGAATTGAAGAAGGACCTGAAGGAGTTTTTTGATCTTCAAAGCTTGTCTCTATTTTTCCAAGAGTAGCAAATAACCTGAAGAGATATTATGTCTTCACTAATTTTGTTTTGCTTATGTTACTGAAACGCTTCTGAAAACACAATTTATCTTTGTATTGCCTTCATATAAATGTGCTGTAGAAGTAAAATCTTGGTTTTTCAGCTGCTCTCAGTTAAGACAAATTTGGAGGTGGTAGGCATCTGTGTATGCTTTGTATGTATCAACTGCATCTCTATAGGAGGTATTTCTCTAGGAGCTCTCTCAGGGATGCTTTACTGTGATCATATGACAGGATTTTTAAAATGAGCCCTTTTTCTGATTTGGGTTTGTCAAGTAATAATGAGGCATGCCCAGGAAGTGGGAGCATCAGAAGAGAAAAACCATTTGCCAGAAGGGTCAAAACTTCAGGGGGAAATAAAGGTGGCCAGCAAGAGTTCACTGAAACTTAAAATGGCTCAGGTTGCAATGGCTTTTTAAGGATGGAGATTCCATCATCAGTCTAAACATTAGTTTTAGTGCTCTACCATCTTCCATGCTAAACATCCTGCAACTTGTGACTCTCTCCGTTGATCAGAACAAATTTGTGGGAACTCTGTCTTCACTGAAGGATGCTGAAACATAGTTCACATAGTTCTGCTGAAACAAACCACGTTGCACAGGTGTCTTTTGTGTTGGGTTGCACCCCAGGTGCAGGTGGCAGCTGAGCACCCACACAGCCACTCATTCACCCCATGCCAGCAGCACAGGGGAGAGAAAAGATGAATGTGAGCAAGAAAACTCATGGATCAAAATAAAGACAAGGAAATCACATACCAAGTGCCATTGCAGGCAAAACAGACTTGACTTGGGGCACGAAATTGAGTTTATTGTCCATTAGCATAAATATTTACTGATTTAGGTATTGAGAAACAAACAGATAAAAAAGCTAAACACTAAAAGGACCTATCCTCCCTTATTCCCAGGCTCAATTTCACTCCAAGCACCTCTCCCTACTCCCTTGTTAGTGCTGCAGGGTACCCTCAGTGAGGCATGGATGGCATGGGAGTTTGGGTTCTGAACATAGTGTTATCACTCTGCCATTCCTTCTCACTCTTGTCCTGTTCTCCAGCAGGGATTCTTCAGGCATGTACCTGCTCTTGAATAGGCTCTTCGACAGGCTGCAGTCCCTTCAGGGGAGAGTGCCTGCTCTGCCATGAGCATCTTCTCCTCTTTCCCACTGTTGTTCTCTCCTCCTCACCCTCTGGTGTTTTCTGCCATTTCTTAAACAGGTTTTCACAGAGGCACCACCATCTTGGCTGACAACCTCAGCTGTGCCTTGTGGTTGGTTTGTTGAAGCCGGCTGGAGTTGTCTGTGTCCAGCACAGGCAGCCCTGGCCTCTCCTCTTCCTGCTGTGGACACCCAGGACACTTTTTGCTTGAATGGAGCCTTTTCCTCCCTTTACATTTATGAATTGATCTGTAATAAATGTGTTTCTACTAAAAAAGCAGGACTGTGAGAGCTAAAGCTCCCATTGAGCAGCCTTTCAGAGAAATATCTTTCTGAGACATTTTTAACCTTGCAGCTTGTTAGCTTGGGAGCAGGGAAAAAAAGAGGAGCAGATCTCAGCACCATGTTCTCATCCCACAGCATGATGTGCCCTTGTGTTGTGAACCCTAAGGACAATTCCAATGAATTCAAGAAGTTGGTCTACTTTAACAGAAGGTATCAGGTAAGGCATGTAGTATTTGTCACAGGTTTAATGTCATCCTCCTGTTGATCAAGGGACCACAGAGGGGTTAATATTTGGAGGTGGAGAACAGTTTCCATTTGTCTTAATGACACATTTATTGTTGTGATTTAAAAAAAAAAAAAAAAAAAGGTGAGGGGGAGGTGGATGTAAGCTCAAGAGCTTTACAACTGATTCATTAAAATAATTAAATGAAAAGAAAAATTGTTAAAGAGCCATGTAAAGTAGAGTATGTCAGAGAGCCAGCAATTTTTTGATTACTTATCTCACTGAAGATCAGATTTAAATCCATGAACCTGATAGCTCAGGAACAAACTTTGGACATGGGATGTCAGTCTTTTTCATGCTTCAGTTTTTCTGGAAGGGAGTATTTTTGGCAGAAAATCTAATTGCTGGCAGGTTGCCTGCCCACATCAGTGAAGCAGTCACCCCCAAGCAGCCTGAGAAGAAGCCTGGGATGCAAGTCTCAAAAAGATGGTTGTCTGGTGTGAGCTGGAAACCATGGCCATGTCTGGGTTTCTGCACTAGGGTGGGAGAACCCCTGGGTGAAATGTAAATGGACAGAAGGAGGGACTTGATGAGCTAAACATAAAAGGAGTGGTGACAGCTTTTCTTTGACTCTTTAGGAGAGAACCCGCCAGCTGGTGGAGAGCGGAAGGTATGACACCACAGATGATTTCACAGTGGTTATGCAACCATTTATGGCAAATGTGAACATGCCAAAAACACAGGTAATAACAACCAAAACCCCCACCCCTACATTAACTTCTGGTGCAATTCCACTGACTTGTCAAAGTTGTCTTGGCTGTAAATGTGACCAGTAGTTTTCTGGCCTAGTAATGATTGTAGCCAGTTGAGTTAACATCCAGAATTTTTAAAAAGGCTTATGAAATAACTTGGATATAATGGGCAACAGGAATACAGACCCTGAAGGCACAATTTTGGGCACTGAGTCATCTCCACTGCAATCAAACAACAATGCAGTAAATACTTAGTTCAAAGTCAGGAAGCACTTACCCTATATCCCCATGCATCACAAAGTCCTTTCCAATGCTTTGGTAATTTACTTTTAGTATGAAACCCCACATGCTTCAGAGACTATAATGTGTGAATCTTGGGGGTAATAAAGAATACAATTAATATCTGTGCCCAGGTATAGTGTATGCAGAGTCATAGAGGTTTGTTTTCCTTGTTACTGTGAAAATCCTATTTTGAAAAGCCTTATAAGGCTTCTTAGTTCTGAGTTGCTAGCATTCTTTGGCCTGGTTTAATTCTCTTGACCTCAGAGGCATTTGCATCTACTTCAGTGTGAAGTTAGCTGGTGTACCTCACTGGAAGAGAGGGGGGATGAGGCACAGCTTGTTGCACGTGTATTGCCTCTGTGACAGCATCCGTCTCATTCTCTAGGAAGGGCTGCCAGACAGTTCCTTTTTTGCCCCAGACTGTTTCCACTTCAGCCAGAAGACTCACTCCCAGGTGGCACGTGCTTTGTGGAACAACATGGTAAGATTTCTGAAGGTTGTATTTGTCACTCCTTGTCTGGTCCATCCTGCCTTTGGCGGCCAAAAAAATATCCCAGGGGGGCTACTGTGTAGATAGTCCTATCTCCTCTGGACCCTTAAACGTTTTACAAGGGAAAAGAGTGACAATGTGAAGAAAGGTCACTCAAACTGTTAACCAGTCATATCAAACCAGTGAATCTCAGGCTGTGTTAAGGCTGAGAGTGTTAGACTTCTCTCAGGGAGATGACGCCTGCATGGCATGTTGACCATCAGGCCACGTTCATGGTGTATAAGAACTAGCTTCTTCGGTGCCCAAGGCAGCAGTGTGTGGAGGCAGCCACCAGCATGGGTGCAGTGCATTGCAGTTGTCTTTCTGTGCTGCAGAAGTGGCTTCCAGTGGCTGGTAGCACAGCATTACCTGTTGGTCTCTGATAGTTTTCTTGTCTTTCACTTTTCTTCTGTGCTGTCCCCCATTTCCCACAGCTGGAACCCTTAGGGGAGAAGAAAGATAATCAGCAAATAGATGATGAGATTGTTCTCAAATGTCCAAGTGAGGTAAGTTAGAAGGGTATCTGTGTATCTGTAGAGGTGCTGGGGGTCTGCATGAGCCTGAAGTGTTGTCTCCATGAGGGGAGTCTGACTCTTCCTTGCATATTTTGTGCCACTGTGACTGGTGGCAGTATGAGCATTGCCCTGTGAGATGGAGGGCAAGCTCATCTTAGGAGCAAGCTTTCTCACAGCCACACAGCATGGCTAGCTGAAACACAAGGGAAGGGTTTTTGGCCTACCTAGCCAAGACCATCAAGTATCCACGCTGAGTGACAGAGCTTCAGTGGGAGAAACAGCAATGATGGCCCAAGTCAGCACAGGTCACTGGGACTACCTTGCAGAGGGACCACAAGCTTCTTGTTAATCCTACACAGCAAGGTCCCAAGCTTATTTTGTACATTCCAGCTATGTAAAAATACTGTCTCAGGTTTACAGTGTTGTATGCATTTTTAAAATGCTGCTTTTTTTTTTTTTTTTAATCCCTGGTGTTCATCTGCATCACGTGGCTAGTAATCTACAGACACCTGAGAAGTGAAGGTTGGAGAGTGGAAATCTCTATATATTCTTCTGATGATTTGCAGTGACTCACATTACCATTTTTTATTATTACTTTTTGTAGGCTGTGCCTTTCCTGAGGACCTACAAGAACAGTAATTACACGTACCCTAGCCAAACCCCAGTAAGTGTCAACATCACCATCCCATTGTTACTCTGCTGAGTCTGCTCCTGTATAGTAACCAGATGAGTAATGTTCTGCACCACAGGTGAAATCAGTCTTTGGCCAAAGGAGTTTGGGAGGCCAAGTGTATGGCAGGGAAGAGGAAAGAATTCCCTGAATTAGGCAAAATGTATCCAGAAACACATGTAAGAACGCATGCTCAGACAGTACAGTTATCAGTACAGTACTACTTTAATTTGTGCAGCACTGAATATGACTTATTGAGTTGAGCAATCAAGTCTTGTCTGGTTAATTATATGCTAGAAAGGCTTTGGTTTATCCACCTGGCCTCTGTAAGGAATATCCCAGTTACTACTGACTGTATTTCCTAGCAAAATGGTATTCAGCTTTTCTCTTCTCTTCAGAACTATGGAAGCCAGCTGCTGTGCGAGGACAGGTCTCCCTCCTCCCCTCCTGCAACTTCAGGTAGTCTTGCCTGCTTTCTCTTAAGAGGCTGAATTGCTTTCAACTGTCCTTCAAGATGAGTGAATATTTTTGGTGAAATGACTGGTGAACTGTGAAAAATACTGCTCAGAAAAGATGCAACTGCTTAATAGATACAATGTTGTACCATCGCTTCTGCCTTACCTCACTGCCAGTGGGGAACTTTAAAATATCTCATGATAAAATCCAAATTTGTGTGCTGACATAGCCTGTAAGTGATCCCACCTAAATCTTGGGGAACGGAAGTAGAAATCCAGCTTTATGCTTGTTAGTCTTTGACATAGCAGTATTCAGTTTTTAAAATAACTTCATATTGTCTTCCCCTTAGTTTTCTCTGCCTTATAACAGCTTTAACAAGATATTCCTGCTTTGTCTTATACTGCCTCCTTTTACCTTCATCTTAACACTGGGTATTGTTTGCAGCTTACTGGTACTTGCTCCTTGCTTTTCTGCCTTTTCAGTAGTAATGTTAACCACTGAGATGCTCAATAATATGCACATGCTGCTGCTACAACCATGCAAGATAAGCTGGAGTGAGCTCCTGCTTTATCTCTTGGGTACTGGAAAAACATGTTAGAAGGCACAATGGCATGTTTCATATGTAAAAAAGAATAGCTATTTCCTATCCAGGTTCAGCTGCATCTGTTTCCTTTGCAGTGCATTCCCTAAAGCCAGCTGATGTGAAAATTATAGCAGCCCTTGGGGATTCTTTGACGGTAAGAAGATAGTGTTTCTACTGTTCTCTTGGTAAAACTACAAACATGTGCCTTCTCCGGTGGAGGGAAAATAGCTGTTGTACCTAGAAGTAAAGATCCATTAATTCCTGGATGATAATAGATCCAGCAGCTACAAAAAGACAGAAGGTGTCAGTTCTCCAGCACTCTGTTCCCCCCACGCACATATTCACATACTTTTTGAACTCAGACAAAAACACAGACAAATCCTTTAAAGAGGAGCTTAAATGGTTTGCTGAACTGGAAACAGAAGAGATCAGATGCTGTTGAAATTAATGGGACACAGCACAAGCCTTAGGTGACTGTGTTTTTTAAAGTCTTTCTGAATAGGAACAAACTGGTGAACCTGTTCTTTTGTCTCTGTTCTTTCAGGAACAGAATATGACTAAGGGACTTTGGATAATAGCATTTTATTCATTTTGGCATTAATGAGATAAGGATGTACAGAGGTGAGAACCCTCTGACTTTGTCCATCTCAGAAGATATTAAGTCTTTTTATTGTGCCTGTTTTAACTCATAGCCAATGTCTTTGTCCAGATGTAGTTCTTGCTGAGGATTATCATCTTTGGTAGCCTAGAAAAGGAATATGTCTCAAGATCCAGATATCCTATATTCCAATTATATCTTTCTGCCTAATGTTTTCATACTGGTCAAAGACTGAAACAGCCAGTTCAAAGTAAACAATAAGCAGAAAGACATAATTGGAATATAGAAAGACATAATTCTCTGAATCTGAACCTTAACAACAAAGATACTGTGTATAAAAAACATGAAGCCTTTACAACCCTCTGGCAGACATGTTGCTAAAACTCCTACACAGAGGAGGCTACTGAAATAAATAGAAGCACTTGAATGCAAACCTGCAATATTGACAAATTAAAGATATTCTGGATATAGCTGTGGTTGTTATAATATCTTGCAGGTGTTTCTGCTTCTAAGTATAGTCTGTAAGAGCTGAGAGTAAAATATGCTTTCATAGAAAGTGCAGCAGTGCTCTGCTTTCTCAGAGCTGCATTTGGCCCACGCATAGTAATTCTAAACACCAGTCTTCCATTAACTTGATAAAGCTAATGCATAGGAGAAAATGTAGTGTTGTGGTTTATGCTGAAGTAGCAGCAAATAGTCCCCCTGGTCTTGTGCTGTACTAAAGTACTAACCCACACCCAAATTTAGCATGAAACTATAGTATCACAGCTGGCAGGCATTCTGGTGTTGAATTCTGGTGTTGTTTTGGGAGGGGTGTAGTTGGTAGCTTGAAGCCTCTTGCTTCCTCTTAGCTTCCCCTCTTACAGGGAAAGTCCTATCCTCATTGCTTCAGTACTACTACAGGTCTCTGCACTTAGCACAGAACTTTTCAAATTGGTGTAAAAGCATTACAATGCTTCTTTCTGTGTTATGTATGTTTTTTCTGACTTCATTTAGTGTTTCTTAGTGTTTCTTATCATTAGCCAAAAGTTTTGCGTGTGTGTTTGAGATGGTTTCATCATTTTTGAGTAACACTATTGTAAATGAGTAATTCAGCTTATCTAGACCCATGAGAAGAAAGCCTTTGTTCCATGGCTCCATCATGTACTTTGTGCGTCATGTACAATATGATGCTTGTAAATAATTGTGAAAGGTATTGGTGCATTCTTCAGGAGGAGGGTTGAGGAGAAGCCAGATGCCTTCTAAAGCTTTTGAAGAGATGCATTCAAAAGTAAATAACATGTCTACGTATGAATGACTATTGTATTAGTAATTGTGCTTTAATTTCATTTGGTTAATGAAAAATAATGTCCAGGCTGGTACAGGAATTGCCTCAGATAATCTCATGGAATTGGGCACTGAATACCGGGGACTGTCTTGGAGGTAAGTCTTCAGCCAAGGTGGTGAGATGTGTATTCTCTCCTGAAAAGAGTATTATTCTCTTCCACATGTTTTGGGGCTTTCAGCTCTCAGAAAGTTGAAAAAAAAAAAGTTGCTTCCTGAACTAACATTTCTTGTGAACACATATCAAGATCTAGGATTTGCCAGAAAACACTTTCAGCCATGGATTTTAAGCTAACCTTTTGAATTCTGTCATGCTTTCATCTTTGGCTGCTTGTGAAGTTTAGGGTTTGGGGTTTTTTTTGTGGGTTTGTTTTGGTTTGCTTGTTTGTGTGTTTGGTTGGTTTTTTTGTTTGTTTTTCTTATTTTTAAATGGGATAACAAGTTGGAAATCTACATAACTGGAGAAAGATCACTGCAACAAGCAAGTAAGAAGTGGTTGGTTTGGGGACAAATCATTAAAGTTTGCTAGTTCTGAACTTTTTGTAGTGGAGAAGAGTTTGTTTAACTGGAGAACCCTTACCACATGCAGTGCACAGTTGTAAAAAACTAAATTTTTTGTGTGACAGTGTAGCTCTGTAGATAATGCCTGAAGCAGTTCTGTGCTTTCCTAACCCCTCTCCATAAGCTAGAGTTTGGCCTCGGTGTGTCCCACCAACTGAAAAGCTGGAGAGAACATACCCTGTGCAGGAAGCAGGAGAAGAGAACAAGGAGTCGCTGCTGTAGCTCTGCTGTTCTTCCCAATAGCACTTTCCCTTCTGTCCTCTCCATGTAACCTGACAGATTGATAGTTACCAAATTAATCAACCTATGGGTTTTTTTCATGATGTGGTGTAGGTTTTAATTTTGTTTCTTCTCTGTGTTCAGCTAAGAGATGAGTGACTGGGATTTCTCTTTCTCATTTTAGTATTGGAGGAGATGCATCATTAGAGAATGTGACAACTCTACCCAGTAAGTAAATGCTTTGCTAGATCAAACAGGCAAGACTGAAGAGAGGGAATGGGCTGATTTCTGATTGGTTTACAGAGAGCTCTTAGGTGTCTCGCAGGCACCATCATATTACTGAGGATTTTATGTTAGGCCTTAACCACAGAAAATATGAGAGATAACTGCACACGGTAGTCCTTGATTCTGCTCCTGTTACCCTCTGGTGACAATGCAGGGCACAGCAAGCGTGCAGTAGCCGCTGCCAGCTGGTGGTTCCTCTCGCCACTGCTTGGTGGATCCAACTGGTTGAGCGGAGGCTGCAGCAGTGGTGCTGTGCTGTCAGAGAGCACAACTGGCAGTGCTGCTGTGCACTATCCCTGTAGCCAAGAAGCAGACGTAGGCATTTTCCTTTCATTGTCATTTTCTTTTCCAGACATCTTTCGAGAGTTCAATGTTAATATCACGGGCTATTCAACCGGCACTGGGAGCGTGAATGATTCGAATGCATTCCTTAACCAGGCAGTTCCTGGAGCTCAGGCTGAGTACATAGCTTTTTTGTTTTACATTTGCAGATGATGGATGCTTCATCTAATTCCCTTTCAACTGTCTCATGTGCTGTCACAACTTGCTCTGAATAGCAAGCAAAACCAGTCTAGTCAGAGTTGGAAATTGGCACAAACCTGTTAAATCTACAGGCTTATTTCATAGCTGAAGCTTCAAATGAAGCCAACAGTCCTGGTTATGAAATCCACAAACAAGAAACTGGCAGAAACTGCTTGGTATTGATGGTTTCTACTCTTCCTCTTCAACCTCTATTCATTTATCTATGATCTCTCCTTAAATGTCTGAGAGCATGGATGTTTTCAGGAAATGAGCATGTAGTGGATTGGTAAAGAGATACTAGGAGAAAAACTAGATGAAATCTTCCATGTTCTGGCCTAAGGCTTCTGGATATACAAGCAAGAATGGCCAAGAGAGAGGAAAAAAACAACAGCCACAGTCTGGAATCTGGAGAAAGTAGAATTGTGGATGGTCAGAATTGTGGATGGTTATATGTGTGTTTTGGTTCATTGTAGACCTGGTGTAGTTGCAGCCAGTTCTGCCAATGTAATAGGAATTGTAATATCTTGCAGTCATCTGAACTTGGCTCTTTGCTTTTAGCCACACCTGGAAGGCTGCCTGAGTTGAGATTTGCAGTACTGCTTATCCCAGAAATCCCTGGCTTCTTATTGAGAGAGTCAGTGCTGTTTAATTAACAAAACAGATGGCTGCTTGAGTTTTGTGATAGTCTGGGCACAGGTTCTGGCAGACCATGCATGGACTTGACATTGTTAGTTGATATTACACAGTTTTTAATTTGCTTGTTTGTTTGTTTAAAAAAAAAAAAAAAATCCTCTTCCCAAAGAGGTCTTGGAAGTGAGGTTAATAGGCCAAGTGAGGTGTTTGAATTTGCTCTATCTAAGCAAATATCATTGGGATTTATCAGGTGTTTATTTCTCTCCGGAGGGCCTTGAGCAGCTTCTGACTCATACTAGCAATCTCAGCAAATGCATGGATTTTCTGACAGAAATGGTCTGCTAGGTGCCCTGATATATCCTGCAGCAGCCCATACCTGAGAGAACGGCTTTTTTTTCCTAGTGATGAGTGAATCTATCTGTGTATGTCAGTGAAATGTGAAAGGATTATGGCCCAGGTTCAGCCATTAATAAGAATTTGTTAACATACTTCTATGTGCAGCATATATCCAGATTAGCTTTAGCTTTTTCTTGCAATCGGAAAGAATAAGATAGGTGCCTGTCTTGTATTTTGTGTCTGTTAAGTCATAAACAGGCTTTTTGGAGCAGTGGGAGGACTTCAAACGGATACACAACCTCCTAAGTCTCCAATATGACTTAAAACAGTTTGCATCAGTAGTAACTGAGGCATTACTATTACATAATTTTTGTTAGCTGTATGAAATGAGTTGATGGATATGTGTCTAATGAAAAATTGTCTCCTTCATCTATACCAATTAGCCTTCCCTCTTCCCATGCAAGCAGCTAGACTGGATAAACATGATGAAGTGGAGCTCTCTATGTTCTGCAGCCATGTTTTGTAAACATTCAGCAAGGAGATGCAGAGAATTGTCCCAGACTTCTGCTAGTCTTCTGTTGTTTCTGTCTCATAGCTCTCCATAGAAAGGTGTGCAGAAGTAGAGTCCTGTAAACTACAATACTGATCTCCCTCAACTTTGAGATGCTTCTTTTGCGGTTCTGTTCTGTCACATTGTGGCTCTTAAATGCATCTGAGAAGATGAATGCATCCTAGTTGAATACTGGAAAGTATTGCAACATAAGGAAATGTTTCTCCTGCTTTAGGTGTTTGGCTCTAGAACACAATCCAGCCTTTATATTCATCAGTCAAAAATATCCATTTTCCTATGATTCAGAGAGCAAAAACAGTCCATCAGCTAATGCTGGCATTTCAGAATTGTTATCTGGCCTGTCTCAGTTTTGGGTGCCAAACTGGAAACTGCTTTCCAGAGGCTTTGGAACCTTTCTGCATTCAGGTAATTCTGCATCCTGTCCAGCTTTTGGAAACCAGGTGTAAGGGTTTCTTAAAATTAAATCAGTGGCCACTTTGAAGGGCTCTTTAGTGAACTTGATGGCAATGTAGCAATGCAGGTCTCATTCAGCAAAAAGTTCCTAAGCCTATCTGCATTCATTGCCAAAGTGCTTATATACATACAGGAGTTAAGGATAGATCTGAAGCACGTTGCTGAAGCAGAGCCTGGCTGAGATGTCTGATTTTATGTGAAAAAAAAAGGAGGCTAAGAATTTAAGACTGAGAGGAGAGAAGAACTGACAGGAATGGTGAATATCTGTATTTCCCATTAGCAAGCCTTTCTGTTGATCAGAATATAAATTTGGTGATAACTGCACCTCAAGGACTGGTGATTGTTGGCACTGTTTCATTCAAGATGTTGTTAGATCTTACTGACTGCTTAGGTTTAGTATAAATCAGCACTTCAGTGACTGCATGAGAGATCAAAGGTGTTGCAGAGTCTCAGCTCAGTAAGTGGTGTTTTCCTCTGAATCAATATTGAAGTCAGTGCCCTAGCTTAGGGACTTCCACAGCAAGAACAGAAGGAAATTGTGACCACTTGTAGCTTGTGCTAGTTTTGGGATATAAAAAAGTGGGTTGTGACATTGGACAAGGGTAACGGTGAACATAACTATCAGATGCATATGGTGTCTGCTACAAGTAAATGGATGACAGGGCTCACTCCCCAGTAAATACTTGTATGTTAGTGTTAGATCAGTATTCAACTGGAGGAGGGTGGTGAGAGCTATCTCTTGTTCCCACAGCAAACACAGTGTCGGTGAACATAACTATCAGATATGGTTGGTGTCTGCTACAAGTAAATGGATGACAGGGCTCACTCCCCAGTAAATACTTGTTAGTGTTAGATCAGTATTCAACTGGAGGAGGGTGGTGAGAGCTATCTCTTGTTCCCACAGCAAACACAGTGTTGCAAAGGAGAGCTAAGCTCCGGTTGCCGAACAGAACAAGTGTCATGCTTATTCATGTCAGCTAATATACTTCCAGAAATGACAGACAGTCAGTGAAGTGTTTCTAACAAGAGCCTGGAGGGAGACGCAGCTCATATCACACAACAAAGCTGCCTGGAAGGCCAAAGCTTTCTGACCACATTCTCTATGCGTATTTGAGGATCTGCCTGTCAGGGCAGTCAAACAAGACTGAAGTGTTCAGCCTGTGAAACTCAAAATTCATATATACGTGTGTGTATGTATCTAATGTGTGTGTATGTATACATACATAATGTGTATATATGCAGAAAGGGAGTGCTCACCTGGCTATTGGAAAACAGCATGACTGTCATCTTGACTTGTCTGAGTAATCTTGAAAGTTTAATGGGTTTTTAATTACCTGGAAAGGCAGTGTGCAGAGAGCTGTTTTACATAACTGAAAATTTAGTATTGACTCCAGGTGGAGGGTACAGAAAAGAGGCAAGTGTGCTCTGTGGACTCTGGAACACTTCAGTATTTCAGGAGGATGAGCAGTGGTTTATGTACAAATGTTGCTCAAGAGGTCAGTTTGGTATCGGGACTTGGGATTTCCTCGTTGGTTTAGTCCACTATTGATAGGAGCCTAGTTCTAAACAGGCCATCTGCTTACAAACATGTTGCTGTGTCTGGCTTTCCAGCTGGTTTAGGCACTAAGCACTGTAGTAGAAGCTAAACTTAAGATTCCAGATTAGTTACTGATACTTGACAATTTGATCTAAGATGTCTAAAGAGCATTAATGTTGATCTCTCCGTTATGGTATGTCTTTCACTCAAAAGCTGTCCTTCTTCACAGGCACTTACCAGCCCAAGCAAGAAATCTCCTGAGACTAATGAAAACTGATCCTGTAAGTTGCCTGGGACCCCTTTAATCTTACAGCATGAAAAGAAGGAAGTGTTGCATCACATAATAGATCCACTTGCAGTGATATCATGTGGATATCACAAAGTCAAGGAAATTCAAGCTCATTCTTTTCTTCTTCATTATTGCACAGAGAATTGACTTCAGTGCTGACTGGAAGCTCATAACGGTGCACATTGGAGGCAACGACCTGTGCAACTATTGTAAAGACCCTGTGAGTAGTAGAGCTGGTTAACTCAAACTGTAGTGGGACTGCAATGTCAGTGTAGAAATATGTCAAGGGAAATGTGTGGATTCTTAGAGCCTTCCAAGAGACAGGATAAGTTATATGTGCTACTGTATGTTTTAACCATGGTTGCTGCTGCCAGTGCCCTGATATAGAAACAATTACCAGCAATAGAGTGGGATGGTTGCATTTTCTCTGGCTTACTCCAGGGTATGAAGCACTGTCTTTGCTACTGTCTTTTGACCATGAGCAAAAAGTGGAAGGGGAGAAAAGCTTCATTCCTCTGATCTGGTAACTGCTCTACCATTAGAAAGGTCTCTCTAGACATCCAGGCACTCATTTTACTGCCTTGAACTACCACTAGTCCAATCCTTTGGTTGTCATCAACTGTAATTCACAAGGTAGGGAGGTGCTTGGTGCAGGTGAGTACGTATTAGGGAAGTTGCTGCAGTGCTAAATATAATTTGAATTTTACACTTCTCTGGATTATGGAAAAGCCTTTAGGGTTGTTGTAAGGAGATCATGGGAGCTGAGTGGGCAGGTGGCAGGGAGAGGCCACCTTTCTCTGCCAGTTCTTACTCTCTTGCTTCTAATATACTAACTTATTGTGAATATTTTCAATTCTCCTGCAGTCCCTTGTGCTTGAGAAATTGTCTGCTTCTGCAGGAGCCTTGCTAGGCATCTTTGCTGCTGCTGCCAAGTTTTATAGCTTTATTTATAGATATGACCTTAGCTAGCAATGATTTCACCTAATTTTATGAGAGCTTCTCACCTGACTGTGAGCACGCCTATGGTTGCTTGGTTTATGCTGTTCAGCATGCACTCAAATTGGGTTCCTTCTTGTGTCTTTACATGAAGGACCCAGTGGATTTGGTTTAAATATACTGCTGCTCAACAAGGTTTATTTAAAATCCGAAGTTCACATTTTGGATTATTTTGTATTCTTAAAATCTCTGCTCTTTAGGAAGAAGCAAAAACATTCTACTGACCATAGTGTTATATGGCAGAAAAAGAAGTGAACTAATGTGGTTCTCCAGCCTCTGAACCAAAATGCCTTGTGTCTCCATTTAACAGTAATCTCTTCTCTTTTGTTTCCATCAGGACCACTACTCAGCTGCAAATTTTGTCAGAAGGATTCAAGAAACTCTTGATATTCTGCACGAGCAGGCAAGTGCTGTGAAATTTTCCTGGCATTATAGCTCTGTTGCCAGCCTGTTTTGACTTGAGATGCAGTCTGAAACCACAGACAGGAACACTGGACCATGGTGTTGGCAAAGAATCAAAAGCTGATTTGGGGACTTTGGTGGAGGTTTTCATTGCACTTTTTTGTTTTTTGTTTGTTTGGTTTTTGTTTGTTTTTCCCTCCTTCCAATAATGGAGAAAGGGAAGGGGTGCCAAATGGCTGGACTTTGGGGGGAAAACAAGTCCAATTTGGGCCGTATAACCAGGTTCTTCTAGGCTAAAGTCTGACTTACCTTTCAGGTTCCAAAAGCTCTTGTGAGTCTGGTTGATGTGCTAGACATCCTCCCTCTGAGACAGATGTTTGTGGATACTCAAGTTCAGTGCCCCACTTACATGGCAGAGTAAGGCTTGTTTGACTTCCTTTTGTACCTGAGCTCATTATCCAGGATGTTAAAGCATGTTCTTATTCCATGCTTCTCTCAGAATTTGAACTGGTGTTCAGAGGTAGCACTACAGTGCTAAGTACGTTGCATGCAGTGCTGACATCACCCTGCCTGATGGTGTTGCATTCCCTTGGTTTTGACCTAAGTGATGCCCTAAAACCTGCTTTCTCCATGTCTATAACTGTAAGGTTTGCTGTGATGCATAATGAACACCTCAGTAAGCTTGGGTTGAAGTTATTGACAAAGGGTTCCTCGAGATGGGGTTGAAGTCCACAAACATTTGGATTTTCAGACTTTTTGAGGGAATGTGAAGTATTTGCAGAGTAGACAGGTTTATTTGGTTTCAGAGGCTTTATTTCACTGGGTAATTAGCATTCTTTGCTGACACTCCAGACAGGGACAAATTCTGTCGTGGGAATGCAAAAGGACTTGTTGATTGGAAAGTTGTTAGCTCACAGGTAATGCAGTCAGTCCATTTCAAAGATCTCTTTTCTAGTTCCAGAGGAACTGTCATTCACCTTTGTCAGGCTGCAGGGCCTTTGGATGCCAGGGTGTCATGAATGGGACAAGCTATCGTAGTACATCACTTTAATATACCTAGTGATGAAACCAAACTGATTTAGAGTAGTATCATTCACATGAGGTAGCAAATAAGACTAAGGGTTGAAATGATGAATGATGGCAAGGACAATAAGACATTTCCACAGAAACATGACTGCACAGGTTTCCTTGTTCCTCCTGTGTCATGAGGTTGTCGGGTGGTAAAGGATGACTTCTGCATTCTTTGATCTCTAACTGTCTCTATTCCTGTTTTTTCCTCTAACTTCTCCCACAGTTATCTGTGTAGTTGTGTTCTCACAGGAGAAGAAAATTCACCAAATTTAACAATGGTGAAGGAAGCCACCAGAGCTTACCAGGTACGTAAGTAAAGAGTGGTGCAGTTACTTTATTTCCAGCTGAGATGAGCTCTTGAGTACCGTGCAATATATAAAAGCAATATTTTGCCCAAATGGGCCCTATGAGCTAAGCAGAAGGTAATCTTATGCCATCCAAAACACCACATGACCAAAACCAGCAGCAAAGCTCTTCAGCAAAATGTTGTTTTCTAGTACAGATGGATAGGTGGGAGTTTAGTAACCAAAATCCTGTCCCTCAAACATTTTGTGTTCCAGCCTTTTCAGCCACTTCGCAAGGCTCACCTTTTGCCAACATAGGTGGCTATTTCAGTTAAGAAGTAAAGGCTTTCTGTTGTTTCTCGGGCTCTCCAAACCAGCAACAAACAAACAAATAAAACCCACCTCACCTCCCCCAAAAAAACCCACAACAAAAACACAACAAAACAAACCCAAACCAACAAACCAAAACCCAGCTATGATACAGAGATATTGATGGATTATTGGTGGATTTTTTTTGTTTCTTGTAGCTTGGCCTTCAGAGACTAGTGGAGTCTGGCAGATATGATACTCATGAAAATTTTACAGTGATCATCCAGCCTTTCCTCCATAGTATCAAGATTCCTCTTGGTCAGGTATGGTCTAAAGAGACTTCTGTATGCAAAGGACTAAGTGTGGGTATCTAAATTTTAGACACTATATGCAAAATACTTTCAGCTTGTACTGTGCTTTTCTTATTAGACCTTGCTGCTTTTTGGTATAGTACATCAGATTTCTTCCTACAGTTAGCAGTTCTTTGTTCTACATATTGGGATGTCAGTATGAATTACTGTTTTGGAAAAGGAACCAAATGTGAATTAAGAGATCTGTGTATGTTCTCAAGGGTACATAAATATTTCTATTTCTGAAAATATGATTAATAAAGGACAGAGATATTAAGTTACAGTTCCTACAGCAACATAGTTGCATTGTTTCCTGGAGGCTACAGCATCACATCTTCGTGTCCCATAACTCATTCTTCTGTGTCTGAACGAAAGAGAAGTTTACAGATGATCTAGTGGGAGCAGTAGTTTTATGGAATAAGCCCTTTTTGCTCTTATTGGCAAGTATATTTCAATACCTTGAATAGTCTCAGTAGATTATAAATCTAGGAAATTACTCTGAAACTCCATTTTCTAATTTTCACTCACATCTGCACTTCCTCATCTCACTTGGAACTATGAGCAGATGGGGCAAAATACTGATCAGGGATTGCTCTGGTATAATTGAACTGGAGTTATTGCTGGCAAAGGCTTGTGATAAGTTTGAAAAATTCAAATGTTGCTACAGACAAATTTGGAAAATTCACTGAAATTTTTACTAGGAAACACTGGAGGGATTTGGAGGGATTGTCTTCATTTTGGTTTGGTTGGTTTTGTTTGTGAAGCTGGTTCATATGAAAAGTCATCACTAAGGGGTTTTAGTGCTGAGGTAGGGAACACAGAAATAAAATTAGAAAGAGGAAATATTTCTGAACTTCGTTGTAGTCTCCCAAGCATTTGAGAAACTCAGGATGCTATTTTTTTCTTCTTATCTTATACAACATTCAGCTGTTCCTTAACTAAAAGCTCTAAACTTGGCAAAAGATCAGATATAAATGCGAATTTTGGTCATAGTTCTCTAATAAGATAGTCCAAACATGCTGAATTAAAACCTCAAGTTTTGAGGAAGGACTGCTCTGAAAAAAAAAAAATTAAAAAAAAAAATTTAGTCATCTCTGACCTAAACTATTTCTCATTTAAATACTCACATGAAAGCCAAGATACTTAAATTTCCAAACTGCATTTCCTTCAGATGCTCCAGGATTTGTATCAAAGTATGGCTTTGCTCAGAAAAGAGACCACACTGGTGTACGTGGTCAGCCTTCACTCAAACACTTACTTGCTTCCTGCTCCTTTCAAATATGCAGAACACAGCTGTGAAAAAGTAGATGGGCTCTCTTCCTTCTGGTAAAGCACCTGTAATATTCTTCCTGCTGTATAAAGGTACTGGAGAGCAGTGTTGCCTGTGGTGCCAGTTCTGGTGACGTGCTGAGGAGAGAAACCCGTCTTTGTGGCAGAACACAAAGAGGGTTGACACATAATTTAAAATGGCAGTCTTGCTACTTTTTGGGTGGATCTGCCCTTGGATGCACATAAACATCTCTAGTTAAGGATTTTTGGTAGCTCATGGACCTGCTGAAATACACTTTGTATCACCAGGTAATCATGAGACCTTCTGCATTGGAGCAGCAAGAGCAGGAAGCATGAACTTCCCACGGCTCGCTCTGATTTGGCTTCAGAAAAGTCCGATTTGGAGTTGTATGGATTATTCTGCACTCAGATGTCCTTTATGTTTTTGTTTGTAGGATGGGCATCCAAATATCTCCTACTTTGCACCTGACTGCTTCCATCCAAGCCAGGCAGGCCATTCTCAGTTTGCCAAGGCTCTCTGGAATGCTATGGTAAGGTGACAGGCTCTGCATAGTGTGGTCTTTACCCAGACCTGACTGCCATTAAAATAATCTCTGTAACTAACATTGAAATGAAGGCCTGGATAATGCTGGACCTTGTATTTGTTTCTTTTTTACTAGTCAGATACTCACAAATTTCTAGTGCTGCTCTCAACCTAGAATCTCTTGCTGCTTAAATTGTGGGAGGAGAGGGGTCCTGTAAGTGAACGATCACGGTCATCTGTGATTTCAGCTGAACAATTTAAGTCTATGTCACCTATTGTCATGACAGGCAGGACAGTATTCAATAAGGATGATGTTTCTATGACCTGATGTGGGCAACTACCAAATAAAAACTTGTAACTGCATATGACAATTTAAAGTTGATTACTTGGAAGTTTGTTTAAATCCATGTGTTGTGAATGTCTCATTACCAACTAAAGTTCCTTTATTTCAGTTTAGTTTTATTACCTTTGGAAATGAGTTAAGCTCAACAAAAAGGTGTTGTTAAAGATTGCTTAAGCAAACTCCTTTTACTTAGCATGGCAGTGCAGTGGGAGCAGGCATGAAGTCAGAGGTGGTACCTCAGCTCCTGGATGGTAACTCCTATATACTTTGGGGTAATGTCTTAACAGCTGACATGATTGCTTGCAATCATCATGCAGTACCTCTAATTAAATCTGGTCTAATATTCTATGCATAAACAGCCTTTGTTGGAGATGCCCTCATGCAGCTTAGCTATAAAAATTGAGGGACTCTTCGTGTCTTGTCTTTTATGCAAGAGAGAGTTTATGACCTTGCCTTCTGGCGAAATTCCAAGGTACTTCTTGTGCCTGCCAAAATCCTCCAGGAGTTTAAACTGATCCAGGGTAGCTTTCAACCTCCCATTTTAAGATTCTTTCTAGAGTTGCTGTTTTGTTGTGCAGTTGCCATGTTCTTTCTGAGAAGTAGATGCATTTCAGCCTTGGGTAAATCAAATACCGGCTGTTTTACATAAATTTACATATTTAGATCCTTTTGGATTAGAACTGTTATACAAATGTAGGGAGAGCCAACATGGTTACAAAATCAGGGGTTTTTTTTGTCTTCCTCTCTAGCTACAGCCTGTAGGCCAGAAAGCTGACTCCTTTGATTTCATGGCTGACATTGTCCTTGACTGTCCAGCTCAGGTAAATACATCCATGTTGTGGAAGCTGCCTATCAGGAGGCTGCAAGTGCTTGTGCTTGCTGGAGAGAATGGGGAGTTGGGATATCTGAAATAAGTTTACTGAAAACTTGTGTTCTCTGCTTACTTCTGAGTGAGCAGGTGCTATCATGTACCACCTGCTCTGGTGTCCCTTGGCTTTTTGCTGTGCAACAAATACTGATTGGTAACATGATGATTTGTGTGTTTTCAGTTGTACCAGAGGTTGTGTTGTTATGTTTGTGAAGTACAGAGGCAACTCAAGCAGCAAACAACAAAATATTCTGCATTAACTTTCCCATTAGGATCAATGAGTTTGGGCACCACAGTGGCTCTGAAAACCCCCAGTATCTGTTATCACTTGAATTACTGGCAGGCTAATTTTCCTGTCCTGATGCATAACAGAGATACTTCAGACTCTTTGGAAGCTGCTTCTACAGTTATAAAACAAACTGCTGAACTTGCAGTACAGTTGAGAGGTATCATTTCCAGCACGTGGAAATGACCACTGCAATCAGCAAGAAATTACCCCCTTTCTTTAGCAGTTTCAATGAGGAGGCCAAAGAACTAAAAAGACCAGGGAACTGAGTTGTACTCTTAGGTCTGGAGAGAGTAATTCAAGTCATACAGGAGGACTGTGGCAGTATTGTGTGTCTATCCTGTCAGAAAAGGAGTATTTGCTGAGTTATTAATAAGCATGTTTCAAAAGTCCTCACATTCACTTAAATTTATCCTACTTAATTTTATCCATTGTTCTTTTCAGGCAGCTTAAATTAACTTAGCAACTTCCTCAGTGCTGAATAATGTGGCTTTTATATCACTTGCAGAGAATATATGGCCATTTTTTAAAGTAATGGTAAGCCCACAGTGCTTTGAAAAAGTCATTGATAGAAGTGCCAATAGCCTTCCCTGCTCAGAAAGCTCTGATATAGAGACTATGAAACAGTGTTACAAGTGAATAAATAGACTGTTTCAAGGGGATTTCACTTTCCGTGCTACTAAAGGGATTAGTAAATTATTTCAGATTCTGACACCCACAATTTCCATTTATTATATTGAAGCAACTTAAAGTAAGAGAAAGCCCTGCAAAAAAAATGAACAGTGGATCTTCTAATCAGTTAAATATGCCTTCTGATTTTAATGCTTGGTAAGATCTCCTCATGCAGATACTGGAGTTGCTATTAATTGAGATATTTGGGCATTCTGGTGACATTTATTTAGTCTATACAACGTGTATATCTTCCTGACAGCATGTTGCATTAGTAGGGGTCAAAAATAGCCATGTGATGTATACAGCCCCTTTTTGGAGGGAGGAGTGATCCTTTTAATAATCAATCTCTCATCTCCCCTCTGCTGACACAGGAGGAGCTGCCCAGATTTCTCTAGACTTTGCATCAGTGTCTTTTGAAAGGAATAAACATCTAATAAAGTCTAACTAATTTGTGGAAGATTAGGAGAGGAAAATATTAAACTGGAATCGGGATCTGGCATATGTAATTTTTGCCTTAAGGTGCCAAACACAAATTTTACTTCTGAATTTTAAATAAGGAGCATGGCTTTAAAATCCAGATCTCCATTTTGTAGCTCAGGCAATTCTTTTCTTGGTGATATGATCTCTTGATGTCACTTGCTATGGTCTGTGCCACATGTTTATTGCCTAATTTTTCTTACTTTTGTATTTCTCTTTCTCTAGAACAAGCCATTCCTCGGAACATACAAGAATAGCAACTACACACCTCCAACTGTGGAGCCCACTCAGGAGCCAATAGAGGTAATTGTTGCATCTTTTGCTGCATTTGAGGAGAACTATGCAAAACTGCATCTGGCAAATGTTCATACATCAGTCTGAATTTATAGAAGAGATAAAGTATTTCTTGTTTTCAGAAAGGGAGGTCTAATTTATGTTGCATTTATTCCTGTGTAAACAAATGTTAAACTCTTCCTAAAAGCCAATAAAAAATATTGTATTAATTGGTTCAACTGTATCAAGACTGTGCTGTGTAAGTCAACTGGGATGCATCATTAGTTCAGATAGTGAGTTCCTCACAACAGGGAGAAGATAACTGAGAACCCCAAGGTCCAAGATGATCTGAGGAAGGTTTAATTATTCTCTTCTTGAGCCAGTCTACTTCCATGCACTCAAGTAAGCCTAACCTGCAGAGGGCAGTCACCTTTGCATATGGCTATGTGGCCAGGTACAAAAGAGGGGATAGGAATCCGTTTTCACTATGACTGAACAACCACCACAAAGCAGATTAAACAAACTGCAGAAACTGACTTGGTGTAGGACTTGAAGAAATGGGGCAGCTATTTGCTTGACAAACAGCTGCAGGCATGCAGACTAAGTGTGCTTGGAGATGGCAGCCAAATGGGCTGGGCTGGTTCGGCTTACTGGAGGTTCTATAGCCTAGCCAGATTATAAAAACCTGTGTGTGCCCTGAGGGTTACAAAGAGCAACAGCTGTTACTTCAGGAAGCCATCGTTTGCAAAGTTGAAATGGGATTTTTATCTGTAGAGCTAGAGGTATACTTTTCATGGGTAATCCTTGCACTTCCACTGAATCTCAACAGTAATAGTTTTTAAGTGATAGAGTAAAGGAAAGAAACAGTAGAACAGCAAAGGAACAGTTTTCTCTCTGGTCCAAAAAAAAAGCCCAGCTCTCCTTTCTAGCCTCTGAAACCAATCTTTAATCAGATGGCTGATACAGACCCTACTACACAATTTTTTACAGCAACAGATTAATTTGTCTTTTTTTTTTTTTAATTTTTTTTTATTTTTTTTAACACCAACCATGTTTTCTGAAGACCACTGGTCCCTGTAGTTTGTCTGATTGGTAGAATTTGTGGAATTGTAGAATAACTAGGGTTGGAAGGGACTTCTGGATATCACTTGTCCAACCTCCTGCTCCAAGCAGGGCTGGCTCTTTGATCATCATAAGCAACTGTCTTTGCTCTTACAGGGACTGCCCATAACAACAGTCACATTTTTTCCCTCACTGCCTTCTCCGCTATGTTGTTGATCACTATCAAAAAGTATGGGCGGCATATTCATCAGCTGCTTCTGCTGGTGAACCAATATGTTCTGTGATCTGTGTTCCTCAACCGGTGGAATAAACATAATAGCTACTATATCAGCTACAAATATATGTTAAACTCCAATTATTTAGAGGCTGGTTGCTCTGTTTGCTGAAACTTTTGAAGCTTCAGAATTTTTGTTTATGTTTTATATTCAGTGAAAACGAGACCTTTTTAAAGTTTCTAGATAAAGAATAGGTTTTTAGCAAGATACATAGGAAATAATATAATACGTTAATATAGTATTGTAACTTTGCAGAGGATTTTATTGTTGTTTTTTTTTTGTTTGGTTTTACATCTGACGTCTCTTGAGACAGAGCAGGACTTCAAACCTTGAAATCCAAACTTCTAGACTGTGAATAAAACCTCTAGGCTGTAGAGGAAAAAAATTATCTTTCTTATGGAAACTTGTCATAAGCAATGTTTTTAGATTAAATGTTTTGTCTTTGGAAAAACTTTATGCTTTGGCTAGAAAATTTCACCAAAAGTAGTTATTGTTTGGATGGTATTCCACAAAAAAGAGAAAAGGACTGTTGAGCTATACAGCTGCCAACCTAGGATCTGTGTCTTAACTTGGTTTTGCCCTTCATTGGACAATGAAACCACTTACGACTTCTGTATTACCTTCTAACCACAAAGTAAACCAATTTTGTAACTTGCTGTTTCAGAATTGGGGCAGTGACTTGTCATGTCCTGAACAGGCTCCCTCCAATCGTGTCCCAACATCAGGTGAGAAAGAACTTGTAAGCTAAAATCACAAATAAGAAAGATTTCACCTGTTGTTTTTAAAAACAACAAGAACTTGCATTTTCAAGTCCTAGATGGAAAGGAAAAAATAAAAGCTGATATTTTTATCAGCAAAGGAAAAAAGTTTGTCTTGCCATACACAGGAAATTCTGCACACAGCACATTTATCATGTCCATATATCATATGCAGCAACATGGCAGATTGAAATGGCCTATGTAGGTTAGTGGCTCCCAAGTGTGACCTACCTGGTGAGCCTACTCTGACAAGGAGCACAGCAGGGGCACTGTGTGTAGTTGGAAGGTTTTAAGGGCAGGTTGCTAATGGGAAGTATCGATCTCTGACCGAAACCTGGAAACCAATTAAGAGAGATTGAATGTTTGCATCCCTAAACATATTCGATCTGTTTTGAAATTATTTTTTTTTTCCTAAGCTGCTTTGAGGTCTATTTAGTTGAGGATGCTATTGGAATAGAAGGCAAGAAGTTTTACCTTTTGTTATGCCTTTTGCCCAGCTGACACATAGAACTTCAGGCTCATTCTCCCTAGAAGTCTATAAAAATATAATCAGATTGAAAGCAAAGACTTGGATCTTTATTCTCTTAAACAGTATTTGGTGTCAGTTATCAGCAGTCATATTTTTTTCTCCTACTTGCTTTTTAGTACATGAGCTGCAACCTGCTGACATCAAAGTCATAGGAGCCCTGGGAGATTCCCTGACTGTGAGTACTGCTGTATTCCCACGTTTAGAATGTGAAGAGCAGTTGTTGACTTCTACCTAAATGTGTTCGTTTCAGGCATCATCAGATAGAAAGCAAATTGCTTTGGCTTGGCAAAGCAAAACTCACCTACCTGTGTCCCATTGCGAAGAAACAGCCTGAAGGGATTTGAGTGACACTGGTAGTTGTGTAATCTGGTAATGAATAATTCAGGCCAGAATGGAGATGGGATCACATTCTCTATTGCACACAGTTTATTCAGGTGTTTTTGAAAAGGGAAACATCTGCCTTGTAAGAGCAGTCTTTTCCGCCATAAAAATGAGAGCAAGCAATTGGTGTTTTTCATGCAATGAGAAACCTTGATAAAAAATCCTATGGAAATAATTGATTGCAGAACAAAGTGCTTCTCACTTGAGATAATTCTGATGCTTCTGTATCTCAGAATTTTTCTTTCAGATCTTGCTTCCTAGTTTAGACATCTTCTGGCTAAAACTCTAATGTATTTCATGTACCCAGAAATGCAAACTGAAAAGACTAGGCACAGAAGAGAAAGGCTTCAGAAAAGAATAGCAAGCAGTACTGCAGATCTGCACTGAAGTTTTCTGAGGAAAAAGTTCCAGAATTACACAACACTACAGAGTTTTTCTGGCATGGGATAAAAGCAAACATTCGTGTCAACAGGTCCCATGAATTTTAACTCCTGAGCTAAACTGGTGCTCATTCTGGCAGTTTCAGCTCCCCTAGAGCTCAGAGGGAGTTGAAGGGAATGAAGCCTTTAAATGATCAGGCTTATCTATAGGCAGGTGTGCATGTCTTCACCTCCTCATTAGCTTTGAAACTGATTTTGCTTGACCTGATGTAATCCTGTCTTTCCTCCTGCTGAGCTTTGAGCTTTTCTTAGAAGACCTCAGTAATGACCCTGCAAGTCTCCCTCCGATCCATTGCCATGACTCTTAAAATTAATTGCTTGATTTTCTCTCCCATATCTGATGCTAAACATGTGCACTAGCATACATCTTTTTAAAATTTAAATTATTTTAGTACATAAAATATCTTGGAGATCCCTAGTCATAAGGGCCAGACTCTGATGCTTGAGGTTTGTGTCTTAAGAGCTCAGCAAGACAGTTTTCATTCTGCCATTATTCATGCAGTTCCTATTCATTGCCGTTGCCACAGCAAGATGTGACTGAGATTTTTTTAAAGGGATTTATTGCTGATGGGGATTTGGGGGGTTGGGAGGGTGGGCAACGGCAGAGTGTTTCTGTTGCCTGTGTACACACACACCCTCACATATGCATGCACACACAAAGAGCAGTCCAGCCAGCAGCAGTGCACACTTGTTGCTGCTTAACCACCTCTGACACAGAGGGGCTGCAGCAGCAAAAATCTGCCTTGGTCCACTACGGCATTGATTTTCCTCCTGGACTTCCCACTAGAGCCCTGAATGCAGTCAGTATTCATGGCTGAATTGATACCATGGCTGTTTGAAGAATACAACATTAAGTGAAACCACTAAGAAGCAGTGACGCTGCAGAACAACCTGTATTCATGATTGCTGTCCTGAATGCAGGTCTGTCCCAGTCCTGTCACCTACTCTAATTCCTCACCAACTTCTTCATTCTGATGGCTTGCTTGCTTGTTTGTATTTATTTATAAAACATATTAAAGTTCACGCTACAGGAAAGCCATTCTCAGTCTAGATGCAATTGGAAACTAATGAAACATTGAGTGATTTAGTCATGTCACTGGCTGGAGCGTATCTGCCTGGCTTCTTAGCACCAATGCACAGTGAAGGCAATCAATATGCCAATATGATTATCTGTATTGGCAAAAAAAAAATAATCCTGCCTACACCTCATCAAGTCTGTGTGTTAGACTAGCAGACTGGGTCCAGCAGAGTAAAAGTGAATTTTACGCCAAAAATTTGTTTAAAGATTAAAAAGCAGCTCCTCTACTGATTTATTTACAGCTAAAACTGGCTGGGAGTTTTTCATCAGTGGGTTGTTTTTTTTTTCGTTGGTTGGGTTTTTCTTGGCTTTGTTTTTCCCCTGGATTACTAAGTCTCTCAAAATCAACTTTCTTCAGGAAATGCCAGGATGAAGCATATTCCATCAGAAAAAATCCAAACAAATACAAAACTATTGATGTTATTCTGGGTCTCACTGGATTGTTTGCTAAAATATTATCAAGGTAGTAGTTTGAGTATATAAGTAGCCTTATGTCCTTGACATCACAGTCTGATAACCTCTGGCTGGACTATCTCTGCTCTGGTGTTCCATGGTTTACTATCTAGATGAGCTGCTTTTGTATATGACGAGAAGCCCATGAATTTGAGTCATGGGAGATGCAGGGCTGCCCAGAGGCCAGTGTGTGGTGGTGATTAAGGGCACGGACCATTTATGCTGAAACTGGGATCTTGCAAATGCTTGGCTGGATGCCATATAAAGTTACCAAAATGCTTTAGCACTTTCAAATCACAATATCTGTCTTACCTAAACTTGTAGCATTTTCTCCTTCTAATATTTTATAAATTGTTCTTTCTATCCTTTCCAGACTGCATTAGAAGCCAAAGCAACTGACCTACAAACAGACTGGAGGGGACTTTCCTGGAGGTGAAAATGCTCAATTTTCTCTTTCTGCATTTCTGTCTAGACACACAGTTAAAAGCCTGGGTCACCTCATTCTGTAGTTACATGTTTAAGTATGTAAATGCAGGGGTAGGATGCTGAGAGCAAGTATTGCTGTGTAAGGATTGGAGGAGTCATGACTGGAAGAGAAAGGGAGTGATTCTCGTGGGGGATTTGTGTTTGGGTTTTGTGGATATATTTTTTTATTTTTTTAATCAGACCTGATTGCTACAAGCATGGTCCTGTATGTCTGACAGTACTGGATTATTAATATGAGTTAATTGTTTCAGCCTACTGCTAGTCTGTCTGGAGTTTATTCCAAACGCTGGTGTTGCTGTGATTATCTAACACGTTGTTTAGTGCTAGAGAGAGTCTGAGTAAGTGCAGACTGACATGAGCATGTTGAGACCACTGCATGCATATTCAATGAAAATGTCTCCAATGTCTTTGCTGTTGCAAAGTGGACAAAGAGAATGCATGTCAGAATGAGTATGAATCTCAGTATCCAGGCTACAGTGAAAGGAGACTGCCTGCTTTATATGGGCAGAGGCATGGTTGGTACACGTGTCTGCATGTATACGTTCTTTCCTTCATCCTTTCTTCCCACCTTATATGTATCTGCAGGAATAGATTCTTCAGGAGGGGCCAACAGAAGTGGTATAAGAATGTATCAGCTAAGCACACAGACAAATCTTGAATGATAGGGACAAGCTTTTTTCATAACGTTGCAGAATCCCAGAGAGGTGGTTAAAGAGCATTTAGCGGAGTCTCTCCTCTGTGCGTAACTGCACACAAATACAGTTTCAGCAAGGTCACGTAGAGCAATTTTGTTGAGGAAATATACCTTTCTATGATGGGCACCCCAGCATGTGTATATGAAAAAACAGTTCTCCCAGTAGGCTGTATTCACGGTCTGAAGGCATAGCTTCTAGCTTAACTGATACCCTAGTTGATTTAATGTGAATCTCCTCTCAGTACTTTCCCTGAATTCTTGTGGTTTCTCTCCTTAGTCCTGTTTGAGGTTAGTCTTCTTTTTTTTTTTTTTTTTTTTTTTCTTTTTTTTTATTCTTTCTGGGCTGCTACAGCAACATATGGTGACATTATGACAGATGGTTGCAGGATTAACCCTACTTGGTGTTTTGTTTTTTTCCCTTTGTAGTATTGGAGGTGATGGGACTCTGGAGACCCAGACTACTTTACCCAGTGAGTATCCTGGAAAATCAATTGAGAAAAGCAGAAGACAAGTATTACTCTGAAAGTAGTCTAAGTGGATGCTAGCAAACATCTGGAAATGGTCATGCTTTCCTTGGAAACTGTTGGGGATCTCTATCTGCTGTGGATATGGGCAGTTCATGTGAGTCAGAGCTGAAACCCAGACTGACCTGACTAGCTGTAAAGTTGACTCAGCCCCTCCACGTCACAAGACCTGCATGTGATCTTATGGTCCTTTTGACAGAAATGATTAGGAGTAAACGTGCTGAAGGTAACAGCTTCACGGCAGACCTGCTCCTCTCTGATTTCATTTTGCAGTGACTGGTCATAAAGGCTGAGGGCAAATGAAGGGTTACAAAACAATTAGCAGTCCATCTAGAGAGGGTTGTAGACAAGGTTATGGTTACTCTTGATGATTTTGAGTTGCTACATAGCATTGAAAAAAAAATAACCTAAAAATACTTGTCCTAGTGTTCTGTGTAGTCAGCCCCTGTAGTTGCCATAGAAACCATTAAGTGGTCAGCATGACCACAAATTGGAGGGCATTTATTGACAATCGTTCATCTATTTGTTTGTGATCCAGGCTGTGGGGCAGTTGGACAATACCTGATATTGTTGGTAATAAAATCTGATGTGCTTTATCTTGTACCACACACATTGCTGTGCTCAAAGAAAAACAGAAGGCACATTTCATTTACGCATTATAAATGAGATTCTATCAAGAGGTTTCAGACAGCACTACAGATACAGTAACGATTTTCAGACACTGCTTCCCCACTGAGGGTTTGGTGGAATCTCAAAATGTGAATAAAATTCAGTTATTTACAACCCGTACTAGTATTTTGGTGGGTAGCTGGAGGAGTAGGAGATAGAGGGCCATATTCAGAGCATCTGCTTCCTGGTTCATGAAGGAAAATAACTGTGATAACTCTGGCACTCAAATACAAAATTAACGAGTTACCTGGGACCTGTCCATCTGCCAGACCCTGGCTCCTCAAGGCTACAGGAAGAAATAGTTGCAGTGCTGACATCTGGACAGCACTGGACATTGCTGGACAGCAACTATGGTCTCCAAGGCAGGTGTATCTGTAGCTTCTTTAAGGTCAGGTTAAATGAGGGGAAAACCCAGTTCTGTATTCTCACCACTCAACTGGCTTGCACTTCTGCAGGAGGCAACGCTGCCAGCTGAACTACAAATGATTAAACATATTTTTTTCTCTTTTTAAGATATCTTGAAAAAATTCAATCCAAACCTCTTCGGCTTCTCCACTGGCAGCTCCAAGGAAACAGCTGGATTCAACGTCGCTGAGAGAGGCGCCGCAGCACGGTGAGTGTGGTCGCAACCAAGAAAGGGCAAAGGGGTGAAAACTGATGGATTAGCAGATTAACTTTGAACTGCATGTCAAGGTTGAGTTAATATAGGTGAGCTACTTGTACTGAGCCTGTTTCTGTGATCTGATGGTTTTAAATGCTTGCGGTTTAATATCATTTAAAAAAAAAATAATTAAGTATTTAGAGGATTTATTTGTATCTTGTTCTAAATTAGGGACAGAAACTTCCTTTCTTCATTTGATCTCTACCTAGAATTTCCAAGTCAATTCCTTAATTATGCATCTTATTCCACCAATACCTTTTTCTGCCCAGCCTTCAGTATACAGGTCCCTGATTCACTGTCAGGCTATATCTGTAACGGGAAAAAAAAAATTAGCATATTTCATTTATTCCTTGATTTCTGCAAAATGTGCCTCAAACTACCAAATAGAAGCCCACTCTTATCCTCAAGGGCATTAAGGACTATCTGTGTTTGCAGTGCACCTTAAAATAACCGAATGAGCAGCTGGGAAGTAATTCCTTTCTCCTCCAGAAGAAAACCTCAACGAGTCTGTTAGGAACCAAAATAGTTAAGAGTTTGTATGGCATATACTGTGCCTGCTTATGGATGCTCATGGACTTTGCTTCCAAGACTTTCTGTGACACCTTCAACAGTCACTAAATTACTGCAAGAGAGTTTCAGGGTAGCCAGCAAAGCCTATGTAGCTAGTAAATACTACATGGGTGCCCTGAGCAAAGACTCAGGGCCATCAGTATGGTTGTGGGGATGCAAATAATTTAACTGTATTTGCGTGGGCAGGGATTATTAGATGGAGCAGAGTCTCATGCTAGTAAACCAGGAGCTCGAGCTTCCAGCTGGTGTCTCAGCGTGGTTTGTGCCTCACTCCATGTACATCCTGCCCAGAGCTGGATGGGAACTCTTCAGCCTGCCAGTTTCACAGAGTAAGCAGTATCTTCCAGCCATAAGACAAGCCATAGAAATTTAAGGCCAGATCATGAATTCTGGTTAGGTGCCCAGCTTCTGTGTAACCACCAATTGCCCCCCCTAGATTTTGAAGGGAGCTGTGCAACTAAATATCTCTGTGCATCTGGGCATTAGTGTTTTTCTCCAAACAAAATCCACTTTAGCCAACTCTGAGATAGGAAGAATTCAGCCTAGTTGCCTGCCATTTGGCAGCCATCCTAGCTGAAGCCCCTTCAGATCAGATTATTCACTTGTGCAACTGCTGCTGATCTTGGTCCTTCTATGTTTGCTCATCCTTCTGAGGCATCACATTCCTTGTACTGATTTCTGCTGAAATGAGGAGTGGGAGATGAGGAAGATCATGTGCTTCCAGGGCATGCATCTAAATTGCTTCTGTCCTCTCTCTACAGCAATATGTTAGCCCAAGCACATGAATTGGTGGAGCTAATGAGAAACAGCCCGGTAAGTGCAACTTGGGCCACCCCTCACTGCTTCCCTGGTCTCTGGGAGATGACTTTAATTGATGGGATGATTGAGTAGTGAAGAGTGCTTTACTGATGGAAGAAAAGTAATTGTCCTTGTCTCTGGTGTGCTTTCCAAGATGAATGTATTAGGGATTAGCCTTTAGGAGAGGATAATTTTCCTATGCAAATCCACGCAAGGTGCAAACAAACAAACAGAGTCTAAAGCAGGGTGCAGTGTGGCCAGGAGTTGTGAGAGTGGTGTTGAGGAAGAAGAAAGATCTGGGGAGATCACAGGACTGCTTAGCTGAACAGCAGCATTTGAAGTGGAGGTCATAAGAGCCAAGTGTAGAATCAATGGAGCAAACACTTGGTGACCAACACCAATCACACTATTCACTCTTGGCCCTGGGAAATGGCAGAGCTGGGAAGGGGGACAACTGAAGTCTTCCCAGGAGATTAGGCCCTCTGAAAATTTTCTGCTGAACAGGCAAGTGATTAATCAGAGGCTGGAAACCTCAGGGTTGTGTGAATCCTTGTCATGCTACAAGCTTTTAGGGAATTAGTAGAGGATCTAGTGTTGTGGACCAGCCTGCTGTGCCAGCTCCACCAAGAGCTACAATGGGCAGCAAAAGGGCGACTCACTTCTAATTCAGTGGCTGCTGCTGCAGTTGAGGGTGGGAGGAGGAAATCTGGGAGAGAACCAAGTCTGCCCTGCTACAGATGTCAGCTGAACTTGAGCAGATGACTCTCTGGGTGTGAGCTTGTGGTTCAGGGACAGCACCCTCTAAGGGAATGGGAGTGCCTGGTGCTCCTTGGCTCAGGCTGAATGGGACAGGAAAGTACAGAATAAGCAGGATTTGTCAAAGCATTTGTCTCTCTGTGCCAGCACCCTTGATGGATGCTGCATGCTGGTCCCACTGACAGTTACTCTGCATTACTGATTGTTTGGCAGAGTGAACGATGCTGGCATGGCTCTTCAATAAAATAGTACATGGTTCTAGAGCTTTGTTTTATCTGCTGCTTTTTATGCATCTTTAAAAACAGAGAAGGAAGGAAGTCCCTGCCACACTTTGCCTCTCCATGAAAGGCCTTTCAGAGCTTAGTGCTGGTTAAGGAGGAGAATTCAGACCTGTGGGTGATTCCCAGGCCCTTCCTCTATCTGTGGGATCCTTTTGCAGATGTTTGTTATGTAAATGCACCTCTCTAAAAATAGTTGCCTTTGATTCCTTTCTTTGTACTGAATGTTACAAAATGTTTTTATGAGATCCCGCTCCCAGCAGCGCCTATTGTTAGCTTGCAGTGACGTGGGTGCTGCAGCTGCCCTTATATGAGCTCAGTGAAGTCACCAGCCTCTTGGACTCTTCTATTTTAATCCAGCTGTCTGTTCCCTGGGGCACTCCTCATCCCTTCTGGCCATGGGGTAGTACTTGCCCAGCTGGCAGAGATCCCCAGCAGCTCCAGTTCCACAGCTCCATGAGTCACTCCAGCATCCACACCCACACTGATTCGTCCCCACACTGCCTGCAGTGCTCAGCCATGGCTGGTGAATCTCTCCTGTCCATCCCTGTCCTGAAGCTAATATTCATTTAGACATGCTTGCTGCCACAGACACATTTCTGTGCTCAGCTACCCTGACAGATCATGTCTGCTGAAGAGGATTTCCTTGCAAAAGCCAAGGTGAATTGCAGCTAGACTAGCAAACAGTTCACGTCTTCCCCCGGACAGATGCTTTTCTTCTGTCGTCTTAGCTCATCCTGCCTCCTCTCTCTGTTCTGCCATGTTGTCTGTACCCTGTTTAGCCCCATTTGGGAATGTTACCTCTGCATGCCTAAGCAATGGATGCTGCAATCTGTTTATTTTATGTGCCACTAGAAAATTAATTTCAAGGAAGACTGGAAGCTGATCACAGTCCTTGTTGGAGGCAATGACCTATGCCAGTACTGCTTGGACAAGGTTTGTATTTGAATTAGACATGCTCATCCAGGCTCTTGGCAAGTGACCAACCCTGGAAATTTAACCTTTCTCGCTCTCAGTGAGCCAAAGCTCCTCTTTGTTTAAAAAGCACTTAGAAGTCCTGTTCCTTTCATCTGTATTTTATCAGAAAAAAAAGTGCACAGCTTTTAATATTGGGGCCCTGCAGCTCTGGAGTAATGCATTATTGAAGAACAGGCAGCCTGCCCCATATTGAACAAATCACCAAGGATATATTGAAGAGCTCTCCCAGCTTAACTGTACAAAGCAATCAAGGCAGTGTAGTGTCTTAGGCATGTTGTTAAGGGGACACAAGTGATGCTTTATTCTAGGAAGCATCTCCATGCAATAATTACTGAGGATGCCTGATTCAGAATGACAGCAAAAGAAATAACATCACTTTATAGTGAAAAAGATGTCCTTTATCTAGTAGGTACCCCCCTCTGAAAGTGTTCATGTAGCACAGACTGGGGTACTGGACCCAAGCTCATTGAAATTACCAGGGATTCTCCTCTCAGTTTTGCTGCGGCCTGGAACCTTTGACTCCAGAGCTACACCTCTGTTAACCACAGTCACAAAATCGTTTGCCTATGTGTTTTGAGAGGCCTGACTGCCTCTGTATCCATCTCTCCAGATTGGCAGTTTTAAAAAAAATATATTACTCTGTTCATATGGTGAACCAGTCTGGTCTGGGTCCCATAAAAGACAACATGAAATCCAAAAATGTGATTTATGTAGTCATTCATCAGGCAAAGCCTCTGCCAAGAACTATTCTATACCTCAGGATTTTCTACAGAGATTAGGGGAATATATTAGTGACATAGAAATGCAAGCACTATATAACCTGTGTGCATGTTGCAATAAACCTCTTGATCTGAAAACATATCTGCCAACAAAGGCAAAAAGGAGAACTGAGTGGTGTACCTTCTCATGGAGCTCCTTGCAACTAGAGTCTGTGTGCTCCTTTGCTCAGGCAAGACAGTTAAACTTCTTGGTTCCTAAAAGAAGGCTGATCCAATTTTAATTTGTTTTTAACTACACAGGAAACCTATTCAGTGCAAAAGTATGTAAAGCACCTTCAGGACACTCTGCTATGTGTTTTGAGAGGCCTGACTGCCTCTGTATCCATCTCTCCAGATTGGCAGTTTTAAAAAAAATATATTACTCTGTTCATATGGTGAACCAGTCTGGTCTGGGTCCCATAAAAGACAACATGAAATCCAAAAATGTGATTTATGTAGTCATTCATCAGGCAAAGCCTCTGCCAAGAACTATTCTATACCTCAGGATTTTCTACAGAGATTAGGGGAATATATTAGTGACATAGAAATGCAAGCACTATATAACCTGTGTGCATGTTGCAATAAACCTCTTGATCTGAAAACATATCTGCCAACAAAGGCAAAAAGGAGAACTGAGTGGTGTACCTTCTCATGGAGCTCCTTGCAACTAGAGTCTGTGTGCTCCTTTGCTCAGGCAAGACAGTTAAACTTCTTGGTTCCTAAAAGAAGGCTGATCCAATTTTAATTTGTTTTTAACTACACAGGAAACCTATTCAGTGCAAAAGTATGTAAAGCACCTTCAGGACACTCTGGATGTTTTCTATAAGGAGGTAAGTTTTTAAGATACCCTAGCAAGCTCTGTTCCTGGCAAGCACACTGGTGTTTTTCTCACCTCTGATAGACTGCCAGTGATTATGTTTCATAAAAGGTCATCTTCCAAATAGCTTGAGTCAGACTGCTCCTCAGCACTGCATTTTAACCACTGTATTAGATAATACACTCAGAAAATGGGTTTAGTTTCAGGAAAACCGTGTTCCGTGGTATTTTTGCTGTGAACCAAACATAGCACAACACTACTGCCAGTTTTGAGGGCTAAACAAACTATGAAGTTTCTCTTACCATAGAGAAAATGGAAATGCCCCAGAAAGTGAAGCAGCATTTCAACTAGCTGGTACTAGCTGCCGGGAATTTTTTTGGCTGACATCCACTGTATGTTTCCTTCCCCCTCCCTTTATGCATAATCCTTGCACATGCCATTGGTTGCAGTCGATGCAGTTTGCCCTGACTCCCTGACCTACAGATGGCACTTCTTTCTCACTTTGTAGTGGTATAATGTTCTGTGATTTCATATGTCTGGTTACTATAATCTCTGCAGCTTCCAAGAGTCTTTGTCAACGTGGTGGAGATACTGGAGATTTCTGGACTGCGTCAGATCGCAGCAAGCTCTTCACAGTGTGCTTTGGCAGCAAAGTAAGTGAGCAAAACAGGTCTTTGCCTTTAAAGTGATACTTTTTTCATCAATCTAAATTACTTCTACAGGAGGACATCCACACTGAGCTTTCCAAGCTATTTTCACTGCTGCATTTACTTGATACACAAGTTCCCATCAACTTTCTACTACTTCTTCCCATACCCCAACTAAAAGGCACGCACCGGTAGACAGCAGAGTCATCACTTTTCTTCTAAGCTCCAAGGCAGCCCGTCACAGCACGAGTCTCCATGTAATTGCTGTACTACTGAACTTCAAAGCCTTTTATGCCCAGACATTCACTGCTCAGCAGCACAGACTGACATCCCTGACGCCTCTGTTTGTGTTCAGTGCTACATTCCTTTGGGTGCAGGCTGGTTTGCATACAGCAGAGTGCACAACCAGGAACAGCTTTTCACACCTAATGGAGGTTAGCAAAGTCTTAAAGAAGACTGAGAGACTTGTTTTAGAACGCAGTAATGCCTTTACATGAGTCAGTGTAGACATGAAAAGATTCTCTAGTCTAACTGAGAAAAGTATAACATAGACCAGTGGTTGGAAGCAGATGCCTGATGAATTCAAATGAAATTAGGCATGGATTTTTAATAACAGAAGTTATTAACTCCTGGAATGCATAAGAAGGAAAAGCAGTGAATGGACTATATTGCTTTATGTCTTCATGTTCATTCCAGGCACATTCTTAGAGGATGTGTTTCAGTGAAACACAAGTTACTGCCTCTTGATATGGGGAGTGGCAGAATGAAACACAGGAGTCTGAGTAGTCAGACTACATGAACAGGTTGTCTTTTCAATCTTTAAACCCCCAAACCCTGAAACTCTTCTGTAAACATGTATATAGGGTTTTTTAAGCCTAACATGATTTTCTGCTAATATGTGGCATACTAAACAGTGTATCTGACTCAGAGTTGTGGATCCTGAAGCTCTTACTGGCAGTGACAGGTGGTCACTTTGAAAACTAAGTCAATAGGGTTTTTTATTTCTGAAGTATTTGTCAACCTCTAGGCCAAGGAGGTGGCTCTCCTTCTGCATGAGAGCTTTGAGCATGTACCCTGAGCTTATTGAAACAGACACAGATTGCTGAAGAATTGCATAAGCTATTTCACATTCAGCTTTTAATTCTAATATTTCTTTTGTTGAAGGAATTCCTGTCCATGTTTCTTAAACCCCGAGGAAAACTCTTCTGAACTACAAGAAATTAAAAGAGTTAACAGAGATTTTCAGGTAAGACCTTGATTCTGTAACAGGTTATCTTTACTTATGTCTCTCCTTATACCACTTCCCTTCTTCTTAGACCCTTCCTCAGCAGGACAGAGGGGGATAACTGGGAAACAACTTTACTACAGTCTAACAACTAAATCCCTACCCAGATAACTGCTTAGCAGCAGTGCAAGTCTTTCCATGCTGCCTCATAATTTGACCTCAGTTTTGAGCTGGAGGCAGATTGAGACCAGTTTTATCTCCCGTTGCTGTTTTGACAGCTGAAAAGGAGTAACTGGTGATGGCTGTTTTGTTGATGTGTGTTTGTCCATTATGAATCCAATGAATAGCTCACATGAATCAACGCGTCACTGCAAGGGTGACACATTGCTTTGTATCAGCTGCTTTGTGGTAATGCTTAGCAGAGAAAATTAACTAAGCCAACCTGATATTCTTCTCTTTTGCTATGGGCTGACAGCATGCACACAGATAGCTTCCCATGGGTCAGCCTGCTATCTAAGAGTAACTTTTCGAAGCCCCAGGCATAAGATTCACTCAAATTTGACAAAGGCTATAAATAGCTAGTGGAGCAGAAAGTTTTGCCATCCTTACTCCTATAAATACAGGAATCACTGTATCAGTTCACATTATGTTCTCCAGTCTTCCATTCTGGCTCTGGCAGTGAACGTTGTCTGATGAACCTGACAATGCTTTAAAAAATCCAGCTTGGATAATACTTGTATAAACCTATCCAGGAAGTGGTTCCCTTAACTAATGAAATGGCACTTATAATGTTTTGAGATTTGTTTGGGAGCATTAGAATTTATACCCATAAGCTGGCAAGTAACAATGAGATTATTTTTTTTTAATTGAATTAAAGTCTATTGCCATAGTTTTCAAAAGTGGCAGGTGATTTTTTAAATGCTTAAGTTGCATTTTACTTCAAGTACACCATTCTGAAAAATCAAGCACACTTCAGTCTCAAGTTAGCCTTCTGGGTTCACTTGTAACTTTCAACAATTTTGGCCTTGAGCATTTTGGGTTTTTTTAAATTCTCTGTAAATTTTAATCTCATTGCAATTGTGCAGCACTGTAATTAAGGTACAAACCTTTATTTTTATTATTATTATTATTATTATCAAGCAACTTTACATTTCAAATTCTCCTACCTTCTGTGCATTTTCCTCATGAGAAATCTCTTCATGAACCAAATTCTTTTCCTAGCCATTCTCTGGACTGTTTTAAACTGTTCAGCTGGATTTACATTAATAATTTATGGCTTCCCACACTGAAAGAAGTGCAATATGCATGGTTTTGATGGCTGACAAATATCAGACGAACCTTGTAAGTAATTCTGGTGTTTCCACTCATGCAACTCCATACAGACTGAAGCCTTACAGCTGATCAACAGTGGGCGGTACGAGAAGCGAGAGGACTTTGCAGTTGTCATGCAGCCATTTTTCCGAAACACTTTGTTGCCCCTGGATAGAGTGAGTCCTGTTTTTCTTTCCCTTTACTCTAGGACCAGTATTTTGATTTCTCTATGTAAGTCAGATCTGTACCACACAGTCTGTTTTCTTTGCACAGTCTAGCAGCACAGGGTGGAACCTGTGGTAAGAGTGACAGAGGAAAAGACAGGAAAGACTGTGCTGCCTGGTAGTCAAAGTGGCTTTAGGAAACCTTTGTTGTTTGCACCCATTAAGCCCAAGCACCCTCTGGCTTCCTCTAAACTGCATGTTGCTTCCCCTGTTGGAGGCTTGGTTGGCATGCACCACAATTCTCTTCTGATCTAGGCTATGGAATGTGTTCAGGTTTCCTTCACAGAGAGACCAGCACTTGTATGCCTGGTTCATCCCAGCCTGGGAACAGGAGGCAGCCTTTGAAGCCAAACACCGATTCTCCTTTTCTCCAACCTTAGCATTATGTATGCTGTGTAGTTAAGGATACAAATATTTAGCATTAATCCTGGTCAGAAACATCCAGTTTTGCATAATACTGATCCTTTCATAGTATCATCCCCATTTTTTTCTGGCAGCCTTCAAGTCCAAAGAATGGCCACCATGCAGGTAAAGATGAGGCAAACTCTCCCTCAGACAGGTATTTGCCACAGCTGGATAAGCCCACAATTTTTAACATTGCCTGAAATTCAGCACAAATTTCAATACCTGAAAGGTTCTAAGTCTGAATTATAGATGTTTATCAAGCAGGAATATCAGTTTTCTATCAGTTCTGTATGAGGTGGAGCGTGGGTCAGTAGCAGTGTCTGTTGGTTTAATGATAAGTTTAGGTTTGTTATGCATGCTGAAGTCGAGCAGGCTGAATTACAGCGCAGGTGTCCAGGTGTGGTAATCAGCCCACAGATGGGAGTACCCAAGTTTATTTTGTGTCCAAATACGAGCATATTGCCTTTAGGAAGATACCAAAATTGTGAAGTGAGTATGCCAAGTACAGTGAACTCTTAGATATGTTGGATCACAAAGGTTGAAATGTGCTGAGAAACACATTTTTCCTTTTATTGCAGAATGGGAAGCCAGATATGAGCTTCTTTGCTGCAGACTGCTTTCATTTCAGTGTAAGAGGCTATGCTGAGATGGCCGTGGCTCTCTGGAATAATATGGTAAGAGGTTATGACCTAGATCTTTATGTGTTTGAGCAGTCCCTACAACAGATCACAAGAAAGGTGTCTGAAACAAAGGAATAAGCAAGAAATGAAATCGATATTCTGACCAGAGGGGGGGCTGTTCAACTCTGAGACCTTTCTCAATCTGCATTCATTAAGAACACAATCCAAAGCAATCGTGTTGCATAAAAAAGTGCAAGTCTTTGCTCATGCAAAATGAGAAGTTCTGTGTCTGAATGTAATGAAAAATTCCCTTCTCCTTTGGCAAATAACTTGCATTAAAGCAAATAACCAGCATAGTTATACATTCAGGCCTGCAGGTTTCCTGAAAATGTCTGTTGAATGAGCTTGCCCCTTTTCAGTGAATTCTATTGAAGTTATTAGGAAAATAGACATATTATTGAATTTTTTATGCAATTAATAATGTGTACATGTTGTATCACCTACTGTAGGATCTGAAGCAATTCTAGTAGAGTCACTGAAACTACTGAGGGGCTGAACTCACACCTATGATGCCTCTGCTTGCAGTCACATTCCTTCTGTCATTTTGGGAAAATGATAGGTTTTGAATAGTGCTGAAAGAGAGTATAGGAGGCACATGTTGGACTTGGTGACTCCAAGGTCACAGTTGCTTTCAGAACACCATGATGTTTCCCATGGTGGAAGGAAGACTATGGCATTTTTGTGCCCCAGCAACATTTCCTCCTTTTTTCTCATAAACACCAGTACCCAAACATGTTGTGATAGCAAAAATCCTGTATCCTGGTTTGTACAAAAAACAAGCATAAATGGAGGAGAATTTTTTTTTTAAGTTTAGGTAAAAGTTTAAGCAGGTGATTGTCCCACTCTACTCTGCACTGATGCGGCCTCACCTTGAGTACTGTGTGCAATTTTGGGCACCACAATATAAAAAGACATCAAGCTATTGGAGCATGCCCAAAGGAGAGCCACAAGGATAGTGAAGGGTCTGGAAGGAATGACTTATGAGGAGTGGCTAAGGTCACTTGGATTATTCAACTTGGAGAAGAGGAGGCTGAGGGGTGACCTCATTGCAGTCTATGGCTTCCTCATGAGGGGAAGAGCTGGGGCAGGTACTGATCTCTTCACTCTTGTGACCAATGACAGGACTTGGGGAGAGGGCATAAAGCTGAATCAGGGGAGGTTTAGGTTGGTTATCGGGAAAAGGCTTTTCACCCAGAGGGTGGCTGAGCACTGGAACAAGCTCCCCAGGGCAGTGGTCACAGCACCAAGCCTGCCTGAGTTCAAGAATTGTTTGGATGTCACTCTCAGGCACAGGGTTTGATTTTTGGGGTGTGCTACACAAGGACAGGAGTTGGACTTGATGATCCTGATGGCTCCCTTCCAACTCAGCATATTCTATGATTCTATGATCTTGAGAATGATGACTGGGAAATGCAGGGCAAATATTTGTGCAGTTGCACAGGATATAAGGATATAAGCTGTAGGTTCAGGGTTATAGAAAGCAGTAGACATACAGAGCATGCATGTGCTCTGAGTAATTGTTTTGTGCATGCACATCAAATCTGCCTGTTTTCCATCAGGCTTCCCTGTCTCAGACTCCAGATGAGAACAGTCTGGTAGGCTTTGTTGTGCAGTAGCTAAAACAGCCCAGAAACCCCAGGCAAGTGTAGAAACATTCAATTTGAGCATGGCTGCAGGTTTCAAGACAAAAAAGTGACAGCACCTGGATATATCATAGCCTTAAATTGGGTTTCTGTTGTCACATGGTGTTCCTATTGGCCATTACTCACTCCTGAATCACCATCAGTTCTTTTTCTACACCACTGGAGTTTTATTCTGTCCAGAATGTCAATCATTTCCTATGCACGTAAGGATATCGACAAAAAGCTTTCTACTGAGGTGGTGGGGATCACGTTCTTACTGATGCAAAGTGCAATATTCCCTTCCATAGAGATCTGTAGGTCTATGCCGGCTGAAGATTTTACTATTTGTTACCTAAATATAGTTCTTGTAACACATCCCTGCTTCTTTTCCCTCGCCGTCCATGTACGGTGGGGCTGTGCAAGCTTACTGTAAGGCTGTATTGTTTCCCTGTTCCCTGAAAAGCGCAGCAGGCTGTAGGCTTGTGGCCAAATGACATGGATTCTTGTCAGGACACATAAAGGGCCAGACTGTGCCTGGCCACTGTGTGGGTATGTGGGGACGAGACTGGCTTAAGGAGCCTCTCCCTCACCCTGATGTTCTTTGGCCTTTTTGCTTTATGCAAAGCAAAGCATGCTTCTGCTCTCTGAAGTTCTCTGTAGTCTTAAGGGACCCACCTGCTCCCAATTCCACGTTATCGGTCCCCTGGCCCAGAGGAAGAGCACACAGATAATGTCTTTAACTTCTGCCTCCACATTTGCTGTATGCTCTAGAGGAGCTATGCATTTCTTCCAGAGGTTGTCCTGTACGCTTATGAACATGGAGTTACTGTATCTTCAAAGTTAATGCTTCTGAGGAACAGATTGCACAGAGATGAAGCAAGCAGGGTTGGCCACAGAATTTTGCACCTTATCATCCTTTGCCTGAGCTCTGAAACAGATTCCTTAGTATCCTGGCATGGGAATTGTCACCGTTTGACTCAGGTCCGACAACAATGCTCTCGATCCCCTCTCCCCCCACCCAGGTAGGGACGGAGAGAGAGAAAAGGAGAGAGACTTGGCTGGATTGAAAACTAAACTACACAGCTTTAATTAAAACACTAATGAATCATACAAGAAAATATATACAATTTTATACAGATATATTCAGGTATGGGCAAAAAAAACCTCTCTCCTCCCCCAACCCCAGCAACTCCCACAGCACTTCCCTGAACTGGGAAGAGTCCCGAGGAATCCCGGAGCTGCTGCTGGAGAAAGAGCAGAGAGTTATGGGGGTCAGGAGATCTCGAGCCTAAGGGTCGATGGTGATGGATGAACAGTCCTCCCTGGACGCCGGCCATTGACGGAAGAGAAGGGAAGAAAAAAAAGGAAGGAAGTTGTCTTCTGTGGTCTCTGACCGTCCTTTTAGCTTACGTAGATATATGGAATGGAATATCTTTGGCCAATTTTGCTGTCTGTCTAACTCGGCCTCCTACGGGGGGGTCACAGATCTCCCCATAGTGTCTGAGCCGGCAGAGTGCAGGTGCAGCCTTGAAGCCTCAGTAGTTAGAAAAACATTCCACTGTCTTATCAGCCTAGCAGAACACACTGTTGCTAGTTACAAGAAAGCTTACTGAAGGAAAAAAAAATCAGTAAAAATTAAAATTGGCTTCATCCTGGCTCAAACCAGGACAGGAATATTGCAATTATCTGCAAATAACCCGTTGTACTCCAGAGAAAATGTTACAGGATATAAGCCACACATCTTACAAATTGCCACAGCAGAACTTGAGATGTTCCCTTTAAGATGCAAAAAAACTACCAAATTCAGTCTTTATAACAGAAGCTGATGGGCAGGCCAAGTGGTTAGGACTCTTACGTGAGTCCAGCAGGACCCCATGACAATCAGCAACACTTGGCACTCTGTTTTGCTTCTCATCTTCTCCCCACTTACTAGATTTCTTTCCTTATGTAGTAGCATTTTGACATGGTTTATCTCTCTTAATTTTTCAGTGTCTACTTCCTTTTATTTTCTGTTTTGTTTGGTTTGGGTTTTTTAATTTATTATTTTTTTTAAGTCTAAACTAGAGAGGGAAGATATTCCTAGTATTTCCATGTGAGAATCTTATTAATAGAATTTGTTTTCTCCATATTGTGGCAGACTTGTTGTGGTATTGTTTCTCTATAACATAGAGCTGACCTTTTAACCACTTGAGGACTGTAAATGCCTATATAGACAATAGCAGAAGCAGCAGCACTCTGCTGTGCTGTATTCCCAGAAGTGCTGGATGACAACTCTGTGATTCTCTTTGGACCAGTCCTGAAGTCGTTATTTCAGGCATGTCCATAAAGAGTTGTAAACACTTCAGTTAGCATGACTGAGCAAGCTTCTTCTCATTAGCTTAACTATGGTAACCGATGGTATGTGCGCTCCTCACCAACCACAAATGCTGTTCCATTAGCCTGGACATATTTTGAGTTTGAAATGGACCCAGAATGAGCCATTGATCTCCTATGGCAACCTAGCTGACAACTGCTAGTATAAAAAGCTCTATTTGACTAAATTCTTGCAATCTTGTGAACTTAGTCTCAGCTAAAACTCCCAGGGAATTTATCTGAGTGAAGACTGCAAAGGTTGGCACCATCTCATCCTGTCACTGTGACACCGAAGGATCTTTCAATACCATGCTAAGTAACATGACTAACATCTGTCATGTGTGTTGTTGGGTTTTTTTCTCTGTGGTTTATACTGTCATTTGAGATGTGTTATGTGGGAGAACTGGATGTAGAGTGAACCACTTTGTTTTAGCAGAATATTTAAAGTATGTGGTATTCAGAGCTACTTTCTCCTCCACTTAGTGCAAAAGGAGGAAAGGTTTCTCCTGTTCCTTCCTTTCTGAGGGAGTTTTTCTGCAGACAGTACATCAGATTCTCAATGTCTACAGTACTGTTTGGAAACTTTCCTGTGATGCTCCTTCTACCATGTTTCTTCACTGCTGCAAGCGCTAAAAGATTGAATAAAAAGTTGTAACTGCCCAAGTCAGGAGACTCTGAGGAGGAAAAAAAAGAAGCATGCTTACTGTTGCTTTTCTCTTCTTCAGCTGGAGCCAGTTGGTGAAAAGCAGACTTACAACAACTTCACACATGACAGATCAAAACTCAAGTGTCCAAACCAAGTAAGTAAAGGCCAAGTTGTCTATACTCTCCATCTACCATTTTTATGTTTCTCCTTTCTTCTTATAAGTAAAATTATTTAAAGGAGTATCTTTGTGAAGGTTTTAAAATAGCTAACTTCTACTTTGTTACACACAGGAAAATCTGCTAAAAATTTAATGCAAAAAAAAATTTCCTTACTGCAGTGGAAAGCCTCGTATTTAAGCCAGTTTTAGTGAGTCTAAGTATTTCCATTTGGTTGTCTGCAGAAAAAAAATGTGGAAATTATGCTATTGCTCTCTGAGATGGCTCCTGTTTTTTGTTCTTGGAACTTTCAAGCAATAAGGCAGGAAAGAGTTTGAGCTAAGACAGCCTGAAGACAGAAGCAGCTCAAAGACTGACAGTTTCTCTCTGGGAAGGGGAGATGGCACATTGTCTGAGTGCTGCCTGTTGAGTGGTTTGTGGTGAGTAAACCCTTTGCTTTTCCTTTGTAGGAGACACCCTTTCTTTCCACACTGAGAAATAGTGGCTTCAGAAATTCAGATCTCAACTTGGAGAAAACTTCAGTCCCCTACTGGGCTGTCATTGTGGCTGCAGTAGCTGGAATCCTGGCAGGATCTTTACTCATGTGGCTTGTGTCACGAAAAAGAACCAAGAGGAGCCAACATGAGACTGACACGGGAACGAACATTAAATTGACATCTCTGTAAAGCAAGTGGGACAAACATCTGCCTTTGTGGAGGAGAGACCAGAGAGCAGCAGGATAAAAAGAACTGTTGGATAAAAATGAAGCTTCTTTGTTAGCCAGGGATTTGGGGGCCCAATAATCTTGATCCAAAATGTGCTGTAGATTTAGCTTCTGCAGATCAGTCAAGTGGAGGATGAAGTTCAAAGTGTTAAAGCTTTTTCATTCTGGGATGCAATTCTCCATTTAATGTATATTACTCGGGATGTCAGTTGGCTCCATGAAGTGAGAAAACTTGTTCAGGTATCTTGGCATTAATTGTGCAACTGCCCTTTTTTCTTACAAAACTGTATATAAAATCTTAGCTACAAGTCCATGATTGTGACCTTGTATTCCCCAATAGCAAGGTAAGTGAGATAAAAAAGAAAAGCTGCAATTTCACATTAAATTCCAGCAAGACCATTGAGTTGAAGGTGCTAAGTTGATTCTACACAGGCAAGTACAATACCATGGAAACATCTTTAAGCCAACTTCCAACCTACCTGGACCATCGATGTGGCCTCCCTGGTGCAGTGCTGGGCATCACAACTAGAATAACTTTGCTCTCTGCAAGTGCCTTGGGGTCCAGGCTCTATCTCTCTGATACTGGATGTGGAGCTGGGCCACATGCATCACTTCTCCTCCAGGGCTAAGTAGCCCAGGGACAGAGGTCTTTCTGGGAAATCAGACATTCCTTGTTTTATACTTGTAGGTCAATTAATATGATCTACCAACACAAAAGATACTTCACAGTTCCCTGTGATTTTTTTTTTTCTGGTATCTTATTTCCTGTGTCTAATAATTTACAAAATTTATAATTTTGATTTTATTGAAACCAAAGTGTGGCTTGCAGTGGTGTGATTTTTTATGAGGTGTACTACATTTCTACTCCAGAAATGCAGATGAGCAGAAAATTAAACTGTTTCAGAGAAGAAAGTGTTCTGGGATTCCTGAATTTCCTTATTATTCATACAGAGGGTATTCAGACTTCTCCTTTTTCCATTTCACTCCTGCAATTGTCTTTGCTAAGATAAAAAAGAGACGGGTAAAAAACAAGTTGTATAGTCAGGTTTCAGGGGCTGTAGTTCCACTCATCTCTCCTTTGCTCTGCACTCAAAGGCTGGGCTATTATTAGTAGGACTCTTATTTGCCTAAATCTTATCACCAGATGTGTGTCCAGGAGTTCTACATGCAGCCCCCAGAGGGGATATATTTAGAATGCAAAACAGAAGCACCTGCATCTTCTTTCAGTGTAGCATAGGCATCTCTGCCACTCTTCCTGTCCTCCTCTTCACTGAGGGCTAGTAACTATCTACCTGATAAACCAACTGCTGGTATTCATTTAGCTCAGCAAATGGAAGGAAACACAGCCTCAAACCTCCAATGCAGGAGACAAGATTTACAGTACATTCCACAGCACCTTCACCTCAGGTATATTGCAAAAATATAAGCCTGACAAGTGAGAAACCTGAGCAAATATCCCAGTGGATCATGGCAGCTACAATCTCTTCTCATCCCTAAATGTAGTTCTTATGAGTTCTCTTCCCTCCTGGGAGCTTGGATAGGCACTTCTCATACAACACTTAGCTTGGGAAGGAGTGAAAAGAGAGAGTTCTCTGAAAAACATTCATTAGTACTAGGTATTTCCAAGGAAATGCAAACCAGTAGTTTGGCACTCATTTACCTTTCTAAATCACATGTTCATGCAGAAGGTGGGGTGGGGATCCTAGAGCATGAGTTAAACACACAAAATACTGCAGTTACTCACACCAGGTTTGTCCAGCCTGGAGATGGGTACAAGTGCAACTTGAGTTTCATCCTGGTGCCCCCTAAGAGAATAACTAGGCAGCCCCTTTCCACACCTAGAAAGCTGAGCTTCTGAAAGCCAAAACATAAGATGTCCAGCCAGTTGGGAACTGAGGATAAAGATGGCTCCTAACTCCTCTGGCATCCTGAAAGATGCTAGAATGTAAATAATTCTTGAGCAGGAGCCAGGGTGACTCCACTTTGGACTGCAGATTCCCAGTTCCCTGCGGTATTCAGCTCTAAGGAATGCTGCCTTTACTGGCACTTTTGGGAACTGAGAAGCCATTGAGCTTAAATTATATGGGCCCTGTGCTGCTTCTGCAGTAGGAGACTTTTCCCCTGGTTTTTGTAGCTGTGGTGTAGCTCTACTCCACCAAAACTGTAGGAGCACATAGGAGCTGGAGCATGAACCGGCGGCCTTCTTATGTAGTCTATGGAAATATCTTCTGGCATCTTTCTGGTGCAGACTGAAGTATGTGATGAAGTACACTGACATTTAAAAGAAACAACATCAAGAATCATGCAGTCTGCAGCTGCTCTACAAGCAAAATTATTTCCTTGAAGATATTACTGCTGAGTGCTCCCTCTGTGCTCATTAAGCAGAGGTAACATTAAGCTGGAGTGAAGGACAAATTATTAGGTCTCGATCTTAGTCTGGCTGCATTCAGTGTCACATTAAATCAGAAAGTATAATCAGTACATCTGGTCTGCCAGTTGTCTATTCCTCCTTTTTTCTTTCAAATGCCCTTGTAGCATTTTTCCTCACTGGACTGCTCAGTAGGCCAGATTGCCTACTGATGCACAAAAGAAGAGGCTTAGGAGGAACTTCAAGTCTGTACAGAAAAATGCATTAAAATGATGCCATTTTAGCCTAGGGTTTGCTTTGGCCAATGATGTTCTCAAACAACACTGAAAACTTGAAGAATATCTTGTCTGTGTAAAGTGATTTATTAATATCCAGAGAAAATTTGCTTTGTTGGTTCTTCCTCTGGAGAAGATCTACAGCTCAGCCTGCATGAGCAGTCACTGTCCAAAGGACCTTTGTGGGCACTGGCCTTGCTGCCCAGCTCAGGTTGTGAAGGACCTTTGGGGCAAGTGTTATGCCACTGCCTGATCTTGAGAAGTAATCTGTTCTTCAAACAGCAAAGTGATGGAGCCTGGAAAGTGTTGGCAAATCATTTGTCTACAGATTAGGCAGCTGTCGAGTTAAAGTTCTGGCTTCTTTGCTTGCTGCTGATGGACTTGCCTCTCATCATGGCATAGTGGCTGTGTTTTGCTTTATAATGTCAAACAGCAAAAAAGGGTTTAATCTAGGGTCAGTTTGCCCCAAAATCCTGTTTAGGTGCTCAGTGACTGAGGGAAAAGAGGGAAAATTCAGAAAAACTTATGCACAGAATAATTTTGTCTGGCTTTGGAGATTGCTAAATGTTTCCTCCCACCAGCTTCTGGATGTAGAGATACAAACGTATGGATTACAAATGATGTCATTTTAACAGCAGGTCAGTATGTTTTAGATTGGGACATCTTGGCAAGAATTTTGTTACTTTGAGAGGTATTTAGCTAAAATGTTGAGGTGAAACAACCCCACCCAAAGGCAGTGGTATAGAAAAGCTCTGTGTTTTTACAACTCTGCATTTGTGTGATTCGTATTCCCTCTGGTATTAAAAGAATTTGCTATTGCAGCACCACAGGTTTGCAATGCTTGCTCTTTTTTACCCTTCTTTTAGAAAGGAAGGTATTTGGGATTTTGGGAAAAGCAAGACAAAAGTCTAACCATAAAATACTTCACAAATTACTTAAATGAAACAGATTTTCTGAGTATCAAAGACTGCTGAGCATGACAGGAAGGGATGCTCCTGAGAACTATTGTGTTAAAACTATTTCTGTCCTGAGTTCACAGTTTGCTCATCCAGGGACCTGAAAAGTATTTCTAGCCACAGGAGTCTGTATCCAAAAAAGGGGGTGGTGGAAGAAGGGAGAGAGGCTGGCACATTTTAACTTAGCATGTGCTGAGTATCTTCCATTCAATTCTCAGCAACTGTTCTTGCCACCACTTAGCTTTTGTGGACAGTAGATTTACACCATCTTTTTCACTTCTTGGATTCCTTCCTGTGTTCAGCAGATTTCTCTTAAGTGTTTTGAAACCAAACACTATCACACACCTGACTGGGAGGTAAAGCTTAGCATTTGATGAACCTCCCAGCGCAAAGCAAAAATTGGTCTGTTTTGATCCTCAGCGATAACGGCTGCCCAAGGGAAGAGTCAGAGAACCCATGGCTTGAGCAATTTTAGAAAGAAATCCAACAAAACATGGGAGAGCTTCTTTAAGGAGTGGTTGGAACTATTCACTGGCTAGAGGCTGAAAAAAAGTTTCAATTTGTGTTTCAATTTCTGTGACCTATGTAACCATCATTCATAACACAGTCATAACTAGATAAAGTTATACAAATTTTACTGGAAAACTTCATTCACTGAACTGTGTCATCTTCCCTAATTGCAGGCATTGAGCAGGATTTGTAGAAGTCAAGGATGGAAACATGCTCATGTCCTCTCCTGGGCAGAGTATGGGATCCATTAATGTGTTTCAGTGGTAGGGTGCTAGTACTCTGCAGGCCTTCTGCTTACTTACAAGAAGAATTTAATAGTCCTTTTGGAGTAGCAATGCTGCACGGTCGTGGTTCAGGCAGTCAGGAATTTCTGCCATTGATACATGGGCTGACCCAGGAATTAGTTATTCCAGCTGGAAATACCAGCTGCTTCCAAACATTGAAGAGTGTTTTCTCATCGGTGTAAAATGGTTATGACTGTGAAGAAAAAAAGTGACCTGATACCCTGAAAGCGTCTGTCTCGTAACCATCAAGGATTTTTCAAATTTTCTTTTAATGTTAAAAACTAGCCATGAAAGAAAACCCTTTAGCTACCATTTGGGTTGTTTTGGTGATTAGGTTGTGATAGGAGATAACCTCCAAAGTAAAACAGCAGCCAGGGCTGCTGTTCAGTTTAAAAACATCAGGGGAGCTGAGCCTTGGGCATTGCAGAAAAATATGTACCAGCTTCACGGTGAGTAAATGAGGCAGAAAGTACTTCCCGTGCTCTTCCACCAAGGCAGTTCTGCAGTCAGTACCTCCTCTTAACGTCACTGGAATTGATCAGTTCAGCAGCTCTCCACCCACCAGAGATTTAGCTGCACTTGCCAGGTTGCCTACAAGTATCCTCTGAATCAGCCTTCAGATCAAAGGAAAACACAGAAGCAAGGAATAAGTGGGAAGGACCCAGCTGGGATAGGTTAGACAACAAAAATTAAGGGTGCATCCTCTGAAAGCTTCTAAGACTTGCTCTCTGCTTAGCTCTCTCAGAAACCACCTTGTGTGTCTTCAGTGCTGATGCTGGGACCCTCAGAAAGCTCACCTGTCTGCAAATACACCCTCCAGTGCCTGGAGTGCAGCAGCTCCTTAGCATCTCACAGCAAAATTGAGTGACTGTACGAATCACATAATATCCCTGAGTATTCCTCCCAGAACCTCTGGGAATCTGAGGCACTGACACGCTCAGGGTGAACCCCAGACAGACTCAGGTGGAAGGCAAACAGCAAGATGCTCAGTGTAGGCAAGAAGATAACACCTCTGGGAAGGTACAAAAGCAGAACTTTAGGTACCTAAATGCTTTTAAAGTCCAAAAGCAGAGTTGACTGTGTATTCTGAAGAAATTACAGGGGACTTTATGAACTATACTTAACAGGATTAGACATTCATATTCCATCACTGTGTCACATTTATCTATCACATACTTGTTTCAGAGGACGAGCTGGCCTTTTCCTGCTGCTGCTCCTGCTGCACCTAGTCAAACAACCTCTTCACCATTTCCTCTACCTCAGACATCCTTTTGGTACTGCTGCCAGATATCTCTGGTGCAAGGTAAGTAAATAAGCCAGCCTGGAACTTAGGGCATTCCCCTGGTTGTTACTTATTGAAGAACAAAATGCTCAATACCTTTGTTAAAGCATTTTACAAATATTTGTGAGGGTAATCTGTGTGTCCTAACATTCCTGTGAGACAGTCTTCTTATCCCCCAACTAATGACGATGGAATTTATGTGGAGAGAGGTGAAGTGCTGTGCCCTGGGCTATGTGATGAGTCAGTGACTGAGCAGGAAATTAAACCCAGAAGTCCTGGCTCCACAGACACAGCCCAGTTGTGTAACCACTACACAGCTTATCACTCAATCACTAACACAGCTAGACTGGTAACTGTGCCAGTGTTACGCCTGTTTTTCCGCTTAGCTTGAATGCAAATATGGCAAAATATTGGCAGTCTGTGCAAGTGGGCAGAGAGTGGTGGGACCAGTGAGCTCTGGGGTGTGGAGGTCACTGGGAATTAGGTCTCTGTAGCCATACAGGGGCACTGAGCACTTGGCAGTGTTTTGGCAGAGACCCGGGCTGTGGTTATTGCAGGGTGGGGAATGGAGAGGAGAGAGAGATTCACTGCTCTCCCATTGTGCTCCCACTTGAATTATCCACACCCAGTAATTAGCTCACCAGGTTCCACCTCCAGCCTGAGAGATGACAGGCTGCAGGTTGTACCCTCTCCTTGTCCAGCTCTGACAGGAGCGTTGCTTAGAGCAGGAAGGGTCAGGGTTTTGGGGGATCTGATCTCAGATATGTTTATATGGTGAAGGTATGTCCTTTAGAATAATAATTTTAAAAATCCTACTGAGAAGAAATTATGTTACAGAAATGTAATTTTTTTTCTCCTTCTATCGTTGTTCTGTTTGTTTTTCATTTTTTTACTTGGTGGAAGAGAAATGATAGGGAGAAAGGGTCCTAAAGTGAAAATTTTCATTTCAAAATGCTATTTCAAAGACTACTTAGCTATTTCCAAGACTTTTTAGTTTCAGAATATCAAGAAGTGCAGGACATCTGCCTTTTGACTTATTTTCCAGTTGAAAGCATATAGTTGAAAAACATTACTGATTTGGAACCTTTTAAATTTTTTACTGCCGTCCTGATTTTTGGAATGGGAACTATGTCTAAACCATCAACATGTCCAGAGAGAAAGAAAAGTTGTTTCAGTAAATTCAAAGCTGTTATTTCATAGAATCATACAATCGTTTAGGTTGGAAAAGAACTTTATGATCATAAATTTCAACTGTAAACCTAAAACTGCCAAGTCCACCACTAAACCATGTCCTTCAGCACCACATAGACATGTCTTTTAAATACCGCCAGGGATGGTGACTCCACTACTTTCCTAGGCAGCCTGTTCCAGTGTTTGACAACCCTTTTGGTGAAGAAATTTTTCCTAATACCCAATCTAAACCTCCCCTGGCACAACTTGAGGCTATTTCCTCTCTTCCTGTCACATGTTACCTGGGAGAAGAGACTGTGACCCACCTCACCATTTCAGTGCTTGAGAGGCAGCTTCACTGCAGAGCTAATTCCTGTATTGATCAACATGAGTGGTTTGTATCAAGTAACCGTGTTGCTATGAGAACAACAACAGTCTAAAACCACGGTTGTGCAGTCACCATCCATACTGCTTGACAGTACCATAGCTCTAAAGCCAGATTATTGGTAGTCATCTTCAGTAAGAAACCCTGTCATGTAATTTGTGTAGCAGTTGCAGCACGTGTGTGACCCTCATTGATTGGGCAGGCCTTTTCCACTAACTTCCACAGCAGCCCAGAATCAAAAAATGAGGGGGGGGAACTATTATATGTGTGTGTGTGTATATATTTTTTTATTTATTTTTCCATAGAAGACTGCCTCCCATCAGCCAGCACCTCTTCTGGAATGCTCATGGCTCACACCTTCAACAAACTGCTCTGCTTCCCCTAATAGGTGGTGCCACCACTGGAATGGGCCAAGGGGTGATGGAGAGGGGGAGAGTGTGGCATTCCCTGTGCTGCTCCATCCTGGGGAAGGGAGATGTGCTTCAGTAGGAAACTTAGTACCGGCCCTGCCTACCCTCTAAGCTGCAAACAATACCATGGGCTCAGGGAACTGCTCTTGGGCTTCCTGCTATCTTCCCATCAGGCCATTTTTAGCAGAAACCTGTAGCTTACTCAGGCAGCTTTTTTTGGTTTTGAACCGTCATGACTTCATATAAAAGCAGATGTGAGCGAAATGAATCTGCTTGATAGGAAACAGGGTTGCCTCTGCAAATTATCAAATCTTGAGATTATGTTATTTACCAGTGTGGTCTCCTCTGGCCTTCCTTGGAGCTGCCCCAACTGACTGTTTGCTATGGCAATCTAATTATAACTTAGCCTGTCCACAAGCACCAGCTGCCTTTGGTTTCTTTTATCTCATTGAACTGGGCAAGCAAAAGTTAGGTGCTTCAGAGCCAGCTCCCTGTGTGAAACCGAAGGAATTCAGAAATGTATTAGAAAGGCATTAGCTTGTCCTTTTCTCTCCTTTTTTCCACTGGAGCTCATCCAGATGGTGCACAAACAAGGAGAGGATAAATGCAAAGTGCTCTGCCACCCTGAAAGCATGCACTGACGTCAGCTTTCATGAACTGGCACTTTAATCATCACATGAGGAATGTTTCTCTCTCTCTCTGCAGCCTCCCTTTGAATTTCTCAGTGCACCAGCTTCAGCATTTATGGCAAGGAAGATTTATTTTCTTTGCTGGCTAAAAAAGTAGTAAATTTGGAATGCTTTTCCAAGCTGCTAGTCAGAGAGCCCTGGAGATCTGAAATCCTGTAGGCTCAGCCTAGGTGCATCAAGGGCAGCAGAAGGGCAGGCTTCTTCCTCTGTATTTCCACTTGCCTTGACAGCTAAGCTGAAAAGCAAGGGGCTGGTCCAGTCCAACACAAAGGAGTTACTAGCTTCACTGAACCAAACTGTGCAAAATGCTCTGGGAAAAAATGTGTTGGGTTCCAGACTTGAGGGACAGATGGATCTGAGACCTCCACAGGCCTTTTTGAGGCATGTAAGCAAATTATATCAGAATTAAGCATTAAAATTAGCAGACTTGTTTTCTGTTCATATGTCAGGCCTCAAACAGGCACCTCCTCCTCTACCCCAGTCTTCCTGGCTGGACAGCAGGTAATTGAAGTTGATACCTGCTCACAAGAGCCAAGAGTAATGAATTCACTAAAGTGTGTAAGAGTATTTTGAGTTCCATGAAGAAGAACTCTGTATAAGTGTCTTGCATTTGTTATTATCTAGCTTTCTGATGAGTTTTGGCCTAGTTTACTCATCTGCATCTACTATTGCCTGGTTGTATTTTCCATATGTCCTTTGTGTCCTTCATGCATGAGGGAGCATGTATGAAACTAGAGTAGGATGCATCCACCCTTTCTTGGATGTTTGCCATAGGTGTGCCCAAAGGTGAAATTCTGCCCCCTGGCATAGTGGCCATCTTAACACATGACTTTGGATATAAGGCAGTGAAGTAATTTAGAGAAAGATTTCAGTCTTTATGGTGTGGGGCAATTACCTCACTTTAAACACTCAGGCATGTGCCAGAGTTGGGGGGGGTGGTGAAGATGACAGATACTAATGATGCCAGCAGGCTGTTGCCAATGTAGATGCAGTCAGCTGGTCCCATCAGCAGCATTCATTAGGCCGCCTGCTTCACAATAAAGTGGTTTCCTAATTACAGCCTTTCCCCTCCTTGCTGTACAGCCCTGCGTCATCAGGTGCTGCTGCTTCCTTTATGCTGGCTGGAGCTCACTGCTCTGTGGAGCTGTCTCAGCGTTACGGCCCCGCTCGGCCGTGTAATTAAATGAGGATTAGAGATGGATTTGTGGCAGCCACGCTCTTACTTTGTAACTTTTGCATGTTGTGGCAGTTGCCTCTTGCTCAGCCTTGGGTGGCTAAAGGCTTAGAGGTATTTAAAGCACACACGTTTACATGCAGGTATATATATATACATGTGTGTGTGTGTGTGTGTGTGTATATCCCAGTTAGTGATACATTTCCCAGGTATTTGAGGACTTCTGTCATGGTCTGTAAGAGAAAAAGACAAAGACATAGGGAGCAACTGCAAAGGTTGTCATTAAAGATTTAGCTAGGATCCATTTTAGTCCTTCTCCTCCCTCCATCTCTCAGGCACAAAAAAACACATGGAAACTACAGCTATTCCATCCGACCAACCCCACAGCCACCATATTTTACTCTTATCTTTTCAAAACAGATACTCCCCCTTAGTTGCCTCTCCTTCAAGAACACCAAATTTTCTCCAGTTGAGCAGCCAGCAACTATCAGCTCAACTCAGACCACTACACATCATGAGCTGTCTGCTGGAAAACCCTGAGAGTTTGGGAGGTTGTAATAATTAGTTTTCTGTGCTGCCTTTTTTCTTTTTTCTTTTTTTTTTTTTTTTTTTTCCTCCATTTGGAGTGCTTGGCTAATATTTTTTAAACTTTGAAGGCTGGAAACCTTTTTTACTTTTAAACAAGACTAGCAATTTCCATGTAATTAGAGTTGCAGGAGAAAAGGCTGTAGAAAACAGCACCAAATATTGTGAAATTCATTATCATCAGAGTGTTTCTGATGTCAGTTCAGAAGTTGACTTGCTAATACTGGAACCCTGGTTTTGTTTTCCTGGTCTCTCTCAGACCTGCTGCTTGCTCAGCCATTTTAAAATACGAAGTTGCTCAAAATGACCACTATGCCCCTACTCTAGCATTTTGCCATGGTCCACTGCTTACTGGAAGAGATTTGATGGTTACAGCTCTTTCTGCAGCTGTTCTGGCCTAGGCTCTACTGGTGCCCACCAGCTTCCTGCCACTTTCCCATATTATCTCCTGGGGTGAAATAAACTACATTTAGTGACCTCATTCTGTTGTCATTACTAATACATTATAAATACATTCTTGCTGATATAATGTGATATAATTTTTATGCACACCTGTGTTAGATATTGCTGTACTGATTAGAATTGGACAGAAAACCAATAACCAATTACAGCCACTGCAGGCCAATAAAAAAAAAAATACAGTTCCACAGAAATTTGTGTTTTGTATGGTGGTGAAGAGTCCTGTTTTCACTTTGGGGCACTTTTTAGAATAAAGCATTTCTTTTTTCGATGTGAAATGTTTGTTTTAATAACAACACAAAAATTCCACAGATTAAAAAAAAAACAGGCAGATTAAAAAGGCAGATTAGAAAAACCTCCTTCTGCGTTTGATTAATCCTAAACAATTCTTTGTTGATGTTTTGCAATGTTCAGGTTTTATTCCAGTATGAAAAGAAGACATATTTCAAACTCGCCACTCACACAGAGAGGTCTTATCCTCTAGTTAGCCCTATGGGTGGCAAATATTCCTGATAACCTGATACCATTTTGCTCAGAGCTGGTAGTGGCAGAAGTACTGGGTACAATAACACCACTCTTGGTGATGGCAGAAGACCTGATGCAAATCAGATGTTTGCAGTGTTAAGGTTCTTTCCCAATATTCAAGCTTTTTAGATCAAAGGTTGCCAAAATGAGGGCTGCTAGAACCCAAAGCAGCTCCTACTGCTATGCTGAGCCCTTGAAATTTCAGTGGAATTTGTGGCATCCTAGGGTACACAGGCCATGGTTTAGGGAGCTCAGGCGGTTTCATGTTGGTTTTCTCTGCAACTAAATAACCTCACAAACTCTTGATGACTCCTTTGCAGAGAGCTGTTACTGTATAAACAGTTATTTAAAATACTGTGTGCTGAAAGACCCATCTCATGGTCCAGGGAAACAGTCATATATTATTGCTCTATGACACCTTATAATCGAGGCAACTGCCTGACAGGTGACAATCATGGTGACTTCTGGAGTCACGTGTCTCTAAATAATAGTCATCACTAGAAAGCATTGGAGAAGTGACTGTCAGCATTTCTGACCCTTACACACTCCTGCCGGGTGCTGATCCTCCAGGATGATCTCATGCAATCATTCTAAGTCTGCTGCGCCTGCTTTGTTGGCATTTATATGCTGGCAACTTTTATTTCCAAGAGCTATAGCAGCTATTCAACCGGAGCTGCAGATGAGCTGATGACTCACCCTGCTGAAGCTGGATTAGGATCTCTCCTAACCCGTTCCCAGAAATTAATGTCTGAAACCTTTGCATCCACCCTGCTGTCTGCCTTATTTGTGTTTTATGCCTTAGGAGAGAAAACTTTGTTCCCTTCCCCTTTCTTTGACTATGTTTTCCTGGATGAAAGAACACAAGGAACAGTGGGACCAAGCAGAAAAAGTCACTTATGCTGTACATGCAGCTGTCTGCATACCCCCTGCACCTGTTTGCCCTCCCTATTTTTGGCCCTAAAAAATCCTAGGATCTCTTCATCAAAGGTTTTTTTGTCAGCTACCTCCTGACAAGATGTCCATTTGTCCATCCAGAGGAAGAAGAAAGCTGGGTATAGTGTTTTCCTTTGGGCTTGGGGCTTCCTGCAGCCAGAACTCTTTTTAAAGGTGTCCCCAGTTTCTTCTTTGATCTGGGCCACTGCATGCAGGTTGCTGCTCAGGCTCTGCTCTGCTCTGCGTCTTTCCATGTGACACAGTTACCTAAATACCTGTCCTTGCCAGTAATGGGTCATATCCTGGCTTATCTGCCCCTCCCTTTTCCAAGGGTGATAATAAAGAAGAGACGTTTAATTATCTGGTGGTCTCCACCCACCAGTCCCCAAGTGAAATGTGCTGCTATCCTCTGTTGTTGTTCGTGTGTTTTTCAATAAGAAACAGCTAACTTAAAGGATTTCCATCCAGGCATCTCTGTGGAGCATTAAATCTTAATCTATCCACTGTCTTAACAAACTATGTTTGTAGAAGAAAGCTGCCATGGTTTGACTTTCTGCAGAACAGTTCACACACACACACACAAAAGGGGGTGGGTGTGTCCAAAAGAGCCAACTGCAGTAATGAAGAAAAAGCAAACTGCATCAGAGTTCACCAGATTGCACAATAGGTATAAACATTGTTTACATTTGCAGCAGAGGTTTTGCATGCATAAGCAAATCAGTGGACTACGTGGTGCCTAGTATTCCTCTGCCCTTGTAGGTTAGTTATGCAGGCAAAAAGCAGCAGCATTCCTG
>NW_009954543.1:449332-479140 GCF_000747805.2 Chaetura pelagica
TGCTTCTAGCACCATTGCTCTAGCAAAACTCAAAACATAAAATCCCTCTTCTCTTGAGAATGGCTTGTAAGTACTACCTTACTTTTGCTAGCATTACTGATGAATTGGTAAATGCAAATAAAAACATGGGTAGCCAGGGAAACCCAGACTCCAGAGGCTAAATAACTCATTTTAGTCTTAAGAGTCAAAATCAGGATAACCATACCTATATCCACTGATTATGCAAGTACTGTGCCTGTTACACAGTTACCATTCCAGTGCTGCTTGCTGCTACCCTTGTATCCTGGGCTGTGGGACATCTGCTACAGCTGCATCAGTTCTGTTCAGAAGACAAATATGCAAGTGCTCACCCAAGAAACTGCACATCTGTAAACACTCTAATGTTGCCTAAAATGCCACCATATCAGGAATGAAAAATGTTGCTTATGGCTCGTTTAGCAAGGTCTGTAATTCACATATGTTTTGTGTTTGGTGCTTCAGGCTTGCTCCTGGCTGGAGGCAAGCAGGGGGAGCCCAGATGTGCCCAATTATGGTCAGAGCCACATGGAGGTTAAGAGTTTAAAAGCAGTGCAAGAGGTCAGTTGTTCACTTTGACTTGGAGATGGGGCTGTGGTTCTGTGCTATTTTTATTTTTAGTAGCTCTGCAGGTTTTGAGGCAGATTCTAGTTTATTCTGCACTAGTTCTGTACTGATGTTGTTCCACCGAATCTTGATTTAAAGAAGGTAAGGGTGCTGTGAGGCTTTCTCACTGTAACACAAAAGGTCAGTCTGAACCTGCTTTCCCTTGCCTCTGTTCTCCTTTGTACTGGTTACCAGCAGCAGGGGCTGGGTGTAAACCAAGCCCTGCTGAGCATCAGAGACCTACTTGAATCCATGAGATTTAGGTGAGGGCTATAATGATTTCATTTTTCTGAGCTGTTTTTAGGAGTCTAGAAGAACACTGGTCTTTAAATGAATCTCAGTTTAATGCATTTAGGACCTGTGTGATTGATGGTGTCTATAAATACCATTTAAGTGCACAATAGAACATTTAACATACCATTTTCAGCAGGCTTTTTAAGCCAGAGTCTGCCTCGTTCCTGCAGCAGATTCCCCTGGCTGTGAGGGGATCCTTTGGGTGGTGTGTCCTTGGTACTGAGGACATGTAATTGGGGGCTTCTCTACACCAACCTCTCCTCATCCCCTCCCCTGCTTCAGTTTTGCAAGCAAGGTACAGAGGGCTACAGGGGGAGGGTGTCAGGAGATTTCCATGCTTTGAGGACAATCTCAGCATATCTAAGCACTGGCTCAGGATGGGGCAGTATCTTTTTTTGCAGAGGAGGAGGAGCAGGAAATTACCCAGTGGGCAACACAGACAAATAGGGCAAGTGGCCCCAGACAAATAGTTAGGAGAAGCACAAAATTGAAAAGAGGGAGGGAAGAGGTAAATTATTCCCTACCCTGCACCTAGTTATCAGATATATCTCTGGTGTTATTTATAAAATTAATGCTTCTCCTGGGGCGGGAGGCTGTGGGGTGGAAAAGCCTTTTACAAGAATTTGATGCCATGTTTCTATATTTGTCACAGTCTAAGGGAAGTGGGTTTTGTTTGGTTTTGTGGGGGTTTTTTTATGCTAAAGTAGAAAAAAAATACTGGTTTACTGTATTAAAATTTGAAAGTACTTAGCTTAATCTAGTGATTGAAGCAGTCTTTTACTGGTAGGCTTGTAAATCATAAATTCCCACTGCAGAACGGCTCCTGTGGCATTTTGCCAATTTGCCATTGCATGCTTTGATCTCCCTTTGACTCTGGAAGTTCAGGCTGCTCTCTAGCTTGTGCAGTTGTTATGGTTAACAAAACACTTGCCATTTGAAATACACAGCGCTTAGTATACGTGCTTCAGGTCCCAGAGCACGTGCAATAATGATGTCTTGTGGATCATAGAAAAGCCTGACTCATTAGTGAAGAGATATTAAACATTCTGAAAGGAATCAAACAAACTCCACCATTACAAAGATGATATTTTAGCCTCAGCTGCAGTAGCAGAGGTGTAGGAAATGTGAGTTTAGTGAACTGGGTGAGGAGAGATATGTTCACATGGAGCCAAGCCCACCTTGCAGACATGTATGGCAATCAGCCATGGGGCTCAGCTCCCAAGGACCCACTCCGCCTCCTTGTCCTGCCTTTCTGGGGGACTGGGAGTGAAGTTATGGGCCAGATGGTAATTGCAGGGAATGATTCAGGATGAATATTCCTCCTTGGTGTCTGGCAACTATCAGCCAGCAAGCAGAGCCTTTCTGCAAAGCACTGCAACCACGATAGCTGCTGAGTGCATGAGTCCATCCTTATCCCTCCTGGGTTCTTCAAGATCTGTGGCTTACCCTTTCTCTTCATGTTTAAGATTATAATGCATGGTATTTACCTACTTCCCCTCTGTAGGTGGTTCTGAGGTCAAGGGCTGAAGACACTGGTTGACCCAAAATATTTTAAGGTAAAAAGCTTATCACAGGCATGGAGTATTCTTAAATTGGTTTGATATATGTTCTGCAAGCCATGAGGCATTATTTATAACTAATGACTGTGTGACAGTTCAGAAGTATGAAGGAGAATTTGTTCTCTATGTCCAGGGTCTCTCAGTTCACATGAGTCAGTCTCAGAGTCTGAAGTCTAAAAAAGGTCACTTTGCAATCTGTAAGTAGCTTTAAAGCCTTCATGGGCCTTAAAGCACCAGGCTTAGCCAGTGGAAAAAACCTCATAGAACAAGGTAGCTCTGCCAGCAGAGAGCTGGAAAAGGGAGAGAGCTGATAAGTCTGTCATCTCATCTCCTGCTCTTGATGCGGGAAGAGGAAGAAGAACAAAGTTTTCTAGAGGCAGAGTATATTTCTCTTTCATCATAGCGTCAGTTAATAAATCACATTTATCTATTCTAGGCTTGTCTCCAAATGATGAAATGTAAAACCTGACATTGCCTTATGGATACATGGAACAGTGGAAATGGTGAGTAGTCCTAGCTTCACAGAACCTGGTGTTCCCTTGTACTCTCTCTTGCCTCCTACCTTCGTTTGCTATTGGGGTCTACATACCCTGTCACCAGCAAGTGTACCCTGCTGCTTCTCCCTAGACCTACATCAGCCAGGATTTCTCACAAGAGTTAGCATGTTCCTTTGAATTCAGGTTTTCTTCCAGAGAAGACCACCAATACCTACCATGAGGGAGGTGAGAGCCTACTTGTCTCCCATCACACAGACAATGCCACATGTTTTCTCTTAGCACACAACTGACTCCCCTCACTGTCCCCAGACTGAAAACACAAGTGTTGCACTTTCATCACGAAGGCATCTGAAGACAGTCCCCCCAGAGCAGTTGCCCTGCAGAGAACAGGGACAGGCACCCCTTTTGCAAGCAGCTATGGCAGTGAAAAGGGTTACTGCTCCTTCTCTCCTGCCCAGGGGAGCAACTCTCAGCTTGCTCGTGTTGGTACAAGCTGGATTTATAAGGTAAGCTTCCCCTGTCCTGCTTTGGCTGCAACAGAAGGAGTGTTTCCACGAGATGCTCAGATGGAAGATGAGCCTCCAGGCAGGAGCGAACTGCAAAACACAGGTTGACAACTGGAGGCAGGTCAGTCTCGTTGAAACAGCACAGCTAAATCTGGGGATGAGCAGCAGGTCCCTGCTTATTTGACATAACCACATTTGTTCCTTCACCTCCTACTAGTTAACTTTCCTTCAAATGGAGTTTTCCTCCGTGCTGCCTTATGCATAGGAAAAAATCTGGGACAAAGCCCCACCTTACCACCTCCTTCCTGACTGCCTGTCGCTCCTTTAAATGCCTTGCCAGGTTGTGAAGCTGGTGCAGCTGTCAGCATTGGACTGTGATTAACATTCATTTTCTTGCACAACAATATGCTCGGGTTTTTATTACTTATCTTCAGCCTTTCTGCTCTCTTCTCCTCTTCCTGTCTTTGCATTTATTTTGTGCATCCGTTGCAAGTAATTAGCTGTTAGAAGTAGGAATTGCAAGTCTGGTTTCCTCAGGAAATGAGGCTTTAGGTGATCATGCTCCTTATGTCCTCAGATAACTATTGAAGACACTGGTTGATTTAATTTGGCTGATGGAGAGCAAGCTTAAAGCTAATTGAATTCCTACAAGTTTTGTGCAAATAGGCAGCTAGCTGGAGCAAAGAGGAACCCTGAAGTCATGGGCCAGAAAGAAAGGTAGCAGATAATTTTGTGTCTTGTTAGATACCAAACAATTCATAAGGGAGGTGCATTAATAAGTGTCAAAAAAAAAAAAAAGTGCCTCTGTTTGCACTAGCAAATGACCACAAGGCATAAGAAACTTGGACTCGTGGGCTGCAGTGCTTGCTGAATTACTTGCTTTTTTGTTATTTGCACAGTGGTTGGGACAATAGCTTCATATTCTTGAGAGGGATTTTTACTGTGTTACAACAGACCGTGGGGGGAAAAAAAAAGACAATAAAAGCAGAATGTACTAATGAATATTTCCCATCCAAAAGCTCTTTTCAGGGCAGCACCTTTCTGTTATTCTGTTGGCTTTGGCACTTTTCTACATCCCTGTAAAAGTCTTGTTCAGTCTTAATACCGTAAGTTTGCATCTGATCCATTTCAAATGGTGGCACAATGGGACAAGGACACAATGGTGGCACAATGTCAAAAGGACATCTGGGCTTTATTAATAGTTTCTACTAGAAACAAAAGGCAACTGTGATGCTGTATCACCAGGGTCCACCAAACTGACATAGTGCAGTTGGGTTTTAGCCATCTTCTCAAGCTGCCCACTCTCCTGCTCTGTGAATCTCAGGAGGTCTAATCACCAAGGGTTCATCTGAGATCTGCAAGACACAAAACTCACCCACAGTTTGGGTTTTGTTGGTTTGTTGTTTTGTTTTTGTTTTGTTTTTTCTGGGAGCAGGTCCTCAAGCCCTTTCCCACCCCATTCCTCTTCCAGAAACAACCTTAAAAGTAGACAGATGCCATGTAGGCATATGTAACTCTGCAATAAGTCAACTGGCCTGCAAATGGCAGGTGATGGATCTAAACCTGGCTCAAGGTTTTCAGCTCTTGACTGCTTGCACAGAAAAAGTGATGAGTGCAGTACTAAAATCAGTGAGAGGTTTTGCAAGGTGATATAAGCCAACCCAGAAGAAAAAAACAAAACAACAAAAAAAACCACAACGTAGGACTTAACCACAGACAAATTCTACTTTTTGGCAAAAAAAAAAAAAAAGGCACTTTTCCACTTCAAGGCAATTAAAAAAAATTAATATAAGAGCATAAAAAGGCTAGTGCAGCAGTTTGACTGCCATGTTTCATGCAATGGTGTGGTGTTACAGAGATAAACATCAGTGCTAAGCTTACAGATTGTCTCAACACCTGGAAGGCTGTTACAGAGACAGGTTTAATAATTAATTTCTGTTTCCCTGAGACAATGCACCCTGGATCTCTTAAGAAGCATATTGCACACCAGGTAACAAGAGAAGCAGGCAAAAGAGACAAAAGCATTAAAAAAGATAAAAAGACTGAGATCAAATAACATTATTCCTCACGCCATGGTGGAAGTGGGGCTACACTCACCTGATCCTGAGAGAAGGTTGCCTGGAGATGGCTCAAAGTACTTGAGGTCAAAATACTTGTATTCCAAAGTTGCTTTTAAGTAAATGATGCTCACATGGCTGGTGACAGGAAAGATGGGAGCAGATCAATTCCTTGATGTTACTACATTAGGTTTATATCATGTCACCCTCCATGGATGGGAATATGGAAGGCTTAGTTTATAATCAGAAAAATACAGTACTAAAAGGTTGCTGTAGGATATAGATTTTTTTGGATGCACTATATATTTTTCTCTTCTACATTTAGCACTACATTTTTCTGTGAAAGCTGTGAAACTAATGAAAATAAATGCTACAGTGAAGTGAGTAATAGGCAAAAAATATTATTCTGCTGGACTCCTTAGTGATCACAACCCAAACTGTGAATGTTGGCCATGTTCTGGAAGCAGAGAAGCACCAGTATCTACTTCTGTCTGTGACTCAGGCACCTTTCCACAACAGTTGCTCTCACTTACTACCTTTCTGAAGACCTGCAGGTTACGATAGTGGTACCAAGAAGAAATGTAATGTTTGCGTGCACACATACATCACAGGTGAAGCTGAAGGGCCAGGTGAAGGAGGTGGCAAGCAGGAGGTGAAGTGGTCAGGGAGGAGAGGCCAGGCCAGGCTTGGGGTATGCAAAAACATAAACACATACAACAGGTGGAAGTGGACTTGTGTTGGGGTGGGCAAATGGGGTGTTTCAAAGTGCAAAGGATAAAAGCATCAGATGTATAGAGTAGGAAAGGCCTCCAACGTACCAGCTGCACCTTTCTCCAACTAATGTTTATATTTGTAAACAATTGTTTCAAATGCATAAGGGATTTCAGCCATAGGGCTATTAGTGGTGCCCAGTCTTAATTCAAGTTAGAGTGCAGGTACAAGCATTGTGAGCAAAGGTTATCTGGTAAAATGGATGAATAGATATAGAGCAGCTGATGGCACAGAGCTGCACATTCTGGGAGCAGTGCTGTTCTGCAAACTCCAGTGCAGGGCATAACCTTATCATAAAAGTTTATTTGACCAAATGTGTATGTTTCCTCATGTGAGTAGTCTGATCTTAATGGAATTGATGAAATGGGCAAAATTATTAACACATTTACTGCATCTTCCAGGATAAACCAACTTCTGGTACCTGCTGTGCTGTTAGTTTAGGCTGCTAATCAGTATGAGTTTCCTCATTGACTGAAGCTCATTAATGTCCTGGGCAAGACATAAAACCTACTTTTCCCATGTTTTGTTACTGCTGAGGAGGATCTTGATTTCAATGAGTCAGATAGTGTTCTTTGGTAAACGTGTCTGCTCAGATGGTTTTGAAAAATGTGTTTCTTTATGAATTGTAGCTAGGTCTCAAGCTTCTTTGATAAGCTCAGCGTGCAAATTGAAATACCAATCATGGGTCTGGACAGTTAAATTACTGTTATTGATGGGTCTGATGCTGTTGGGCTTGTTTTCCCAGTGCCACTGTGAGAGGAAGGAACTCCTAAGCTGGTAGAGGGGTTTAACAGAGGAAATTACTTGGGATTGTACTGTCTTCTCTAAGATAGACAGTTGCCGAGGAAAAACTCTGTTGGCAAGCTTTCTCTTAGTTTATGGCCAGATCCTCAAAGTATAACTCACAGAATCTCAGTTAGAGGTTGGAAGGGACCTTGAAAGATCATCTAGTCCATCTATCCCCCTGCCAGAGTAGGATCCCCTAGAGTAGGTCACACAGGAATACATCCAGGTAAGTCTTCCTAGGCCCACTTAAGTTACTTTTACACTACCTGTGTGTCTTACCCCATACCTGACGATAATTTTTAGTAGCTTTCCTCTGTTAACCTGCCATGAAACACCAGCCTATGCTGAAGCACAGTATGTGTCAACCAAGTCTGTGAATCTCTCCTATGTAAGATATTTGAGCTAATTAGTTGTCTCTGGCATAGAGATTTTAAAATACAAAAGGGCAAGTTGTATGTGAAGAACCAGTAGGACCAACAGTGAGATGTGTTTGTAGCAATGAGGGAATCGCTTTCTTGACTGTGAAAAGCAGCAAACAGCCTGTGTGACTCCACAATGTCTGGGGTTTTAAACAAGTGTTGGAATATGTAATTGTCATACTGTAACTGGCTTGTAAAAACTGAACCTATTTCAATTTTGGTTCTATCTCTGATGAAAGAGCTTTTTTCCTATCTCCCCCTTAGCTATAAGTGCCGGCACTCTCACTATCCACAACTGCCCCAGCACTGGTGGTAACACGCAGCACTTGCCAACTACTTTACATACTTCCAGTGTTGGGAAAACATTAGCTCATTAAATCTTTTAGAATTTCTGTAATAAGAGCAGTCATTACAATCGTTTTCACTTGATGGGCAAATCAAAGTTAGGATGGTGTTATTGATTTATGCATTTTCTCTAAAGACTCCTTAAAATTCTGGTTCCTGTCACTCACCTGATTAGCCCTGGGCTTTGTCTTCAAGCACTGGTGTGGACATGGGTCTAATAGGTAGTGGGATTTCAGGTTTCTGGCATTGACTGTTTTCTTCAAATCTCATTGATGCTGACTGTGAGGCACTGGCAAATTTTAAGGCTGTTGAGTTTCTGTGTCTTATGGAGCTTTGCACACCAGTGTTTGTGAAGTACACCATTGCCTGATGGAGTGATGGGAGAAGCTGCTGAGTGATGCCACCTCTTCCCTATTGAGTAGCACAGTGTGTGAGCTGCACCAAGCAGTGCCAATAGCATGGGAAGGGGAGCCTGGTCCTCCTAGGTGTTGGCAAACCTACCCTTCTACACTGAGCTTTGTGGGTGGGAAGGCTTAGGACAAGCCACACTAGTATTCATTCATTCATGACTCTGCCTACATCCTCAGACTCCTCATAATCCTTTGCACTTTTACCTGATTCCTTGCAGTAGCTGGGGTGGTGGAGTGATGCCCTGAGTTTGCAGAGGAATTGCATGCCCTAAGCTTTGGAGAGTTCTTCCCTCATTCCATGATGGATCATAGCTTGGTATCATACATTTTCTTGGGAGCTGGCTTTTTGATGTGTGCCAAACTCAAAGGAAATGCTGGGTTGGATTTTCTGTGTTGTCACTCATGTGACAGCAATCATTGGCATGCAACTGTGTATCTCCCTTATTTAGACTGCAGCTTTCCTGGGTGGACTGCTCCTTGCATCCTGGAATGACTGCAAACTACATTAAAACAAAAAAAATCCTTTAAAGTGTTGTGGCGCTTCCAAATCAATTAAACCCTTTCCAGTTACTCATCTTGATGTCTTCTGTGAAACATGAGTCTTTAAAGTTTGATTGCTTCTCCAAGGTCATCTGTATTTTGCATCAAGGACTGTGCAATGATTCACTTTTTTTCTCCATTTGCCACTGAAAAGAATGGATCATCTTGAGAATTTGATTTCCTCTGTGGAGTTTTCTAGGAGCTGGAGGTTGGGTGATTAATTTTATTGGGGCAATACATTATAAAGGAAGGACTATGTCATTCTTCTTCAACAATGCTTCTTCCTGAGATGACAGCATAATAAATTACAGGCATACAGCAAATTCCTAAATGCAATCAGTTGACTCGTTGTGCTGGGTGGGTGGAATAAGAGCAGTGCAGATGGGTTAGGTCACTGAAGTTGCACGGAAGCTTTACCACTGCTTTAAGTCAGCACTGGGTGATCTTCTGACAGGTGATTGAGCCTAAAAGCTCACATCTCTAATGATTCATATTCTAAAAATTAAGGCTTGCCTTGCTGGATTAAAACATTCGTCTCTTAAGGTTTACATCTGGACATCATCTAACAATCACTGTCTGAGGCTTCAAAGCAAAAAAAAAATCACAAAAAACCAAAAAGCACAAGAAGTCTCGAGTGTCTGCTCTTTACATTATTATATAGGGACAGGAAATGTCTGTTCTCACCCCCCTTGATTTTCAACTTCCATCTTGAAGATCTGCTTAGCCTTCCATTAATGTTCAACATGCAGGTATTCTGGAATAATAAATTTATCTGTCCCCTTTTGTTGCCTTTCAGTGCCCCGTACTCAAGTAGCAATGTATCAATGGTGTATTCCATCAGGGATGCAATGTGGGCTGTAAACCACTATAGCTTGGGAGCTGCTTCACAAAATGTTTTGAAGAGGGGGTGGGAGCTGGAATCGACAATCACTCAAGCAGTCCCACTGTATTTATCCCCTCTTGTTAGTTAATTCATGGGTATTAAGTCCAGCAGGAACTGATATGATCGTCTACACTAGGCTTGTGCTTATGTTGTATAGTTTAACCCAGTAATTCCTGCACATGGCCAAACAACCTGTGACTGAAAAAGAATGTATTTTAGAAACACCATTAATCCTGATTTAATAATTTCACATCATGGAGAATTCTCAAAGAAAGCCTTGGAAAGCCATTTACCTGATTTTCCGAAATGTAACCAGGAGGTCATCAGCATGTTTTTGACAGAACTAACTAATATAATGTGTGTTGAATGCAGGACAGCTAAGGTTCAGAAAAACAAGAAATCTGTTGGTTCTTTTGATCTTAGTCAGGCAAATTTCCACTGATTCTTATGCAAATGCATCATAATTTAGCTGATCAGCTCTGCTTTTTAAGCAACCACGTAAACACGTGCACACGTGATGCTCCTCTCTGTCCTTTTAGGGATGATAATGTGTTCTTATGAATTTGGGCCACAGGTTTTGAAAAGAAAATCTGCTTAGTGGCCCAGTTATTTAGCAAGCTGCTAGCAAATATAAAGAGAGAGATGACATGACAGATGTGCAGACGCAGTTAGGAACAATTGTTACAGGCACGGGAATCATTTGCTGCTGACGTGTGTTCCCCTGCTTACTCGACCCTCTTGCAGTGCAACCTTTGAAGGTACTTGCTGTTGTGTGTGTGTTGTTTTTCTGGCAACATCCTAGTGAATCCTACTTTAAAAGTGTTGTCACTGGGGAGAGGGTGAATCCTATTCCCTTGAGGTTCATGAGAGCTGGATGCATTTTATTCTGAAGTCCAAGGTAACAAACTTTAAAGGGTTGAGGTCTTTGATACCAAAGCTAAGAAGAAAAGGAAGGAGGAAGAAAGTAAAAAGGGGTATTAAAAGTCCCCATATATTTACTATATTCCTAGCTTGAGAATTACTGAGCTGAAACCTTCCCTAACCCCTGCTGGTGAGGTTTTGTTGGCTGAGCTACAGAAACATCCAATATGTTACCATTGTGGGCATTTCCTTTCCCTGAGATTCAGGCAATTTTGGTTTCTAAAGGTGTGTACAGTATTGTAGTATTAATCTAAAAAAAAAGTGATATTTTTCTCACTTAATTGTTGATTACATCTCTTTGTCCAAGTCACCAGCTCAGGAACTCATTCCTTTCAACCTCAAATATTTTTCAAACTCATGGTTTTGAGGCTAGACTAGCCCACCATCTTGCATATATCTGGGCAAGGTTCTTTGATGTATTTTTTAAACTTTTTTTTAAAATCTTGACTGTTCATCACACTGACCTGTTTATTGTTTCTTGATGCCAACTTTATTTTCAGACCAATAATCCTGGCATAGTCTGTTGTTAATCTTTGAGTATTTGCTGCAGAAAAACTCATTCTAAGTCATTCTTCCTCCTCCTTTGCATCTTTATGGTTATTTATTAGATCAAATCAGGAGAAAAAATATTTTACTTGCTGAAAGTTGAATGGGCTATGACAAGCCATAAATTGAAACTCAGCTTTTGGTGTGCTAGGGCTGAGGACTTACACTCATGTGGGCAAGGAACTGTGAGCCACAAGATTGCTTTTCCTGGATTAATAGTGATAGTAATATAGCAATCACTATTCAAAAAGTAAACATTCTTACAAGGGAGACATCATACATACTCCATATCTTCCTATAAAATAACACTAAACCAGTAATAGAAGGTTCTAGAATATTTTTTTTCCAGAGAAAATCAAGAATTCACTGTATTTCTGTGATTACAATTTTCTCTAGGAGCAAGCACTTTATTGTCTTGTATATCTGAACCCACAACAGCAGTGAAGACCTGTGCTTAGAGGAACCCAGCTTTCTAATGGACTAAAAAGCTGAACTGGCATGCTAGTTCTGACAAGGGTAGAGCATTAACCTGTTTTTGGAATTAGACCCAACAATCAAAGTTTGTTGTTGTTTCATCTGAACAAGCAAAGTATGGCATAAGGATTTTGAAGCCAGTACGTTTAAACATTTAACATACTACAAATATATTGCAGGTTTTGATCCAAAGCCCCCTGAAGTCCAGGGAGAGGAATGCTTTCTCAAACATAACATGAATGAAAGAGAGGGAGAAGGAAAAATGGGGGACAACTTCAGGAAAGAGCAAAGGATTAAGCAACAGGCTTAAGCAACAGCTCTCCTTCCTTAATCCCCATGTCTGTTCCCCATTATTCCTGTTACTTTTCCATGTATTCTTTATGGTAAGGCCACAGTTAGGACTCTGTTTCTGAAGAAGCAGCTCCCTGCACTAGGCATTCGGCCAATGGGCTTTAGGCTCTTCTGTTTACACCAAACCTTGAAAGAAAGATCTGCTCTTCTTCCACCTCAGACCTCACCTGACAGGCAAATAGAGACAATTTCATATCTCTGGGGACCTGCCCCTGTCTCAGCTGCCTTGGAGAATTGTAAGCTCTTCACTCGTGCTGTTGTGCTGCAAAATCCCTCTTTTGTCCTCCTCATTGTGGGTTCAGTTGTGGCTTAGAAACAGCCAGCCAACCACAGCAACTTCTTCCAGGAGTTCAGGACTAATCTTAACACAATCTGCTGGCAGCAAAAAAATTAACTTCCCTTGAATGAGACTGGATAAAAAGAAATCTGAATGCTTATCTGATAAAGTTGCTTTTCTTAGTTTATGGAATAACTCTTCAAGTCTATGCATGTTTTTGATTTGTCTTTCTTCCAAGCTGAAATGCAACCCAGGCAAAATTTACTTTCCCTTGCTTTATGATCATCAAACTTTTACTTGAACGAACTTTCTTCCTTGAAGTCGAAGTCAATTCTGTGTTCCAAGCCAACTTTATTCACAACTTCAGTCAAAAGCACCAAATCTTCTTAAAGTACACAAAGCATATATTTAATCCACTGTGAAGCCAGAGTTGCTAACGAGCATGGAATTTCTCATCATCAAGATGGGTGTTTGCAAGAGAAAACACTACTTGGAAAAATTGCATGTTTCTTGAATAAATCCCCCATGAGGAGTCCAGACTGCTAAGCTACCGGGGAAGTAGGGTAGTCAGCAACAGAGAAGCTTTTGGGAGGTTAAATGTGATCAGTCAGACTATTTGACAATGAAGTCAGTAGATCAATAGGTCCCTGTATCTCATCCATAAATAAATATTTCTATACTGAAAAAATACTACAGAAATTACAAGAAACTGCTGACCACTGTGGCTAGGATGAGGTGGTTTGGGTTTTTATTTTATATTTTTTGCATGTTAAAGGCTTTAGGCAGGTGAAAAGATGTGGCAGCTGATGAATATGAAATAGTAATGGCAGTTTCAGAGATAAAAAAGGGGTGCTGGATCATCTTGATTAAGGATACCAAAAGGCAGGCACGATGCTGTTTACCACGCTGACTTGTGCTGTTCAGGTTGATCACAGCACGGGCCTTGAGCCATGGGACACGTCACGCCTCTGTTGTCACCCCATGATCTCTGTGGGGTGATGCAAATCCTCAGTTTGCCCAGGCTCTTCCTCCAGATTGTCTTTGGGAGCCCTGCAGCACTGAAAATACCCCTGCACCTCTTGTCAGTCTGTGTGCTTCAGAAGTGTGCTGGGACTTTGCCCAGCAGCCCTCGCTCATGTGGGGTTTGTGTCCCCTCCTCTCGCCTGAAACAGAGCAGGCCTGAACCACTAGGGCATTGCAGCTGACATCCAGAAACTGAGGGCAGAGAAACGCAGAGTTTTGTTCACATTTAGAGGAGTTTGTTGTTTGGTTGTTTTTTTTCAAATCTTCTGTTCAAACATTCAAGGAATATTCATAAAGCCCATACTTTCCTAATTGTTTATTGTTACTTCTAATGAACTATATGAACTTCTGTTACTTTGTTATATGGGGAGTAAACAACTGCTTTGATTAACTAAATACTCAAAGCAGGTTGGAGAAGGTTTTAATTAGTTAATTTCATTAATCACATAGTCTGTTTGTTGCTGTTCATGTGCTATAGAGCAGTAGAAATGGCTGTTACTGAGCAACAAGACTGCATCTGGGCTTCTCCCCTAGAGACAATTAAAAAGGTGTCCTGTCCATGTCTTGTAATATGTGATGACAGCTGCACTTATGCTTAGGTTTTTGTCTCAGAATTTAGTACAATTAATACCCACTATACCATTTGTTGGGGAAACACACCTTACACTAGCAAGACAACACATTGTGTAATTTATAGAGACAAGTTTCAAGTTTGCAGTGACATGGGAATTCTCTGAGTTCTGAGGTACATTCTGTTCACATCTAACAAGGCTGAGGAGGACAAAAATACCAGAATTCAAGACTGGATTAATAAATATGAGGAAAAACCTGCCACTTTGAAAGTACTTTTCCAGAAAAAAATGCCATAAAGCACTGTAAAAAATCTAAAGCTATGTATTTTGCTGTTATGTGCTAGGAAGTTAATGTGGACGTTTGAAATCTGGTATTGTAAGAAAGCGGAAAAAATCTAGTGCAATTAAGTTGAAAAGCATATTTTGTAACTTTAAAAAATGGGATGGTTAATCTACAGTAGTCCTATATGAGAAATATATGTCGTTCTCATAAAAATCTTTAGGCTGACATTAATATGTAAATCCCAACAGGGTTTGGCCCTGTTGGGCCAAATCCTCTGCAGTGTAAGTGATGGCAATTACTCTGAAATCCATGACCTCTGACAATTTGGACTGGCTGGAGGTCTGCCTGTGCTCATTTTTCATACTATAGGTACAGAATGGGCAGCATGCAGAGCAATTGCTTCTGTGCCCCAATCAAAAGGGATTATTTCCAGGACAGAGTTGAAAGACGTGATGAATATGTGTACATTGTTCGGTTTTAGGTCTTTGTACTGTGGTCAGCAGTCCATGAAATACCTGAGTGGGAAGCACTGCCATCGCTTCTCCTTTTGGCTGCTGGGTAGTAACAACTTTTAGTTACTACTAACGTTAACTAGACTCATGCAGTAGCCTGGAGGTAAAAGCTAGGTAACCACTAATGAATCCTTTGAATTCCCCAGTTCCCACTTTTTCACCTGAATTTTACTTTTTATGGCTGTTTACCAATATTGCACAGTATTCTTTCAAGAAAAAAGTGTCATAGGTGTCATTCTTTGCTCTCTCTTGGAAAATTGCAGATGCATCATATCACTGCTATGGGTGTTATTTTTTATTATATCTACTGGGAAATCAATTGGTGCTGCAGAGGGTAGCAACAAACACCTATGGCAAAAGAGGAGATTATATTATCCTGTGGTGATGTCGATGAGTCTGAGAAATGGTCAGAGAGAACCTTACTGTTAGCCTGGTAGGATTGACCTTAAACAGGTGTGTGGGCCTATATATTCTGATTTCAGCCTGCCACCAAAGCAAAAGCAATGTGTGCAACACACCTGTAGGCTGAGTGCCAACAATAAAATTGCATTTGCATCACTTTTGTTTGTTTTTAGAAAAATGCTCTTGGGTTTGTTTGCTTGAATAGTGAAGCAAGAATCTCATTATTTTAATATGAGGTTCAGTGACCTGAAGTAGAATAGCACTAGTCCTTTACTGTTCTTGCAGTCAAAAAACAATACTAAAATATATCACAGTGTCTCACCTCTCCTGGTTCTCTGAAAACCTCAGCCATTGCATCTACTCCATATCCCATGACCGAAAGGACATTCCAATATTCCACTGTACATTGGGTCCCTGGCTCAGCGTATAAGTTTGTCCTTTTTGTAGCTTTCAGTGGTGGTGGAGGTGGTCTCTCAGATGATTATTTAATGTAAAGTCCTACAGAGGCCACAGTTAACACAACACTCTTTTTTCCAGGCACTGTATAAACACGTAATGAGTGATAGTGCCTGCCTGGGACACAAACCCCACCTGCAACAAGTAGGAATCCCTGGTATTTTCTGTAATAAAGATACGATGCACTAATGCAGTTGCAGTTTGGGTAATTACGCTGTCTAGTCCCATTTGCCAGTGGTATCACCAGGATATAGCATCCTGCATTTACTGCTTTGGCCATTGATAAAAAACTGTTCAGCTGTCACACACTTGGCTAGCACAAAAGCATGATGATATTCTCAAAATTTGTAAATCAAGCCAAGCTGATTGAACAGGTCCACATCACACTGTAGATTTAGTTGCCACTCAGACAGAAGGGAGGTTTTTCCTCCATTCAGTACAGACCTAAAGCTACTGCATCTGAATTCAGTAACAAACTGACTGATTTCAGGGCAAATCTGCTTCCCATCCTTTGCTAGTAGATGGACTTTGGAGTTGCAGTGGGTGAAACTTGTTCTGTAGGTATAAGATAGCATTCTTTTTCTATGTGATCTGATAAGTAACTTTCTGTAACTTCAGGTCCTAGCCTTGCCTGTTTTAAAAATTTGTGTCATTGTTTTCTGAAGGGCAGCATTTGCATTTTGGAGGAAACCTAGCAACACTCATGTGAAACAAGAATAATTAAAACGTGGAAGACTATTAGAAGTGCAAGACTGAATTATGGTCTACTGGGGAAAATTAATCTAAGTGTGGCTAATGACATCCTTTAGAAAGTGATGCTCAGCTAAGCAGACATACTAATGTCATTTGTATCGATAAACTATGTTAATGCTTGCAAATACTTTAAATTACACAGTTAAAAAAAAATTAGGGAGTCTATACTTAAAGATCCGGTGGAGTATCCATCAAAGTGACAGACATTTCTTCTCATTGGTATCTCAGATTTGTTTGCAATTCATGGAATGAAAAAAAAGGAAAATTAATATGAAAATCCTAAAAGGAAAATTTACTCTTAATATACTTCACTGAGACGAAAATCAAAGTAATGTATGTTGGAAGAAACGAGCAGGTAAAGTTAATGAAAAATAAACTGAACTAAAGCAAATTTCACCCTGGCCCTATTAAGCTATGATATAGTTTAACACGTGGTCTATATTCAACCACAGCTATGCAAAAATCAACTTAGATTACACCTCAACAGGTACACACTTAGTTAATACGATGCTGAGTGGGATTTAACTTTGTCTCTGCTGACTATTGAGTTGTGGTCAGTACATTCTAACCAGTGTACCTTGACTTTCCATAACTGTTTTGAAGCATACTATACATCTGGCTGGGTAGACAACCTTTAAGATTTTGGTTTATACTTGAAGGCTGTGTCTTATGTAGGGTGATTTTTATGACACAACTAACTTTGCTTGCCAAACTGGAACATATTTTACAGGCGAAAAGCACTCTAATTATGTAGGAGGAGTTTACTGTCATAACTACACCAGCATGACAGAACTTTAAAGCATAAATAGGAGTTAGGTGCTTATTTAACTCTGTATGTCTTCTAACCACTTAAAAAAGTATAATTAGTTTTCTAAATCCTCCCCTTCCCCAGCCACACACTGAGTCTGACTCTCACCCAGTTCAGAAGTCAGCAGCAGGGTGCCAAGCCCATCAGAGAGGGAGAATCAGGCCTTCTCCTTTAGAGAGACAGCACCGTGCAATTCACCCACTAGCAGAGGGTGGTGTAACAAGAAAAGCAACGCCCTGGGAAGTAGAAAGAAATGCAAAAGACTAGACTTTGTCCCTTTTTTACTTACATATTTGTATGAATTCTTGTACATATTCGATACTTCTATGTATCTTGGTGCCAGCTCTACCCTCAGTATATGAGTGCAGCTGTGCCAGGGGGTTTAAGAAAGCAGCATGAGATGCTAACTTTGCACCAGGCTGGCTGTGCCCTGCACCAGGCAGATTCTCCTCTGAGCATTATGGCTGCCAGTTCTGGCTGCCATAACCAGCCACAGGAAACCTTTCTCCTCATCTAAAGCCAGCCCGGTGTGACTGGACTGCATCTGTGTGACAGTGTGTGATGACACATTACCAGCTTGGGTTGTTGATAGCTTAGCTCATCCTTCCAGCTCACAGTGTAGATATAGGAAGGACCTTATTCCCACAGGAAGACTGCGGGCAGAAGGTCAGATTTAAAGGATTACAGCAACCAAACAGTAAAGCTTGCACAGTACCTGCCTACTGTACTTCTGACTGTTGCCATCGCTATTTTACTGAGCTCTACATTTACCCCTTCCACTTTTCCCCATCCCGAAAAATGCAAGTCAGACATGGAAACAAGTAGTTTGCACTTTTTCTGGTATTTGGGTTTAAAAGGGCAAGGAACAATAAAGAGTAGGATCACGTTCCATTAATGTTTTGGAAATCCACAGGCTTAATGAGAGAAAAGACCTGAATGCATGACTGGTGTCAGTAGCAAGTCATCTGGAACGTGCAAGGGAAAATGCCTTTAAAATCTTTAAAGTAAATGATCATGCAAAGACACAAATAGTCAATGCTTGAGGCAAAAGGTGTTTAATTAGAATGGGAAAAGTCTTTGTTCTAAGTAATTAAAGGTAAAATTCCTGAGTAGATGAGAGAAATTCAAACTCCTTAAACATTTGACAGCTTTAAAGAGAAACCTGCCAGGGTTCAGAGGTAAAATGAAGGCAGATTTTCTGCTTATGCAGCTCTACTGAGGCATTGCAAGGTCTGAGCAGTGAGTCCCTGCCCCTCTAGGGGGATTCAAAGCACCAGAGACAGGCATACAGACATCCCCTACAACCAAGAAGTAGAATAAGCATCCTCTGAAGAATGACAAAAAATCCCACATGCTAAGCAGGGAGCTGCCTTGAATGAGTCTGCAAGTAGGACTATGCAGGGGTGCACAGAGAGCAATACAGGCTGGATGGGATCTGGGGGTCATTGGGTCCATCTACCCAGCCTAAAGCAGGGCCAGTTTAAATCAGCTGCCTGGCACCTCGCTGAATTCTGGTCATGCTCAGGAGACTCGGGGTCTCACTCCTTTTGCATGCTGGTCACAGGCTTAGCTAAATATTTAGCAGAATGACCTATCAGCTGAAGCATGTATCCAGAAGATGGGATTTGAGAACAAGATGTATGACATTGCCCGGGACGTGCTGTAATCCCTGACCTCTGGCATAGTCTGAGAAAGAGGGAAACGTTTCTTCCTGCTAGAAAAGCTGGCCTGTGGGCAGCTGGGATGCAGCTGTGGGGCTTAGACAGGAGGTTTGGGCAACATGTCATGCAGTAGGGCACCTAAGCTCTCAGAGCTCCTAATAGATTTTATATCAGACAGCATCTTCTTTATGCAGGACACAAATAATCCTGGTATGAGGGACAAGCAATACTGACAAGGGAACAATAAGTTAATGGATCTTCATGAAATAGAGATGTTGAGGTTATCAGTACTGCCCATGCCAAAACATCTCTGGATATGTTCAGAAGCAGGACAGCAGGCATGTGGAGGATGGAACAAGTCTAAGATTTACCAACCAAAGCCTTTACTCAGAGGCTGACAGGGAGACTATGGGCATCATGGTTTTAGAAATTAACATCACAAGCAGGAACTGTTTCAGACTGAGGCACCTACATATTTTTTGAGGTCTAACTAGAGTTACACACACAGTACAGTGACTGTTTTACATGACAGGTTTTATATGATAGAGATCAATCTCCCAGATGAACAATAACAGGAAAAATCCTCAGTGTGCTGGCATCTGAAAATGTTCCTACTTCTTTTGTTCTGGGTACAACTACGTCAGGTATTAGTAATGTAATCTTTCAATTCTGATTGTGTCCAATAAAATCAATACTTCGCAACTACCTTTACTGTATGAGAGTCATGACTAAGCTTTGAATAACTTGAAATCCACTACAATTTTTAATAGCATTTTCCACTTTAGTGCTTTCTCCCTTCTCTGTAATGGTTGCCATTTTACATTCATAAGAAGATTTCCCAGCAAAAGGATTTCTCACCACCCAAAGCGGAGTGCTGAGTGTCTCCATTTCTCTATGGAGACACTCAGCAATAGTAGCAACCATTCTTAAAATGATACTTATGACACAACTATATCATGTTTATTTTAATTAAGAAGCTCACTGATGTTTAGTGTAATTTGCTTTATTGAATGTATGCATATATGAGAGGACACTGTCAAAAGCTATACCTTTTCTCATAGCCAAGACCATAACATTTTAAGTTTACAGTTTCACTTCCGACCAGCATGTGGGAATGGACTCATAATCATCCACACAAAAGCCTAAACCATTTCCTAGCTAGGTATTTTAAAAAGAGCTTGGCACAAGCAGAAATTGGGATTACCTAGGATTATGCAGAGTGAATTAATAATGTCAGGCAGGTATCAAACAGTATAAAAAATATCCAGATGACTCCTGGGAATTTTTTTTTTCTAGTGGAATAGGGGAGAAAAGAGAAGAGCTAATTTGTACTGTAGAGAACAGGAAGTCAGCTTGATAATCTGAGGAGAAAAAAGACAAACACTTAGGCTTTATTAAAGGTACTACGACAGTATTTCTGACCCCCAGGAAAGAGTTAAAACTGTGCATTGGTTGCTGAGAGCCTGTTGTCAAGATCACTAACAGGCCAATTAAAGTTCTGATTAGGAAGTGTTCATATTTTAATGGATGATCATATGACATTTTCACTGTCTGTCTCACTAACTTTTCTGGTCATTCAATTAGAAAGAAGATGCTCAAGAAAGCAATTAATTAATTCCTGGAGACAACTCCAAAAAGTAGCTCAGCTTCAAATGAGGGATTTACACTGCTTAATTCCAAAACTTGTCTTGTGAAAAATGTTGTTTGTAAGTCACCAACTCTGAAAGGACCACGCACCCTTATTTTCTGCACTGTAGTATATGCCTACCAGGTCCTGCATGCAAACAGAAGTATCCTGCCCAGGCCTTTTTTTTGTTGGTAGTTGTTTTGAGATGGTTTTTTGTTTTTTTGGGTTTTTTGTGTGTTTTTTGTTGTTGTTGTTGTTGGGTTTTTTTTGCTAGCTATATCAGCTCTCTTTCTCTCTTTCTGTAGGTATCTCAATACATTCTTGTTGCCTGAATCAAACAACTCCAGACTTGGTATTTTGGTTTGGTGGGGGTCTCATTCAATGACCCAACCCTCTCTGCCCTGGGTACAGGGGTTTTTTTGGGTCTCTACACAGGCAGAACACTGCAGAGCCTGTGACTCTTTTGGCTTAGGGGCCTCATGCAAAATGCAGCTTTGTCCTTTTATTTCTGCCCCTTTGAAAGTCATGGAAGTATTTATAAAAAAATGTTTTCCCTTCCACTTGTGATAGAGCCTTAGTAGCTCAGCTGGAATTGCCTGAATATTCTAAACTTATAAGCATCATCCCACCAGAGATGTGTTCTTGAATGTTAAATTTAGGCTAATTGGAGACATATCCTTTAATTTAGCAAGCTGAGGTTACTAATACAGATCAGGAGCTAAAAATTAACAGTGGAGCTGATGTATGTAAATGCCTAAGTGATATCTTAACCTATAATTATACAAGTTCTGTTAATAGTGAATAATTCAAATCTTCAGGGACTTCAATAGTCTAATGGGCTGTAGTTATTTCCAATTTACTTTATGGTTGCTAAGTTTCATTAAAATGAGAAAAAGGCTGCAAAGCGTGGCAGAAGAAAATTGGTGTTTGAAGTTATCACTCAGGAATCAAAATATGAAATTTAAATTAGAAGGTGTTCAAGCAACACAATGACACCAAAGCTGAGCACTGATAATGAAAGCAGGAAGACAATGAGTTTGCAGAGCATATTAAAGGACAACAGTGCTCCTACCAACATGCCTTGTAATGATGGTACCTTAAACACTGCACTACTGCAGCCCACGAGGAGTCCAAAACGTATTACAAACATCAATTAAGCCTTGCTACATTCTTCTGAATTATTTAGATGTTGTTATCCCTGATCTGCAGATGGCAGGCTGCGGCACGACGAGGTGCGGGGCTTATCTGAAGCCACGAGATGAGTCCATAGGATGCGAGAGCAACAGCTCAGGGCCCACAGCCTCCACGCCAGCCACCAGGTACAGTTACACCCCACCATCGCTCTGGGAGGCTGCTCAGAGAGTGTCCACCCTCCATGGCTTGGCACGGCCCTTTTCCTCTTCAAACCACGGTCCTCGGTCTTCTTCTTAGCTGGGCTGAGACACACATATTTGGGAGATGTGCTATACACCAGATCACTCAAAGCAATGTTAAATCTCATGCTTTCTGGAGAGCCAGAGGGAGTTGTTACTCATCTGCATCACCTCAGACATCTGGCTTGCAGTGCAATCGCACAAACACACCAGCATAGAATCATAGAATGAGTTGAGTTGGAAGGAACATGTAAAGTTCTTGTCCAGCGCCCCTACAATAAGCAAGGACATCTCCGACCAGACTGTTCAGAGCCCCATCATGCCTGCCCTTCAATGTCTCCAGGGATGGGGCCTCCACCACGTCTCTTAAGAAACCTGTTCCAGTGACCCACCACCCTCATAATAAATAACTTTTTCAAAATGTCCAACCTAAATCTACCCTTTTCTAGCTTAAAAACCATGACCCCTTGTCCTATCATTATGTTACTTTGTGAACAGGTCTTCCCCAGCCTTCTTACAGGCCCCTTTCAGGTACTGGAAGGTTGCCATAAGGCCAGCATGACCACAGGGGCAGCAAATGACAGTGGGGAGGGATGGTGGGAGCTTGGAGAGATCACCTTCAGCCAGCACTGTCACCACCAAGTAGGTGCTGTGCATCCAGCTCCAGCCATGCGTGTTTCCACACAGCTGGGTGCCACAGTGCACACCCCCCCAAAATCCACTTACAACAGCTAAAGGTCTCCCCTCAGCCAAGCCCATCCAGCCCTGCAGAGTGAGTCTAGGTCTTGCTGCCTCCAGGCTGAAATCTGTCAGTGTGGCCCATTGCTGCTAGTCACAGTGGCCTCTCCCAGCTCCTGCTCTTCTGAGCCGTGCTGTATCAACTATTTTTGGAACAACAAGGATAAATTAGATTACTTGATCATAAAAATACCACATAAATTAGTAAGTTAATGAGAAATACTTGTTAAATTTAGGAGCCAAGGCATCTGACATGTTTTAATACCTAAATTTTACTTTAAATTAACTGTTAATTCTTCTGGAGTGTACTTCAGATTAACAATTAAATGTTCTTTTTTAACCTAAAGATAAGCTACTTCCTCAAGTAGCTTAGTTTTCATAGTGATTCATATTGCCTTATCTAAATCCAGCCTCAAATTCTTCATTTGTTTATCAGTTCAGTTTTTTAATCTAACTTAAGTATCTGAAATTCTCTAAAAAGGCAGAAATTAGTGAGGTTTGTTTTTCTTAATTTAAACGCCTTGAAGTGCTGCAGTTTCCATGTCAGTGAATGGGCCATGAGACAAAGATTTATCACTAAATAGATCTGTCTCTATAAAACAGGTACTCCAAACAGCTCCTTTTTATTTTTTTCTGAATCAAAATAACCTCTTACATCTAAGTCTGAAATACATTTACCCATTTTGTCACATATTGCTAAATATCTCTGATTTACATAGAAGCAACAGCCAAACTCCACATACATTGTGTTAGCTAAATTATTATTATTATTATGTAATTACATAATGGAGAAATAGCAAATTCAAACTCTTAAAATGCTGATCATGAAGTATATTAAATTATAGCATTGCCTCAACTGCGGGGCAGGTATGCTCAGTGGCACACCCTCTGCCATGCAGATGATGGGATAATCCAGAGCACAACACAGCTTCTCTCCCAGAAGCCGAAGGAAACCAATACCTAAGGAGACATTTTGGTCCTCTGCTGTGTCCTGCAACCACAACACACTTTAGGGTTGACAGCTGTAGGACTGAAGCAGTATCTAGTGATGCACAAGAAATATGCATTGCAATGTGATCCAGAAAACTGACATGCTTTTGCAGGCAGGTTCACTCAGAAATTGCAAGTAAAAAGAAATAATTCCCAAGCTTATTTTTACATGCAACAGAAGACAGGGAGTTGGCAGGTTTAGATTTGGCTCAAGAACTCATGCTGCAGCTACCAGTGACCCCACAGCCTGAGGCCCCATGAGCCTTGCTCTTCAAACTATGAGTCATCTTCACCAAACAGCATCAGCCTCCCAGTAATCCAACCAAATGATGTACCAATCAGAATCATGTGATGTAATTACTGAGTGGCTGAAAACCACTTTCAGACTTGCAGAAAAAAAGGTGCCTTTTTGCTGCAGAGTTATGTTAAGCAATAGCAATACAAATCAATAAAAATCACCAAATAATTAAGCAACTTCAGACACTTAACACTCATGGCAGCTGCCATTTGCAAGAGGTTTAAGAGCTGCTCACAAATCTCTTCAGCCTATTACAAATTCCCCACAGGGCACTCAGATGTCCCAGCTATGGCGGTGCGTGCTGCGTAGGCCACAATCCTGTCCCTGTGCTACAAGCAGTAATGGTTTCACATTCAGAAACCGTGTCCTGGGAATATGGCTGAGCGCACAGCACACGAGGGAGGCATTAGCAAGAAAAGAGACATGGGGACGGTCAGAGCATGCAGGAGACTAGACTGTGACTCACTGCATAACCTGGAGGAATTAATTTGCCTTCTCGTTCATCTTTAGTGTAACCCTCTGTGAGAAATGTGCATAAAAATTTAATTACTTCATGGATTGTTATGTAGTCTGATTAATAATATTTAGTGAGCACTTGGAGATCCCTGGATAAAGCTTGGAGCTTTTTTCTAAGTCTATTATTACTGCCTTCATAGCTCTTGTCCCTTCTGTTGCGTCCCTGAGTTTAAAGGAGTTCTTCCTAATGCTCTGCACACGTTTTGTGAAACTCTGGCTGCTAGTGTCAAACGCCAGGATATTCACAGGGCATAAACCATCTGGTTTTGCTGAAACTAAATATTCTTGTGTTTACAAGAGGTTTGAGAGCTGCTCACAAATCTCTTCAGCCTATTACAAATTCCCCACAGGGCACTCAGATGTCCCAGCTATGGCGGTGCGTGCTGCGTAGGCCACAATCCTGTCCCTGTGCTATAAGCAGTAATGGTTTCACATTCAGAAACCGTGTCCTGGGAATATGGCTGAGCGCACAGCACACGAGGGAGGCATTAGCAAGAAAAGAGACATGGGGACGGTCAGAGCATGCAGGAGACTAGACTGTGACTCACTGCATAACCTGGAGGAATTAATTTGCCTTCTCGTTCATCTTTAGTGTAACCCTCTGTGAGAAATGTGCATAAAAATTTAATTACTTCATGGATTGTTATGTAGTCTGATTAATAATATTTAGTGAGCACTTGGAGATCCCTGGATAAAGCTTGGAGCTTTTTTCTAAGTCTATTATTACTGCCTTCATAGCTCTTGTCCCTTCTGTTGCATCCCTGAGTTTAAAGGAGTTCTTCCTAATGCTCTGCACACGTTTTGTGAAACTCTGGCTGCTAGTGTCAAACGCCAGGATATTCACAGGGCATAAACCATCTGGTTTTGCTGAAACTAAATATTCTTGTGTTTACTTAGGAAAATGAATGCAGACATTTTCAGCTCTCGCAGCTGTTCCTTCCTGGGAAACAGGAGAAGAACATTTTTCTCTCCAAAGCAGAGGAATAGTAAGCTTGATTGACATTCCCCAAACTGCAGATCCTGCAGGCCCAAATTACTTGCCATGTTTTGCTTCAGAAGTACTTCCCCCTTCCTTGCTTGGGGAATAATGCCACAGCAGGTGTTGTATATTTCTGATAGTTTGTGGGCAGTAGGACAGGCTGCCAGGGGAACTAAGATTGTATCACATGTGAATAAATAATGGAAAAAAAAAATCTCCTCACACTTTTAAATAGTTCTGACACTGAGAGATGAAGCAATCTGTGATACATACCACTGGGTATGCCTCACCTTGTCCTTGTTTTGCATGCTGCTCTCAGGAGGCTCTGTCTCCTGCCTTCCAGGCAGTGCTTACCTTGCCCAGGATCTCTAACCAAGTTTGGAGCTATCAGGATAGGGCAGGGGTAGCTGCTCTTTTCAAAATAAGACTTTTGAGTCACACATACTAGATTGAAATTTCTATTATATATATACATTTTTTTAAACTGTTTCAACGCTGGTTCTTGACATAAACAATCTGTTTTCTTATTTTAATTCCAGAGAAAATAAGAGAATATCTAGACCTGGCCTGCCTTTTAAGTATGCATAAAAGGCAATGAGGGCATAAGTACTTTCACAGGAATCAAGGATCAGTATTAATCGACAAAAATATCTTGTTCTTAAAAAAATACAATTACTAAAGCTTTGATGATTACAGTAAACACATTTGTGTATCAACCAATATCTCATAATGCATTTCAAATATTTCAGTTATGTCTCTTCACTCCCTAGAGAGGTTACTACTCTCATTTTATAAATGTGGGACTTAGAAAACTGAGATCTCACCAAAGTCGCCCAGGTAATGATGAGCAAACATATTACAAGAATCTGGGGAGGCTGAGTCTGACTTACCTATTAGCTCTTCAACGTGGAAGGATTAAGTGTAAACATTATGTACAATATTTACAGCGTGTTACCTTAATAATACCCTGCCTCTTTGGTTGGATCAATATTTAACTATTTCTACAAACTATAATAGCTACATGGAGAGAGATGGATCAGCTCTATCGCTGAATGATTATGGCATTCACCTGACACAGATCCAGATGCAATTCCCTGCCCAGTGGATGTTTAATTATTCATAAAAGTGTTGCAGTTTCCAGTGATACCAAGAGACCTGCCTCGCATGCTGCAGTTCAGAGTCTTTCATGTCTTTGGTAGGTGCCTTCGAACCCAAAACACCGGCTGGTTTGGGTCAGGCCTTCTTTTCTAATGTCTCAGGAAAGCTCAGAAAACGTTGGTTTTACTCCAGTGAAGAAAAGTATCGATTTGTTGGGTTTTAAAAAAAAATCTTAGAAGGATATAACAAAATCTACAATGTATCCAGCTTTAGTGCAAATACTGGAAAAATAAAAAGGGTCATAAAGTGCTATAGAGTGAGATCTGTTTGGTTTTCTGCACCTGTTTCGCAATCTAAACTTTTGAGACAAACCAGGGAAAAACTATTTGCAGTCTTTGCTTATTTTGGGGTTACCTTGATATAGTTCCTTGCCATTTCTGACTAAAGAAACAGGACCTGTGAATATTTTGCAAACAAACTATCCTAAGAAAATGCATTGCTGATTTGGATCACTAATTTCTATTTCAAGTCTCAGACTGCAGAAGGCCACTGAGGAGGCAGCAGTGAGGAGCCAGAGGTGCTTCAGCTCTCTCTGTCCAGACCAGGGAGAATATGCTCCTAAAGACATACAGGAAAACTAACCACATGGCTCCTCCTGCCTTCCTCCTCTCATCTGCATCACAGCTGCAGTCAGCCCTGAGGGACAGCTGGCAAAGGTGACAGAGTATGTTAGGACCAAGCTATAGCACTAGGATAGTGCTGTATAAATACTGCCGTGTGCTGTCTAGCAGGTAACTGATGACAGACCTAGGAGGACAATGCAGCTGGGGCCACGGTGTTTGAAAGCAGCAGTTACAATGGTGGTGTAAATACCTTGAAAGTCCACAAAGTGCACTACCTTCAAAGTGCAGTGAGTAGCAGAAGCAGAACCAATGTAAGTTTACTAGGAAGAAGTAGGAAAGGTAACACCAGAGGTGCTGGGGTAGTGCTGTGTAGCTGGGGATGCAACAGTCCTAAATTCACAGCAGCCATGTAAGTGAGATCTTTCTAAATAGCCAGAGTTTAGGGAATGACACACACTTTTTTTTTCTTTTGCCACCTTCTTTGGAAACTTGTGTCCTTCAAATCTTTCTAAACTCAGCAAAAGAGCTGTGCAAATTGAAGGACGCCTTGAGATGGCACGCAGATAAGGGGAGGAAAGTTGACACACGGTATTTAGGGTAACTAACACTGACACCAAGTAGGGGAAAGTTGGAAGCAAAGCCATGTTGGTGGACACAAGAGGAAATGTCAAAATAATTAAAGGAAGTTTAGAAAGTTTAGCGTTATTAATGAGAAATCTACGGACATCAGCAATGTTCAGCTCCTCTGGCTGTTTATATCACCAATTACGTATCTTTGATCTGTATCTGTTTATGGTATAATGCTAAAAATTACTGAATATCTTTCCCTGATCAAAGAAAATGCATTTGGTCCACATTAACTATTTCTTTCTGAATCACAGATGATGACCCTCATTCTCTGATCTCTTTATTGTATTTGCTGTATTGGGATTATGTCAACATAAAGCACGGGATCTGTCAAGTTCTACCCACTGAGGGAGAAACTCATGTACTCCTTTTGCTGCTCAAGCCACAGAGTAAGTGTGTGTGTGTGGAGGGGCAACAGTACAAACTTTACAGGGTTCTGCAGCACAGTAAAGTGACTGTCCCGTTTGACAACCCACATACAGCTGGGGAGTGACTCTGTCACTCAGCAACATTCCCACTCCATGGGTCGATGGAGAAGGAGGGAAGGTGTGTTCTGGCGTGCCAGCTGGGATTCAGCTGTGACAGAACAGAGAGGCATCCTGTGAGGGGTCTTACTTCAGACTTTGAGAGCAGTACCAGAGTGACAGTATCCCTCAGAAAACTGAGAAAACAGAGAAGTAGTGAAATGGAGTAGAAAAACCAAGCTTCAAGTATTTACTGGAGGTCCTCAAGAATGCAATGATGCGAGTTATACAGGTCAATGTGGGTTCAGATGTGAGGCAGCAAAATAAAATAAGACACTGGCACAGCACCTACAAGGAAAGAAGTGAGGTGTTTTTTTGTAGCTTGCTCTGTTCCATAGAATCTCCGCTTATTAATTTTTTATGATGATAGGCCACTGAATTTTTTTTCTGGAACTTGCTGACATGCCTAGCAAAGGCAGTTGCTACAGAACTAAGTTTTCCTTCATGCATCTGAAGATTTAGTATCTTCTGGAGTTGTGGAAGACAAATTAATTGTATCTTTATGCCACAGTGAAAGATAATTTCATATCCCCATTTTGTTGTCAATGCAGAATGTTCTGTGATAAAATAATATTATTATATCTGAACCTGATGTTGCAATGGCTTAAAATAACCTTCAGGGCAGTTCGGTTGTGTGAAATGAAACTGGGACAATTCCTAAAAGCTCAAGAGGGACTGCAGAGCTATTAGTTTTGGCAGCAATAAAGTAGTTGGGATAAGGAAGATCCTTTTAAAAGCTGAGTAATTCTTATTCCTAGTTTGACAAAAAATGAAAGAAAAATATTTTAAGGTTTGGGTTGGTTTTTTTTAAGATTTTTACTACTATCAGAACTTGAAAAATAAGGATAGCAGTATGTGCTTGCAGCAGATGAACACTACTATCAGAACTTGAAAAATAAGAAAGGATAGCAGTATGTGCTTGCAGCAGATGAATTAGTATTCCATTTCCATATATGCTGCCTATAAAAGGAGATACAAAATCAATTTTCTTTTTGTGAAGTGTCTTCCTCTTCTTTCAGGGTATCAACTGAAACTTTATTATCATTGCATAGCTATTTCAAAACACTGCTCTTTTACCTGACTGTCTGGACACTTTGCATCATCTGATGCCTAATTGTTGCCCCGCCTTGTCCTAATTACTTTTGTTTTGGTCATAAGCATTTTCTCCTAACCAAGAGATAAATAACCAGGTTTTAATCTTATTTAAGGTGACAGGATTTTGCTGGCTGGTACAGACCAATGGAAAAAATCAAGTTCAAGCACACAAAGTTTCGACTTCAGCATCTGTATTTAGGCATATAAATAGCCTGTTTTTCTCTAGAGCATCTGGACTTTGGTATTTTGTCAACATACACATATTTGATTGCTGTCCCGATTTGCAAAAAGTTTTCACCACCTACATTTTAAAGCACTTCTGCATCCATCCAAGGCAAGCACATCTGCTGCTAAAAGTATGTAAACTAACATGTCTTTACAGACCTCATCGTGAAAAGTTCCAGAAATCACCAAAAAAAGGACTGCTAGCAGGTCCGGCCACAACGAAAAAAACAACCACATGGGTTAGGGTTTTTTTCCGACAACCGCGTTACGAAGAGGACAACTTGTCACTCCAGTTCTGACGGGCCTTTTTGAACACCCCGTGCCGTTCCCGGGAGACACCGGCGACGCGCGGCCCACCAGGCCTCGCC
>NW_009954543.1:480912-487679 GCF_000747805.2 Chaetura pelagica
TATGCTGAAAAAAAAAAAATAGCCTCGCTTTCCTTTTCCCCTCTCCCCCCGCGGTGCAGCTGCCCGGTTTAGGGGCGAGCTGGAGAAGCTTCGCTAGGTGAGCTCTGGGCGGCCTTACCCCTTCCTCCGGCGGGGTTAGTCATAGTCTTCCTGATTTAAAACGATGTGTGTAAGCTGCGTTAGGTATGGGGTTGGAAGTACGTGTCAGTGGAAGCAGAGGGATTTAGTGGGCTGAAATTCCTCTGCCTGCCCACGGGGCAGTCTCTAAAAGTGGCTCTGGTGGATGGCTAATAAAAGCTATGAAGGGTTTTGTGTGCACTAAATACCCAGTCTTTCCTTTAAAGTCAGAGGGAGACTGATTCCTCTGCTTTTGGAGGAGCTGAGGAATTTTTACTAGCCTTTTATTTTTATTTAAGTCATCTCTTGAATGTTTAGTCGTCTTAGGCCTCTACTCCCATTAATCTTTCATTCCGCGTTCAACAAATACCTGGTATGTTGGAGATGAGAGTACATGCCTGGGAATGTGCTGTTAGCTTACTTGGTGGCTGTATTCCTTCGGTAGCTGGATCAGTTTGCAGAAGGCTTACAGAAAGGCATTTCTGGAGTATGCACAATTCTGGAAGTGGAACAAGTTTCCTAAGTCTGAAAGTTTTGTTCTGTTGAGTTACTACAAAGCAGAGCTTTTAGAACTTTGAGAATTTTTTAGTAGTTGCTGTTCTTTTTAGATGCAAAACTTAATTATGAACAATAAAATGAATATTTTAAAATACAGAAAGGCTTTGGGCAATTGTGCTTATGTTTGTGATTTAAAGAATGCCGTGTAGCATAGTATGAAGAAACCTGCAGGTATTATCAGTTGAGGTTTATCTTTGATCACTAATACAGATAAACCTCCCTTTTTCTGGATGTTGAAACACAGATTAGTAGGTAGGTTTTTAAGATAAACCAAATAGTAACCTAGTAAACATCAGCTTTGCGGTGCAGATTTTCTTGGGATGTGCAAATGTGTGTATGTGTATGGTGGTGGGTTTTTTAAGAGACACTTGAGAAATATGCTTGAAAGGTACTTCCCCTCTTTGCTTATCTGTGTAGTTACTTAAATGTAGATTGTTTAAGAGGAGACATTCTACAGGGTTTTGGTACGCAGCTGGTTGGATTTTTCTTGAGTGTAACTCTGCTTATCCTTTTCTTAACTCAGGTGTCTAAAATGCATGTTCCATACCTTTTACACACTGCATAAATACTTCTGTTGCAGTTTTCCTGCATCTTTTATTATGATTGAGTGCCTTGTATCTGAGCAACGTCCTCAGTGTTTTGTATTCCATAGTACTTTAGTCTTTAGGGATATGTATGGGCAACTTCTGAAACAAGCTTTGCTTATTTTTCGTCGCTGTTTCGAAGTGTAGTTCGCCTTCTGAGCAGAGTTTAGGAAGATTCTTAAGGCAGATGGGGTGTAATAGCAGTGTCTTGTACAACATCTTGCATCTGAAAAGTAAGATTCTTGCAGGTTTTATTTGGGGGGAAAAACCACAGCAAACTTCTATTGAAAGAATGTATTGTGTGTGAATTATTGTTGCTACTATTAACAACTTTTATTTGTTGTTCTGCTACTTTATAATATTTTAAGCTGTGGTTTGAATAGTAGTGTTTCACAAGCTTTTTTTTTTTTTTTAGTACAGTTGGCAGCTGACATTCTGGAGCTCATGTTGTTGCTTAGCTGACCTGTTCTGGTAAACTGAGTGTGCATCCCTCCCCTTGCTGCTCGTGCAGAAAAAATTCTATTGACTTTTACATCTGGAGCATTAATTAGTTTAAAGCAAGTTTTTGGCTCCATTACTCACGCTTCAACTTTGACTTAAAGGATAAGCAGACTTGGCTTTTGAGCTGTAAAAGTGAACATTAAAATAATCAAAAGACATTTATTTGAAATATCATGATACACATTTAATCCTTTTAGTTATGGATGTAAAAGGGATGGCTTTAAATTTCAGAGCCATCTACAGCTGCTGCACATCAATTTTAAAGGGTAGCAAATATATATAAAAAGCTACAGCAGCAGGAAACCTACCTGCTGTCATGGGGCTGCTGGTTGGTGACACCTGTTTCTAGGCCATGATATTAGCTGTCAGGAGTTCTTGCTCTTACTTTAAAGAGGTTACTCTTAACTGATGTCATTCTTGTTGCTCAAGACTATGTATCTTTTGGGTTATTTGTTACATTAACTTGATTTTTGATTGGAATTACCCTCCATGTATTGGGAGGTTTTTTCCTTCTTTTTCTGAGATAAAAGTATAAGGTGGTCTGTAGCGAGGCTGCTTTGGAGAATTCGTCAAGATTATCTTCCCAACCCTCAAGGATGTATGCTTATCTTGAATACATTCTTATTTTAGAGATCTTTTGAGACAGATTGATTAACTCTTGATTTAAACTGGGAATAGTTTTCAGAAAGATTCAGCTGACCTGTAGTTTAAAATGCTTGGTGATAGTCTTCTAGGACATTAGCTTTTCATTTCCATGTTCTTCTGCATATACCAAGCTCTTATCTTTATTAAATGGTTAAGTGGTGAATTTAGAAATGGTAAGAGCTTGTTTTGAATTGACTTTCTCTTGCAGTGTGTCTAGTACTTGGTTACTGGTTAGTCATACCTTATAAATAAATTCTGTTTGGAGGAAAGTAAAACTGAAGTGTATGCATGAAGTCTGAACTTCCATAGCTGTGCTTTCTTGTATTTCTTCTACCTGCAGACTTAAATTCCTGTTCCCCTTTCTTTACTAGAAGAGTGAGGGAATTACTAGCAGTATTAGATGTGTGTCTGACTGATCTTGGCAACACTTTTAGCTTTATTAAAATATTATTTTTTTTAATTAAGAAATTACTCAAGTGAATCTGCGAAGTTTTACAGGTCATGCAAACGCAAAATTCTGCAGCACTGGTAAAACATTTAGAGTGATGTGTGACCATGAAGGTGAATAAGCCAAATGAGTTTTAAGACTATTTCCTTTTTGCACTGGTATTCAGAATTCTAGTAATTCTGGGTCAGACTTACTTGTTCTATGGCACACAAAAAGATGACAGCCTCATTTTTGCTTCAGGGTGCTGACTTTTTTCTTGTGTTTTTTTCTCTTTTTTTATATTCCTACCTTCCCAGCTATGCCATCTGGTGGATGGATCTTCCCAGTCCATTCTAGCTTTGGACAGCACAGGAGTATGCACACACACAAGACTGTCACGAGTACAGCAGATGTAGAATATGTTATGTTTTGCCCTATTTAGGCACACCATATATCATTCTGTGGGAAATTCCCTGAAATTTGAGAGATGCTGAGCTAAACTGATACACCAGGCATACATTTAAGTCTGTATGTAAGCTAATTTTAGCTCTAGTGAGGAGTGTAAAAGTGCCCTTTGTATCAATGCAAGGATGCTGCAGTAGGTGTGGCCTTACTTGTAAAGAGTGCTGTGGGTGGTGTTAGGTAAGACCACCATGTTTCTGTCTGTGTGTTTGGTTTCCTGTTTTCGTGCTGTTTATGTCTCTTAAAATTTCTGGATATAAGGCAACCCACCTGGACTTGACTTTCTGCACTTTCAAGTATATAGGCATCTGTCTTGGTAAACACCAAGGAGTTTACCATATGGAAGAGAGGATGTACTTGGGGAAATGCATACAGCCTTAAATACAAGATGGATTTCTGTGAAGAGGGTGTATTTATATACCTATACAAACAAATTTGCCTTGTCTGTGCAAGACCTCTTGCCTGAATCTAGCTAACCTGTTTCAATCTAATTGCTTGAATTCAGATGATGGAACTTAATGTGGATCTGCTCTAAAACGGAATTATTTTTTGTGAGGCTAAAAGGGCTATTCTGATAGTACTGATCCACCTAGAAAGCTGGAAAACACTTATTCAGGAGGAGAGTTGTCAAAGAGTAGATGTGAAGGATGGTTATTTCTTTGATGTTCAGCTCAAAGTGTGATTTTTATGATTGCCATGATAGAAGCTGTCTGTACCATGTCATATGATGTCTTCTAAGAAACCTGCAACCTTCAGTTACTTCTGATTTTAGATGTTGTGATAAAAATATAAATGTGAATATTATTCAGTTTTTCAAATGGAAGGCGGATTTTAAATGCTTATGAAATTAGATTTTCCTTATTAGTTTTATATGCTGTAGAGCTACTAGGCTCATGTATTATGGTCAGTAATGTTTGGTTAATGGTCAGTTTCATCTGTGGATAGTGGCCTCACTGATTAACCTATCCAGCCGGTCTGATGGTGTGGTATGATGCAGTAGTAATGTTTGCAGTTCCACAGGCTCCATAACTGAAGCTGAAAAAGAGAGGCAGTTGTAGGGAAGAAAAACAAACCTTAATGATCTGTTGCAGAACAGTAGAAACAAACCATGGAGGTGAACCTTGAGTAAGGAAGGGTTATGATGTTTGGTGTGAAATCAGTGCTATTAGAAAAATAAACAAGGAAAACTTAAAGGAATTTTTTGCAAAGGATGTGTTTTTTAAATAGCCTTTAGAAAGAAAACAGGCAGTTTTCATATGTTCTGAGGAGGGTAGATGTCGTATTAAACAGGAAGAAGTGATAAAAATGTGATAAAGATGTTTGTTTCTGGGTTTGTACAGCAGCGCACTTATCAGCCAGTTCATCTTTAGCTTTATAAGTGCATGACAAGTGGGATAGTTGGCTTGAAAAATTGCACAGAAGGACAGGAGTGTGAGGCAGTGTGTGCTGATGTTCCTTTGTTCTGGCTGGCTATTTTACCTCTTGGAGCCTACACGATTCAGTAAGCGTTACGAGTGAGCATTAATTCTTTCAGTAACATTATGCTGCAGCACAGTTCTAACTTGACTCATTTGGTGTTGCTCAGAGATGCAAAGCTCTTCTGTGTAAGTATGTAACCATATTAGTATTAAATATCTGAGAAATTTAAAAGGTGCATCTGTCAGGTTAAAGCCTAGTTCTTTTTATTATAACTTAAGTAACTTCTTTCCTTGGTAGTTCTCAGGAGTAACTTTGTAACTTGCCTCTGCCTTCTTTACATTTTAGAAATTTCATTAGCAGTGCTTTAGAGGAAAAGTCAATAAGCTGAAATTCTTTGTTTCAGGAGATTTTTATGCTAGCTTAGCCTTCCAAGTGGACTAGAAGTGGTATTGCCATCACTTTGTATAATACAGCATAGTGAGAGGCTTCTGCCTTATGTTTTGCTAGTTACGTGAGTTTTAGGTTCAAGTGTAATTAAGCAAATACTAAATATAGACCAATAGCAAGCATTTGGCTTTCACCCTTTGCTTGCAAAATGGAGTAACTAATATGATCTTGTCCTTCAGCATTTAATTCAGCAGTTTTTGGAAATGTGCATGATAAAGAATTACTGAGACTGTAAGTTAGTTTATGGAACCTGAGTGTAAGCAAGCAGGTGGTCCATGAAGAGAAAATATAATGGGCAAAGGTTGGCTCAGTGACACTTGTCATGTTTTCATGGGCTTATTTGGGCATGCCCTGAAGCAACTTCAGTTACTGGTTTCTAATGAAGTTTCTCCTCCATGAGCATTAATTTTGCTGGATGGTATGTATTTTAAGAATATAAATTCAAGTTTTGGTAGAAGAACACTTCATAGTTCGGTTATTTTCCTGGTTAGAAGCTAAAGGTTTTGGCAGACTCTTACTCTGCAGTGAGGTTGTGCCTGTCCTATTAAAATGAGTTCACAAGCAATTGCTGTGTGCTTCGGCAAAGTACTTATTATCAAGGACGTTCAGGGAAAAAAAACTCTCTAGAAGGCCAATTCTTCTATTTTTAGTAGGGAGTTTGGATGATGTCCTTAGGAAACCTTAGGAAAGGTCCAGGGCTTTGCTGCATACACCATGCAGGGGAGCTGTCTATATTCAATAATATACTTTTTACTAAATTGAGCAAAGTTCAGACAGGACTTCATTTATATTATAGTTGTTCACCAGTGTATCACATGAGTGCAAGCCATTTTAAGCTTAGTTCTATTAGGGCAGTTCTGAAACTGAAAACTTCTGCTGGTGGCTTAACTGTCAGTGTTTTGCTGCAAGATAGGGAGCAGCTGCTTCTGAATGACAGCTGAACAATATAAATAACAGAAAATATTTTGAGGAGTAGAAGTTTTTATTTCCAAAATTAGATACTTTTAAAACCCAGTGTAGTATTCCTGACGTAAAACCATGAAAATATGTAACTTGGATTTTAAAAATGCTGAGAGCAGATAACTTTAGAGCATGTTTCCAGAATCAGTTTTAAGAACTGTGTGGTGTTTTCCAAGTCATTGGTAGTGCCACCTTTGGCTTCCATAGAGAGACTGTTCAGGATTCATCAAATAACCCAAAGTACTTTAAGTACAAGAAATAGTTAAATGTTGTAGTTGTTAATCACCAAACATTAAACATTCCACAATGTCGGGAGGAGTGTAAGCTTATGGGAATGGCTTGTGTGTAATTTTTAAAATTACATGCTTACAGTCTTGTGTTGTAGTTTGGGGTGTTTTTTTTTAGATATAGTCTGGCAAAATAAGTCTCTAAAGCCATAATTTCAGAAATAAACTTGGCTGGAGCTACTGTGAAAACAGTCGGAACCAGCTGCTTGTTCCCTCTGTAGTCCTAGCTGAAGTTCACAGTGGATATATTCTCCATCTTGGGAAACTACCTATATTGCATTTTAGTTTTGTTGTGTCTTTGTACTAAAAAGAAAAGATTGGTTCACTGATGCGATTTACTGTGTGTCACACAAACACACA
>NW_009954543.1:487769-513941 GCF_000747805.2 Chaetura pelagica
TGTAGGGAACGAAGGAGGCTGCTTCTTAGCAGCAACACTGGCCTGTTATTTTATGAGACTTCGAAGAAGTCTGTCTGGGTTTTAATTTTATGCTAGAACTGAATGTTTTGTCCATTAAAGAGATTGTGTGTAGTATTACAGAGCACAGTATAAATGTTCTAGGACAGCTGCGAATACCTCAATTGATTTAGTAGTTGAAGACGCTTTTTATCAGTGGTGTCACAGAATGAGCAGCTTAGTTACTTAATGAGAGGCAAACCAGAAACAGTGTGACAGAATAGGTTAAATATATTTTCTCCAGTTCATGAAAGAGTACGGTAAAAAGTTCTGCTCCCAGAACTTCCAGTCTCCAGCTCTTGACCCGCTTCTTCCTTTCCAATATTTCCTCAGATAATTTGCTACACTCTGGCAAGAATTTGGAGGGATTGAAAAAATAATTATTGCTGAAGTTTTTCCTTTCCTGCCACTGTGTAGCTCATGTCTCTGATTACTGTAGACTTGCTAAGGTTGCTTATCAAAGGTTATGTAGATGCAGAGACCATTTTAATGATGATTAAAGCAGTTTTTGCATTACTATAGGATCTATTGTGATAAAATAATAGCCTGACAGTGCAATGCATATAGTTGCTTTTAATTCTCTCTATTCTCTGTCACTTTGCTTTAAGCTTCTTGCAGCAATCGCTTGTTCTAGCATAGTGCTATGCACGTGGGATTGTGTATTACAACAGGAATTGCTGTCCCTACTGAAGACTTTTGTGTAAATCAAAGCTTGTTTACAGAGTATATATGTCTTAGAATAAAGAGAATTAATTTGTCTAATGTTGAGATGCTGTTTCTGCTTTGGGTAAATGACAGCCATTAAAACTTGTTTTCTCAATGCTGTAAAAGGCTTTTTGGGAGCTATGTATTTTACAATATATGCAGCTATGACTTGTAAGAAAAGTTAGCTGTAGTAATTTGTAAATGAGTCTGAAAAACATGGGTTACATTCTCTGTCTCATTCTTACAATGTCTGTTAAATCTGTTTTTGGGGATTTAGCTTTTTAAAAGCTAAGTGTGGTGAGAGATGCTTTTGTTTACAATCCATACAGTGCTCAGCTGAGTCAAGGAAAGTTCAACAAAACTTTAGTTGTTGAGTAAGCTGGTGAAAAAGATGCTTAGTGTTGTTCATGTATTTGTACCACAGCTGTGGAACAACTCTTTTGGATGACTACTTGGTGATCCTTCCAGTGCCTTCATGAATCCAGTAAAGAGCTCAGGCTGCCAGGGTGACTTCTCATTTTTCAATATGTAGTACCCTTATTGATCATCAGGGGATTGCAGGTGAAAACTTAATTTCTCTCAACTCCTATATAGATTATTATTCCTCAGGAAACCACATGCTTTGTACTTCTTCGGGTGAACTGAGCTTATATGTTTGCTATGTGGAGCTGCTGACTGTTCAGATGGAGGGGGGAGGGTGCCTTTGCAAAGGTGTGCTGGCCCAAATTTATACCCTTTCCAAGGTCTGGAAGTAACTGCAGTCATTATGTGTGTTGTCTCCTCTTCTGAGACTGACATAGTTGCCACAGTTGTAGAAACTCATCTGGGGAATCCATAGTGTGGTAATAAATTACAGCCTTTTTTTGGTTGTCTGTTAAGGGCTTAAAACATGTAAGGTGCTACTGTTAAAAGTAAAGAACTGATATCAATACACTTAGCAGTTAAATTTGAAGTCAGGAGCTGTGTTTTGGCCACGTCTTCTAGTGCAAAAAACCAGCAGCACTTAAATCCTCAATCCTCTAAAGCAGTTGTTCCAAGTATACACCTCCATGTGAGTTTCAAAGGGAGCTATAGCTAGTGATTGAAGAAATATTGATTAGGTCAAAGTTATTTTGAGTATTATGAGTGTGCTCCTTGAACTGTTTCAATTTTGGACTCTGTGCTTGGTCTGATGCTACTTAATGGAAATACTAGTGTTGTGTTTGGTGTGCTTTCCTGAATTCAATTTCCAAAAGTAGAGTGGATGTAAAAAATGTTCAGTTGCATCACTTCTGGGTTTTAATCTACATGAAGTGGCTTAATTCTGGTGTTGCAAAACATTCAAGTTGCCAAATACAGAGGATAATATAATTATCAAAACAGGTTAAAAAGATACATAGTTTGTAGGGGAAGAATGGGACTGAAAAGCTAGTTGTGCTGCATGCTGCTTTGGCATGACCTTGATATTGTAAGCCATGGGTTTAAAATGTAGCAGTTGTTTCAATAAAATTATAGCCATTTTGGTGTTAAGACTGTGCTCTTTCAGGTAGGATCTTTTTCATGTACAGTGACAGTTTATTGTACCTATCCAAATGAGTTTCTGGTCTGTGGAAAAGTTCTCTATAAGCTATGGGAATGTAAGCACTTGAAAAGGTAGAGGTTGGAGCATTTTGGAACCTCAGAGTGGATAATCAAGTCCTGTGCAAAGCTGTCAAGACTGAGTTTTATTTTCTTTTTGCTAAAAGTCCCCGTGAGGCTAAAAGTGTATCTATAAATGCATCAATTAGTAGATGTTTGAGATGTGATGAAATGGAAGCCTATAGGCATCTATTTTTTTCTAGTCATCTTGTTTGTGTCTAATGTCTGCTTCTGTATTCTTTTAATATGTAAGCCAACATCTTAGCACATGAAGAAAAACAGAAAAAAAAAGCTGTTTTGCTTCTTCAAGTATAGTTGAAATCTTAATTAGCAAAAGGAGTGTGACTTACCATATGGCAAATATCACCTGGTACTGATTCAGAGTGTCATGGAAAGAAGTCCTGTGTACCACAGTCTTGTTCTTGTGAGATTCTAAGTGAAGTATTTCCAGTGTATCCTTACTGCAGGCAGACCAGCCCTCCTGCTATTCTCAACCCCAACTGACTGTCCCAGGATCTAATTTCACATTTTCTCTTCCCTGCTTCTGAAAGCTATTCTTCATTTCTGCCTTTTCACATGTTCCTGTGATTGCTTCCTAACCTCAATGTAACATGCGTGTCTGGTGTTTATTAAAAATTCATATCATGGTGAAATAGTCAGATGTGCTGGGAGAAGCATGCAGTCATAAGGATTCCTAAACTTCCTTAAGTTGCAGCTAAATTTTTCAAAGTGATATCTTACTATGTTAGAGTTTGAAAGCATTTGAATTTGAACTTCTAAAGTTTCATACCACCTTCTCTTGTAGGTACTACTATGGTTTAATGCTGAGTTTTGCTTCCATCTACAGCAGATAGCAGAACAGGTTGTTTGCCTGTTTGTACATACTGATACTTTCTGGCTTTCTAGTTGGAATTCTGAAGTTTGGTTTATACTGAGATGCAAGACTGAACTAGATCAGCCGAAGTACAGACACTTTTTTTTCATTTTCCTGTCTCATTAAAGACACATTATGACATAGGAGTCATATAGATATTTGTGGAAAGAAGCAGCTTTAGAGAAACTTAGCCAGAGGATGTTGGTTGGAACGCAATGACGTGAATGCTTTTGAAAATGTAGTGCTAAATATAGGTCTTAGTACCTGACTTATTGGTGTAGAAATTCAATTTAATTCTAATTAGAATGACTTTGGACATAAAGACTCCAATAACTCAAGAGCCTCTATATATGAATGAAGGTTTCATTAAACTTTCATAGTTTTTAGTTTGATGTGCAGCTGCACATGTATGTAAATGTGATTGTGGTTTTTTTCTTTGTATTTAGCTAGCCTTGTTGAACTCAACAGTTTGAAAGAGGTTTATTTTATGCTAATGTGAAAGTGTTTTCAGGATTTCCATTCTCAGGTTTTTTTGCCTATTGTGAATGACATAATGGGATTGTTCCTTTAAACACTTTGTGAAATTGATATTTATCCAAATGTGGTTGAAAGCAAGCCTTAATTGTTCTCTCCTGAGAACCTGATTTAACAGGAATGCATACAGGCTTTCTGAGTGCAGGTTACCACAGTATCAGAGATTCATTTTAGAAGTCACTGGAATTTGGTAGGTATGCTGAAGTGTGCTGCTGGCTCTTTGTCAACTGTACATGTCAAATACAGCTTATCTGCACTTATTTATTGCTGTGTATCTGAGATAGTTACCTTCAATTATTAAACATCTCATTTCAGTACGAGGATGTCGTCCTGGGAAGATCGTTCAGATGACCGAAGCAGAAGTTCGAGGCTTATGCATAAAGTCACGGGAAATATTTCTTAGCCAGCCTATTCTCCTGGAACTAGAAGCACCTCTGAAAATTTGTGGTATGTAAACTTCGTATGTATGTGTTTTATTTAGGTATTTTACTCTAGTTCTGTGCTAGGTGGATGGAAGCATACCGAGATGGGCAAGTGACCAAGACTTGGGTGAGACAAGTTAGAGTGAGCCCTTCACAGTCTTAACTGTCATGTTCAGTTTATGTAGGATTAATTCAAGAAAATACAGCTAACAGTTGGTAGATTGCTGGTGCTCCTAGTACTATGTAGGAGCAAGTTCTGTTGGCAATAAGGGCTGCTTGTGCCCTCATCTAGTGCAAATTTTGTAACCTGTCCCTTCTGCTTGTACAGAGCTGCTGTTTGTTTGATCACTATTTCAAAAAGCTGTTAGTGTCTTTAAAAATAGCGAGTATTTAATCTTGTAGTTGCTTTCTTCAAACCATGAGCAAAACAAATACCTTTACGTATGTGAAATGGAGCATTTCAAATATAGTGTTGAAGAAAGCATTGTTAGTCTTTCAACTGAAAAAAATTGGATGCAATCTGTGAAATTAGGTTTAGTTACCATGTATAAATTCCTTGAGCTTTATAGCAAGTTTTAACAATCATTATTGCTATCAGATACAGATAAAATTAAAATCTGTTCTTTACCTAAACCTTTAAGATGCTAGGCTTCTTCAAAACCACACTGTTGTTAGTAAGCATGCAAATTTGTTAAAAACTGTTGCAAAAGTATTGTAAATATTGGCTTGTAGTCATCCTTCAAGTTATTCACATCAGATGCAGTCTTTACAAAGTATGTAATTTCTCAAATTAGGCTTTTTAAGCATCATAGTATTACAATTGAAGCAGTCTTTGAATTTGTTGTTCTAACATGCTCAAAGATTGATTAGTTTCTTCCTGGCAGACCTAAAGTAGCAATGTTTCTTACATTAAGGTAGGTTATTACAAATTAAAAATAAAGTTTAAAAAAACACTGATGACAAAGTCATTTTTAAATGACTAATTGCTTGATAGGGTGAGGAGAAAAAATGGGACCAGCTTGCCTAATGACATAAATAAAGTTCAAGGTAAATCCAGCTTTAGCACAATGTATTTATGCTATGCTGGAAAGGCTTCAGTAGTCTCATCGTATTTGTAGATAAAGAAAAAATGAAGACTTAGACATTTAGATTGTATGTAAGTCAATTAAATTTTGCAGAAAATATAATTAGCTTCCTTCAGAATTAGTTTCAAATTTGCTTAAATCAGTGTGTTTGAAGGGACAGTTAGATGCACATTAATAGGGTAGCAAATACACAGTTAAGGCATTTTTTATTTTTAAACGGGATTCCAAACACAGTGATAGCACCATCTAAATTTAATATTAGAGCAATTGTCAAAGATGCATGTAGATGAAAGTGAAAAAAAAAATGGTTTTCACAAAAAGCAAAATACACAGCTATACTTCTTTTGAACGACTATTTTAGTGTGTTCAGGCAATGCCTTAGGAACCATTATAGGGCTGTCTTCTCCTGTAATCAAGTCAGTTCAAAATAAGCTTTTACATCTTGAATGGCTGTGTTTTAATGTAAGATATTATGTAGACATTCATTTTACACGGGTTTTTTTACATTTCATTTACATGTTTTTAACTATAAAGCTTTATATTTGGTAGGCTTCAATGTAACTTGTGTTCATGTTAAGCTGTATGCCAAATGTCCTGAATGGAAAAGTAAATGTTCTTTTACAAAATTATTTCTACAAAAAGTTTCTTTACCCTTTAAGTACTTTGATCCCTCCGACTTACATTCATAAAGTAGTTCTAGACAATAAAAATAATTGTAATATTCAATCTGTAGTATGTTTACTTGATACATAATTCTGATATTAGAAGAAAGTGAGGAAGGAATTCTTCTCCCTAAGTGAGAAATAGGTATGGAAAAATGCTACCTAGAGGAGGAACTATTGCATTTCTAATGGAAAGAGGGAAGAGGAATATAGCTAGGTAATCTTACTACTGTATGCTTTGATTAATGAACCATAGAACATACAGTTTGGGGAACCTGTTTTGTTTAAGATTACGGAAAAACTTGTGAAGATGTGTATGTTTTGGTGTTTTGCTTTTTCTAAGGCCATAGGTAGTTAGCGCTTTACCGGAGAATGGCTGTGCTCAACAAAGTTGGGATTTTGCCACTGAATGAGCAGCAGAGAGAAAATGCATTTATGGAATGCTTAATATAAGGGCCCTGGAGATACTAGATTTATACAGCATACAGCTTGTGCTGAAGGCTTCTTGTGTAGCTTTTTTGCATTCAGTCACTTTGGTAATGAATTCTGCAGTCAGCTGGAATACATTGCAGGTATTTGACCGGTTATGGTAAAGCAGTGTTGGTGTAATCTTTGACTTTATGGATAGCTCATGAATAGCTTTGGCTAGCCTGACAGGATACACTATGGTGTTGGAATTGCCATATAGACCTGTTCTGTGGAAAGCCTGCATAACTTCAAAGCTGGCAGTGTCATGAGTAAGGTGATGGTTATTTTTCCTAAAAAATACTGGCAGGGTTGAATATCTTGTAAAGGATATCAGTCTTTGAGTCTCTGTACCGTTTTTGTATGAATTATTGCATCAAAAGAGGAGCTGGCTCCTATTCCCCAACATTCAGCTTTAGTACAGCATTGTTATGGGAGGATAAGCAGTTGACCTTTGACGGAAGTGCTCTGTCAGCATGTTGTTCAGTTGCTGTATCTAGATTCTTCACTGATCTGTTTTTGCAGTAACTAATGTTACTTTCTCTTAATCCATTGGATTCATGGCCATGTAACTGTTCCATCAGAGTTTGCCTTTCTGACCTTGTTCTAATTTAAGCAAATAAAGAGCTTGCTTAGAAAGCTTAAACTTAGTTGTGAAGACTTCTGTAGCTTTTGGTTTTTAGATTGGTTTCATGACTGACATAGTTCTGAGAATACTGTGCGTTATTTATATTTAGTGAGTACTTCAGTTTGTAATTTGAACATGATTTGCACTTCTGATATGTTACAAGTTTGCTTTTAAAGGAAATACTGATTTTTAAGATCAATTAATAAATGATGAGCTGACTTCTTGGTTTGTGTATTCTTTATATTGTTGGACTAATTGTCATTAAATGTTCTCTTACTCAGGTGATATTCATGGTCAGTATACAGACTTGCTTCGATTATTTGAATATGGAGGATTCCCACCAGAAGCTAATTATCTGTTCCTGGGAGATTATGTAGACAGAGGCAAACAGTCTCTGGAAACTATTTGCCTATTACTGGCATATAAAATCAAATACCCGGAAAACTTCTTTCTCTTAAGAGGAAATCACGAGTGTGCTAGCATCAATCGGATTTATGGATTCTATGATGAATGTAAGCAAAACCCATTTATTTTGAAAGACTTATAAATTAATACTGTGTTTCGGACACACTTCTAGTAGTGACTCTTATGCCACAAGAATTTCCATATTTTTTGAATCTGCTTTGAAACTTTGGAAAATAACATTTCAAACCAAGGTTAAAAGCACTCTAGAGAATTATTTGCTTTTCTGTTGTCCTTCAAATGCTATTGCAGGAGATTGAAACTGAATTACAATAATGGAAATAAATCCCTGTGAAGACAGTTGGCTAACATTTTTGGTCAGTTTGTGATATGTATTGCAGGTTGGCTTTAAGAAAACAACCTTCTCTTCCTAATGTCACACCCTGTTCTTGTAGGCAAGCGACGATTTAACATTAAGCTGTGGAAGACCTTCACAGACTGTTTTAACTGTCTGCCTATTGCAGCCATTGTGGATGAGAAGATCTTCTGTTGTCATGGAGGTAAGCTAGTAGCTGCTTTTAAAAGCTGTGTCTAAAACTGGTATTTGGGTTAATGTTGTACCAAATGGAGAGTGGATTTGCATACCTGATACTTAGCTGGACATATTTAACCTTATATCGTTTGTAAAGGCTGCTGTTATGCCTTGTGCTTTTCTGTGTACCTGGCATCAGACAGATGTCATCCTTACCTGATAAAGGCCCTCTGTGCCTGAGGAGTGAATGCATCAGTAGGTATTCCTATCAGTATGTCTCCCTCTGAAGGATACTGAATGCTAGAATTCTCATCTAATTTGCTACATGGCTTGTTGCTGTTACCATCTATCTATGCTGCCTTGGCTGACATTGACACCCGTGGCAGTGACATGAAAGAGTAACATTGACAAGTAGCCCCAGCTTTATAGTCTTGGCCTCTTCAGCTGTTTTGGTAAGATGTAGGGGAAGAGAACCTCTGCTGTCACTTAGTCAAGCCTTCTGCTTGAAGATGTTTGTTGGCATTAGAGCAGGTCAGGCATGGCTTGATCTTTCCCGTGCTTTTGGAAGAATCTACATTCTGTGGGCGCCTGTCCCAATGCTCCTCTGTTCTTGTAGTGAAAAAAATGTTTGGTGTTGATCTGACCAAGGCTTGTGACTTGTCTGAATATTGGAACCTACATGGGCTCTAATCTACATAGAAGGGGACTTCCCATGTTTTTACAGGCAGTGGTGCTTACAGGTATTTGGGACCTGGCAGAATCAAAAAATTGACAAAAATTTCAAATTATTTGTAGTAAAAGCCATCCTGTGTTTTTGCAGCTGTATTTGCAACTACATCCATTGATAAGCAACTTGATGCCTTGCACTAAGTGTTACAGAGATGGTCTGGTAGGTTTCACGCTTGAATTGTCAGAGAAATAGAGACTGGTGGAAACGAGACCACTGCAGAGACCTACCTCTCTATTGACTAAACAGTTCTGTTTGGAATGATAAATAGCATGCACCCAAAATTCCTGAGCAGACTCTTCCAGACTTTGTGAGGTTGTATTGATGGCTGCCATTCTGTCTTTACTACTTACAGGTATCTCTGCAAGAGCTCTGTCTGTATGGAATGTGCTGTAAAAATGATCCTGGTTCTTCATGCATCTTGTATTGAAAGCTTCTGCCTTCAGTGCCTGTTTGTACAAGCTGTCAGTCTTACGCATAATATGCTCTGACAGTTAAACAGTTGAGTCTGCAAGTCTCCAGGTAGCATTGAGAGATCATAGATCATATTTTCATTTCCTTCTCAATCAGTGTAGTGTCTTTTTTTTTTTTTTTTTTTTTTTTTTTTTTTTTTTAGAAAATGTACCTGTCTTATGAGCTAGATCTCATACTTTTAGGAATTTGAGATACAAAGTCACTTTCGCAGCATGGTAGTCTATTATCTGTGGCTAAACCATTTAACAAATTTCTTTTACTACATTATACTATTTTTGAATTTTGTTCTATTTGGGAAACAGTAGAGAGTCAATGGTGACAAAATACTGTCATGTTTCAGGCAAACAATTAAGCTTAGGTGGGTTGTAGAATGTAATCAAGGAAGCTTAGCAGGTAGAGTAGAATGTTGTGTTCTGGAACACAACTGGTACTTTTGTGTGTATATGCACTTTGGACCTGAATTATGAGCAAGAAGCCTAAAAGCTATTTTTCAAGAAAAAAAAATAATTAAAGCTTTATTATAAATATAGGGGGGTTAACCTCTTGTTTAATCAAGTAGGAAAACTTCAATTTTGTGCATAGTATAAGGATTGTTTCATGAAAAACAGTATTTACTGCTTTAATATATTATGATTGACACTTAAACTTGTACAGGCTTCATCTGTAACTAAAATTGCTGACACTCACTTGTGGCTGTGACATGAAGTGAAAAGATTAATAAACATGCTGTGTGCTCCTAATAAATCAGTGGACATTTAGCACATCAGTAAGTTTTTACATTTTTCCACTCTTCTCCAATCCTGTCCAAACTGCATTCCAGATTCCATGAAGTCATGGACTGTCAGCGCCTTTTCATGATGTTACTACTATAATAAACACTGAGACAGCAACACAAACCATTCAACTCTGCTGGATGCTGAAGCTAGCATGTAGATATAAGGTAGGTGCCTTTTTTACTATATTGCGCATTTTTGCATAGTTTATTTTAAAAATATTGTCCTCTGGGATATATAATAAAACTTTGCAAAACCGCATAACATAGTAAAACAAAAGGCACCTAACTTACCCCAGTAGGCTATCTACAATAGCTTTAAAATCATGTATCAGCTTTTTTTACCGAGATTTTTCTGGGCATCTGCTTTTCTTGAGTTCTCTGTTACATGGTATAAATCAAATTTGTATCACCACCCCTGTCTCCAAATGTTCATGCAGCTGAAAGGATCTTTTATTGTATCCTTTCCATTACCTCCCTCTTTTCCTTGTCTTTCCATGTTCCTCATACAATTAATATTTTGGCCTTTTCTTAAGGCTGTCCTCTTGACTTCTGACTTTGCTCTTTATTCCACTTCATTAAAGCTTTAACCTTTTCCAACTTTCTGCCATTGTTCTCTGTTTTGTATTCTTTTCAGTATTGTTCTCTTCATCTATGATGACAGACTATAGTTCTAATGTTTGGAGACGTGATTACCTTCAAGTTTCTTTAAATTATGTCCATGTTGTAGTGCCATGTTGATGGAGCATGTTGGTCTTACCACATTGAATTTAAGCTCTGTGATGGGAGTCATGTTATGACTGGATTTACATAGTATTTTCAAGCTCTGAAATTCTGTTCTTCATGTGACACTAATGACAATGAAATGTATGTTGAAGGTGAAGTCTCCTTGATAATCTTAAGTAGTATCCAAAGAAACCTGAGGAGCTGCCTGGATTTACACACTACTACCATTCTTATTTTACCAGTTGCGCTGATCAAGGAGTGGCTCAAATCTAGAGCCTGGATTTGTTGAGTCTGCCAGGAGTAACAAAATTTTCTTTCACCTTAGGGAAGGGGTGATCTTGCAGTTCAAGACCATAATATACTGAAAGATACTTTTTCTGTGCCTAGCTGCCATTATGTGACAAGACAGCTTCATTCAGTTGTGTACTGATTTTCAGTGTTCTTTCAGTAGTGGCAGCAGCTTGACAGTGAGCTTTAGTAGCCTGTGTTTGCATTCTTGTTTCCTTTATGTAATGCTGATCATGTACGACTTTTGTCTGTAGATCTGAACTTGAGACGTTAGCTGTTTTTTTGTACAGTGCAAGTTAGGAAGATATTTGGGAAGAGAAGACCTCTTGGGTGGTTACAAAGATGTCTACAAATATGCTGGCAGTTGTGGGATTTTACTATTTTACAGTAGTATAAAACAGCACAAAAATTAACAGCTGCAGGGTTGAGACATGGCTTGTAATAATGTATTATCTTTAAAAGAGCTTCATGTTTCAGGTGGAACCTGAAACACAGAGCTGTAATCTCACAGAAGGTCAAACTGGTTGTGTTCGTTTCACTGAAGATTGTCCTCAAGATGTGGTGCTGAGTAGTTATCAGTAGAATCCACGTGGCTTTGCCCATGTAATCTGCATGCATATAGATTAGTTCTGAGGAAGGGGAAGTGGTAGGTTGGTCAAAGTTTAAAAGCTGACTGTCTACTTGAGTTTGTATTAGTATCCTTATATTGTTATTTAAGTAGAATTGACTAAAACTCCTTTAAGCTATTCAATGCAAAATTTCTGTCATCCTTCACAACCTCAAGGTAGTGTTGTGAAGACAGCTTTAACAAGCTGATGGTGATAAAAGGCTTTTATCATAAGACTTCTTCTACAAAAATAACTAAAAATACTAGTATATGAAGAAAAGTTCCTCAAGTATTTATATCAAATGCCTTGGAGTCATTGTTCCTGTACATTGCCACTGTGCAAACTGATGTCAGCTGAAATTATTTTACATGGTGTCTCTTTTCCAATGACAAGTTTTCCTGTATCATTTTCAGAGTTTTGGGCTGAGTAAAATGGATATGGCTTTCTAATATGGTATATGCTTCATCACAAGTTGGGTTTTCATTCTCTATTTCCAAAATTGCAGCTTTCTTGGCCTAAGTAATGTATTGCATTTTAGGATCCTTATTTAAGGATGTGTTAAGTAAGATGCTAGTGCATCTAGTAGGCTCTTATGCCTATATGCCTTAAGTAGAAAAGCTCTAGGTTTTGTAAAGCTGTTCAAAGGGTGGCTTTGGAATGGCACACTTTGGCTGTAATTACATGTAATTACAAGGAGCTGTCTTTGTGTTAAATGAGGTTTTGAGTAATAAAGGTACTATGATTTTATAAATGACTACGCAGCTGGGCTGTAGTTGTTCACCATCTTGTGCTCCTCTGTGGCAGTTTCACAGTCTAGTATTTGTTTACAGCATCCAGTGACTGCTGCTGAGCTGATGTGTGGTAAAATACTGAAATACGATCATGTGGCTTATGATTCCAGTCACACCTGCAGGCTGCTTTGGCTTGTGGCCTTTTAAAGTTGTGTAGAGGATTTTCCTTCAGTTGTTAAAAAAGTCATCTGCATCCAGTTTTAATTATGTTAGATAATGGGAATGGTGTCCTTCAGTGGTTCTCTCTAGTAAGCTGTTTAAGACAACATACTTAATTTTGGAGTTCTGTAGATAAAAGAAAAGTAGGAAACCAATTAAAACCCCTTACGGATTTCACTTGTGTTATTCTCTGTCCCTCTGTTCAGGACCTTAGTTGTTCTATAGCTCACTGTCCTTTTTTCATATTACAGTGGAAACAGTGGATGCTGTATGACTTTAATTGTGTAATTTCTGGAATCCCTTTTACTGATAGTATAGGTAGATAAGTCACTTGGTGTTTTTTTTATTTACAGGACTGTCTCCAGATCTGCAGTCAATGGAGCAGATCCGGAGAATTATGAGACCTACAGATGTTCCTGACACAGGTGAGTGACACAGAATTTACTGTAAATAGGTCTTAATGATGAAACAGGTTTAATCGATTTCTGTACAGACAATGCAGTGACATAACACAATCTCTGTTCACAGTAGGGTATTCCTTGATGTCTGCGCAGGTTACGAGTCCTGTTCCTCAAGATCACTAAGTTATCTGACACGTTAGAGGCTATTGCCCACATGGTTCTTGATTGTCAGAGCAGGTTAGGATGCATTATCCAGGTTTAGGAAGTTAACCACATTTGCCTTAAAACAAACTTAGAAATCTAATGAAAAATCAAATTGAACTAAACAGCTAGTTCTTGCTGTTGTTAGGCAAGGTTTGTTACCCAAACCTCTTAGTCTATCAAAAACCATAAATGATACTTGGCAAGCTTTGGCAGTTAAAATCTTTTGGCTTCTCTCTACTTGGGGCCATATCTTTTTCCTCTTTAAATTTGTGAAATATAGCTCCTACTTCACTGTGATTGGGATTTCAATTGCTTGTGTCATGTGCTAGTCCTGAAATCTCCTACTAATACAGTAATACTTTGTATATAGGTGTTGTATGCAAATTGCCAGTGCTTTCTGTACAGTGTTCTTTTGAATGGTTTAATTAATTATCTTCCTTATTGTCCCATTTATTCAAAATTGTTATTAGTGCATTGGAAAGACCGTGGAGCAGTACAGTAGGATATTTTTTAAAGTGCTGATTTCAACAGTGGTCTGAAATAACATGCACAGGAGGTACCACATCTAAACCTGTTTTTGAAACATTACAATTACAGTTAAACCTTGGAATAGAAGAATTCTACTTCCAGTAATGCTCCTCAGTGCTGATGCATGGGAGTGCTCCAGGGACTAGTATTTATGTAGGTACTGACCCTTAAACTAACATTTCTGTGCAAGCTGGTATATATACACTTGGCACTAAGAAGAATTACTAGACTGGTAAATGAGAGTTTCTCTAGTATAAATTACTACATTGTTCTTCCTTTTGTGCTACTTAAAATTCACTGAATGCATAACCAAATATGTCTTAGTACAGGTGCTCAATCTTAAATTTATCAAAGCTGTCAGGGTAGTTCTGTGCAGCAGGCTACTACTTATGCTTGAGCCGCACCCAGGAATGCCCTTGCAAAATGTAGTTTTGGTTTCCATGGATGCTCCACCGAAATTGTGTTCTTAGTACCTCCTAAAAATAAGTATAGAGATATAAAAAAGGGTTTTGATTTACAACCTGATGTGTAGTCTCAGCTTTACTTTCAGAAGCAGTAGCTGGGTATTTACCAGCTACGGTAAAACAAAATGACCCGTCAGAGAGAGGCATGTGTGCATAAGCTACAGTGATGTAGAAGGTCTTGGTCTTTTGGACCCACTTAAGGCCAATATTACAGAATGGGAGTGAAAAAAATAAATGGAAGGGGTCTCACTTCTCTGAAAGGTACAAATCCCTAAAAGCTATACTGTTGTGGAAGGAAGTTGATAAGGGTGAATGTGTGTGTTGATAGAGGAATTCTTGGTAGATGTTTGTGTGGCTCGTGCTGAGAAGAGTAGATCATTACAACAGCTTTCTCGAGCCTGATGGAAAAAAAAAGCCTTTTCAACCTCAATTGCAATGTAAAGACCTCTTACTTTGCTTGCATTTTTATGGGGTTTGAAAGCTGTTTGCTCAAATCTGACTGTATTCCAACTTAAATCACTTGCCTTCAGTTACTTTTAAAAGTATTTGCGTTTTACAAGGCCAGAGTAAAATGATGTGTTTTGGTCAGCTTTGCCAACTATTTGCTTATTAGGAAACTAACTCCATCTGTTGGGTAATCTTGAATGCCTTATGTTAGCTCCTGGTCAACCAAAGCTATTTCAATGGGAGATGTATGTTAAAATACAAACCTTCTTGGGCAGCGTAGCTTAGACAAACTTGTTGCAGGATTTTGTTGCACTACTACTGAAGATTATAGGACAGATGTACCTGTTTCTGTATATAACTATAAAATTATCTGATTTTGGGGAGAGAATAGAAGAGGAATCACCTTCTAAGCAGCTGAGACAAGCAGCTTCTGACCCTCATTGGAAATTCATTAAAAAACCATTAGGGATTAGTGCAGCTATTCTGTTTTGGAGAACATGTTATTCAGTATAGAACTAAGTTTCAGCAAAGTAATTTTTTGTTATATGCTGTCTATATTCAACAGTTAATTTCTAGATTGATTATCTTAAATGCAGCTGCACTTGCTCTTTTCTGTCTTGTGAAAGCAAATAAAATCATACTTTCTGCTAGAGAGGAACTGTAACAGGCATCAAAGACTATTTGATAGCTGTGTGTAAATATAAACTGGTCTAGTTGCACAATAAGTTTGAAGACATTAGTTTTGCTTGATTACATCTTGAAGGATCTGTTAAGAAATAGCATCTTCAATATTTTGTTTAGCAAATAGCCAGACATAATAGTGAATTAAACTTCTGAATGACAGATAAAGGAGCCTGCTGGCATATCCTTGTGAAACAGTGTGAAACATCTGAAGTATTTAGGTGCCTAAGGGTTAGTCCTCAGGAGTTAAAAAAAGTACAATTTAATGGAAAACTAAGAAATACATTTTTAAGGCTTTTTGGTTTGTTGGTGTTGAAGTTGAATTGGCCTGGTTCTCTCTGATGTGAAAATGCTTTGGAAGCTCTGTGTATAAGAGCATTGCAGTTGATCTAGCAGATTTTTTTTTCATTCCTAGTTCTAACTCCAGATTTAGCTGAACGTTTGTTGGCAGCAGAAAAAAGATCTTGACCACTACTAAAATGCCAGAGAGCTTTATTGTTCTAATTTAGGTTCCAGGCTGGTTGGCATGAGGTTTTTTGAGAAGTTAGCAGTTAAGTTGAAGCAAACGGAAAGTGCTATCTGAAACAATCTACCAGAATTGCCATGATAACTTTTGATTTAGTCACATGAGATTCTTGACTCTCGTGAAGAATCAAAGCTGTTCCATGTTCAGAAGCTTGTGGTACAAGTTTATTTGCTGTATTAATGACTGGCCTTGCATAGGATTTTAAAATTTATTGCAGCTTTCAAACAGCTTTCTTGGTGAGTTGTGAAGTTGATGGTTGCTTTTTAAAATTCACCTGCTCTAATACTTTTAAACTCCTCAAATGCTCACTGTAAACATGCTGAATATTACAATTAAAATATTTTTTTCAGAAAACTATTTGCCTCTAACTTGCTTTGTCTCAAGGTGCTATCAGCGGTGAGGGTGGGGAGAAAAATCTCCAGACTTACATAGACCGTATCTTTTGTCTGAATTGCAGTTTAAGTGTTGCTGAATTTGTTGCTAAGGCTTATTTTCTTTAGGAGAGTTGCTCTTGTACTTAAAATTAAATAATTTTATTTTATAGAATGATACCTCTTAAGCATCTTCACTTTTATTATCTTTCAAAGGCTTGCTGTGTGACCTGCTGTGGTCTGATCCAGACAAAGATGTGCAAGGTTGGGGTGAAAATGATCGTGGCGTCTCTTTCACATTTGGTGCTGATGTGGTCAGTAAATTTCTGAATCGTCACGATCTGGATTTGATCTGTCGAGCTCACCAGGTATGACTTATGCTGCTGTTGCTTCTTAAGCCCTTTCTTCTAGACTTTCAGCCTTTTTGGAGCTGCTTATCATTAGGATATATTTGCAACTTACTTTGTGTTACTTCTAGGAAAAAAAAGATAAAGGTACTATAAGGCTGTGTCTTTGTTTTGTCTCATTGAACTCTGTCTAATGTCAGTGAGGTAAAATACTAACACAATTTCCCTGTTGAGGTCTTTCTTTGTTTGCTGTTAGATTACTGTATATGAACATCAGAGATAAATTTTCCAGGTTTAAAGTAAAAAAAGTGACTTGAATTTGAGATTTACACTGAAGTTTCAGAGTTCTTCAATTTGTGTAGCTATCTACAGCTATCTGGTAGTTGTGGATTAAACTATTTTTGCCTCACTTCATGGTAGTATTAAATGCATTTTTAATGTTTCTACAAACAGGTCTGCACACAAAAGTTTTCACTGTTGCCTTCATTTTGGTTTGGCTACGTAGAATACTTTGGCATAGATTATTTGATTTCCTGCAATGTGCAGAAAGCAAGGGTATTTTTGTGATCGTGGGAGTGCACTTTTTTGCAGTTTTTATTACGTTTAAGCAAACGTCCTAGTTAGGTGGACATCAGGTTTCAGTTTCCTCTGAAGCATTCCTTCTTTAACATTTCAGTTTCATTATTTAGTCAATTTTAAAAGCTCTCTCCTGCTGTGCAACAAAAATAGGCTTTCTACTCTGTCACTGCTAGGCTTGAGCGTACTATCAGAACACTTAAATACTTGCAGTTTTACCACTAAAAGATTAGTCACTCTGTGGAATGGATGTTAAGATTTCTTAACTACTGATCAAGATTGCTGCTGATTTCCTGTATTCATGTGTCACTTCAGTACTTTATAAATTAAGCAGGACTTCTTCTAAAAGACCATGGTAGTTGGACCAATGTGAGCAGTTAGTGCACTAATTTTACTACAGTATAAAATGTGATTTCTGTTCTGGAGAAGAGGGAACATCCTTAGCTGATGCATCGTGCTACTTGCAGTATTTTAAAGATGAATCATGCTTTTGGAGAAAATACAGCAGACCCACTTTGCTTTTAGAGCATCAAAATTACAAAGAAGCCTACATTTGTGCTTTTTACAATTGACACCAGTGTAAGTGAAACTTAACATATACAGTTGCAGTGAAGATGGTATCCAGACTTCGTGTGCTCTGAGCTAGTAGTCCAAACATCCAGTTTCTGTGTATAAACCATAAAATGCCAGGGATTCTTAAACTGGCTGTGCATAATCAAACTTCAAGTATGAAAATACTGGTCAGTCAAGCTGATGCATAATTAACACTGGAAGTGTCATACAGGTTAATTTACTTGATTTGTCATTCAGTGTCCAGACGAGACAAAGTGACTGAACCTGTCCTATCTGAAAGCTTTTTTGCCATAAAATACCTTTTTGATTAGTTCCTGTCACTTCTTGATACGAGTCCTGTTTGCCTCAAGACTGGCTTTTTTTCTTCAAAATGTATCTTTTTTTGGTGAGCTGTATTGATTTCTCTGGTGTTGACAGGTGGTTGAAGATGGATATGAATTCTTTGCTAAACGGCAGTTGGTCACCCTATTCTCAGCTCCAAATTATTGTGGAGAGTTTGACAATGCAGGGGGCATGATGAGTGTGGATGAAACTCTGATGTGTTCCTTTCAGGTATGATACTTTTGTATGCTAAGTGATACTTTAGGTGCAGGGTTATATGGACTGAGTTAGTCTGTCGATGAGCTTGTGCCTAGTCTAGGGGAATACACTTGAGCTACAGAAAGGGCTGCACAGCTGGCTGGTGTTTTTGGACAATTAGAACTGCAGGCCAACTGTTCTCCAGAGAACTATGAGATTTCCTGTTTTCCAAACTCCTGAAAGTTAAGTTATTCCCTCTATTCAGATGCTTATTTCAAGTTTTAATTGGATGATTCTTTTTTGTCACACCTAGTGATCAGAATACCTAATGACTCAGACTAATGTGCTCTTTTAATGTGGTACTCTGACCAGATTTTAATCCCTACACCTTCCTGGATATGTTTTCAGTCCCTTTTTTTCCCCTTCTCACCCCAGGGTAGTGGTGAAACTAGAAGAATTTAGAAGTAATGTTACTGTATTTAGTATAAAGAAATTTGTAGGATTGTCCCCCACCCTCACCCCTTTTGTTGCTGAAGAATGAGATTTCATATATCTTAACAGTATCTAAAATGTTCTTAGCTGGCACTGACTCAAAGAACTTCTTTATTTTCTCTAAGATATTGAAACCATCTGAAAAGAAAGCCAAGTACCAGTATGGTGGACTGAATTCTGGGCGTCCAGTCACTCCACCTCGCACAGCTAATCCACCGAAGAAGAGGTGAAGAAAGGAATAACATAGAAACATGATCAGATCTGTCAAGGACAAAACTCCGTATTACAGTATATAATAAATGTGCACTGTAAAACCATCCAGCCATTTGACACCCTTTATGATGTCACACATTTAACTTAAAGAGACGGGTAAAGGATCTTTATTAATTTTTTTCTAGTAGAAAGACGTGCGACACTGTATTGTAACAAGTATAGCTCCAAGTTAAAATATCCAGCATAGAGTAAAAAAATACTAGGAAAAACTATTGCAACTACATATTCACATTTACCACGGTTTTTAAAGTTGACCAACATCCCAGTAAAAAGTTGATGTAATAGTTATACCAGATGAGAGCATGATGTTCCATTTGTGTAATGTGGTCTTATTGTTGCTTGATTGCTTTTACTTTGGTTATATTTGTAGCTAGAATGATGCAAATATGGTATCTAGTCTTATTTCCCAGCTCTCTTTGAAATTGAAATAAAGATGGAGCTTTTTAGAACAGCCGTGGATCTCTTACGCTCGCCCCTAAGCCCCTGTTGTTCATAATATTGGTGCCCAAGTGTATGCCTCATTATAATGCAAAGTTTATAGTACAGTAGTGATGAAAGGGCAAAGTCCAAAATGCCCAGACCGGACAGCTTGGCAGCCAACAAACTGAGACAGAAAAACTGGTCTTGACTTTTTACTTAAACTGCCACAAAAGGAATTTGTACACTACACTGTTTTAAGTTATTGACATTACACTGTGCTGTGGCACTTCATTTAACTTAGGACAAAAATGATATTGCCTATCAATTGGTAACTTAATTATGTGGTACCTTGACTTTAGTTTTATTAGCATGAAACACCTTTGGCATGCTTAGCTTTCAGGTAACTTCTTACCTACATCAAAATTCATCTTACATAGTTCCACAAAACATGAAGATCCTTATTTGCTAAGCCTTTGAAAGCTGGCATTCTTGAGAGGGTACGTTTAAATGGATGTTCATCAGTGGACAGCAGCTGACAAGTGGTGAGCAGGAAATGTTGTTGGAATGTCCAACACGATTATAAGGCTTATGTCACTAAAGATTATATCCTTTGGATTTTCATGATCAAATTTCATATACTATTGTGTAGACTTCTGCTTTGTAGTGTACTATAGTAGCAATAATTTCTGTACATGATTGAGTTTTGCAGTATTTCTTTTCAGTCCTCTACTTTCTTAAAAAGAGTTAACATTGGCAAATGGCGAGATAGAGAAGATAAAAAATTTATACTAGGATAAATGAAAGGCACAGATTTGTGATGCTTTAGGATGCAATACTTATTGGCTAAAACAACAGAAGCTTTTATTGAATATTGTAAAATTTTTACATTTCTTTGGGGGAAGGCTTCAGATTTATACCATTCTAATTGTGCATCAGTAGATGTAAAACTCTTTGACTTCAGTATTGTCTTTGAAAATGTTAAATTGAGGATTCTGGTAACTTACATTTTATGAACTGGCACATTATATAATGCAAGAGATACATTGATTTCTGACACATCGAGCAAGTTCTTAAAAATGGATTTAAAACTCTTTTCTAATTCCATTTTGTTTTAAATGCATATTTTAAATGTAGGTTTTTTTCATTTAGTAAAAGTTGTCTAATTCATTTGAAGTCTGACTGGTTATTTTAACATACTGTTAATCAAAAAGTGTGGAGTTTGTTGTTTTTTTTAAAAAAATAACATATATTTCTGTTATTGATTTGTATTGGATTGGTCTGTGGTTTTGAACAATGGTTTAACTTATCCCTCCTAGAAGCAAGCACCAGAGTTTCAATACCTAGAATAGAATGTAGAGGTAGATTTTCTTCTGATATTGCTCAAAGACACTTGTTCTTGGAAGTTGGTGGTGAGAGCTGTGTGAGAGTAGCTTCAGTTTGTGACAAGGTGTAATGGATGAAAACTGTTCTGTAAGCCTTGACAGGGTAGCTACCTGCTTTTAAGTCACTGCTTACTTGAGGTTTAGTGTTAGAAGTTTTGAAAATGCTGGGTTTTACCAAGTGCCAGCCTCTATTATAAGAAGCATCATGTTACCAAACATCTGGATTAACACTTTTGAATTTTTTACTTAGTTTCTGGAACAATGTTTTCTGTATCATTAAATGTCCAGGTGTAAAGCTGTATGTTATGTGAGTATCTAACATGCTCGCCTGTATTACAGATGCTGTGTCAAAATGAAAATAAAGTCTTCAGGCCTCCTTATGTGTCCTAAAGAAACAGGAAATTCTTAGTTTATTTTGGTATTCTGAAGAATTGCTGGGTTTATATAGCAGCAATAACTTGCAAAAGATTTGAGTGCTGTTTTGACTTCTGGGGAGTTGGGATGTCTGCTAACATCCCTCATCATTATTATGGAAAAAAAGACATGATGTAATAATCTTATCCTAACAGATATGATTGTTCGATACTAAAATCAAGTCAGGAGCATCACATACATAACGGAACTCACCATACTGCTTCAGTTTACAGTTACAATGTTAAAATCGATCTTTAGTATTTTTACTATTACTCATTCTGGAAGAGGTAGAAAAGGGAACCTGATTCTAGGAGGCAGTCTCTCTCTCTTCTCTCTGCACTTTTTTGCTGCTACAGTTTCACTGCCTCAAGAGTCCCATGTCATGGTCTACCAGGGCCCCTCTGCCTCAGTGACTGTGACTCCGTAACTTGTTTGAGTTGTAACTTCATCTAACTGCTTTGTAATGTACATGAGGATGAATGTGAATGTTTGGCTTCAAATGAGCAGGCAAACAAGTAAGGGTGACAGAGCAAGCAGTGTGGTTTACTACCATACCAGACTTGGGATATTTAGGCATAGCCTTGGATTTTTTTTCTTTGCTGTCATCTCTTTGCTTCTGCTAATTAGTAGTAGCAGCTTTCAGGCTTGCTCTCAGTGCAGCCATATACTTTTTTCCCCTGGATCATAAATGGATTTTGCTTGCTTTGTTCCCAAGGTTGATCAGAGTTTTTATGACAGCATCTAACCAGATGGCAGTGTGCAACTCATGGGCTTCTAACCAAGCTTGCATCTCACTGAATGTATCATGGTCAAAGCTCAGGCCATATTGAACTGAACACTGGAAGACAATGTGACAGTAAGTCAGTGTTGAGATGGTAAATAAGTTACCAAGATAAGACAAAAGTTCAGGTATTTTGTGTTACGGGTATGCCAGTGTCTTCCATATATTTCTGGAACTAGTAGTGTTGGGTATGCCAGTGTCTTGTCTTCCATATATTTCTGGAACTAGTAGTGTCTGAGCATTCTGCTTACAGATAGATCCTTGAGTTGCTGGGAAAACAGCAAAGCTACTTCTTCTGCATCTCAGTGTGCCTTGTTAAAATAAATAATAATGATCTCAAAATGTTAATTGGTAGTAAGGACAAAAATTGTTCCCCAGTGTCTTCTTTGAAGTCGTATTAATCTCTGTACCTGTATGTCCCAATAAATGAGAATTTTAAAGCATAATTCAAAGTAACCATCTGCCATAAGCCCTTGCCAATACACAGCTACAGTAATCTTTTCCAAGGAAAACTCTTATTGCTGCCTGAAACAGAACAGGTGGAGCTCTAAACAGAGTACATGCACTGCATGTGGCCTAGCACAGACCTTTCCCTGGGTTCTGCTGCCTTTGTTAACAATGGGCAGCCCAGGCTTCCTCGGTAGCCTGCTGCAGATGCAGTCTTTTGAAGCAGCCATATAAAAAAGTAACTAAATCCAGCTGCCAGTTAAGATCAGCAAAAGCTATTCTGTATCTTCATGTGGAGATATAAGCTTTATGTTAAAGATGAGAAAAGCTCCCAGGCAGAGCTCTAGAAACAAGCACCGCTTGAAAAATCCTCTTACACCTGGGCTTGCCTATCCTATTTCAAGTTTTGGTGTTTTAACTTGACCAGTTACTGTTAAATGGATGAAGTAAAGCAGGTAGGCAGGATTGCAGTTTTTCTATTATCTTACAGGTAGCTATACTATATTTGCAGAGAGCAAAATAATAGTTACTGATTTTTCCCTTTGGTAGAGGGTTCTGTCTGCTCATGTTTCTTTCAAGGTTTGAATCTTCAGAGTGCAGGAGAGGATGTTGTAGATGGTTCCAATCAATTACTGAAAAGGCTTATCAAGAAAAAAACCTGACATGTTGTGGACAAACTGGTGCAGCGTGTGACATGAAGCAGAGGAGCAACTTGGGTGAATGTGGAGGACAACCTTGCTGAGTAAATATGTTGCAATGCAATGTTTTTCTCCATGGCTTTGAAGTCCCTAAAAACATACAGTGATGTGAAAATAATTACAGGTATTTCACAGCATTTCCTCTGGCTACTTCTTAGCAGCTTTTCTACATTCCTCGTGTGAAGTCCTCATGGTCATGTCAAATTTCTGGGCAGGTAGAAATTAATTTTCTCCTACCTACCCCAGAATGTTATCTGTTTACATTTCAGGTTGCTACTCCTGAGTGGTTTCTTGCACTGTCCACAAAGATAGAACATGTATCATGTGAAATACTGGGAGAGGGAACGTTGTGACAATTACATTTTAATTAATATCTTAACAGCATCTTAATTGCATCTAGTTTTGTGGAGGCTGGGTTAAGAGGATGAGCTGTAAGGTTTAAGGCCTTGTTCTGGTAAAGCAGTGATGGAGAACAAACATGTTACTTAATTTGTTCCTACTCAAGGCGCTTGCCTAAAAGTACAACAAACAACTGATGTGCTCGTCTTGTAGGTTTTTGCCTTGCCTTTACCACCTAGGGTAAGAAGACATGCTTTTCCTTGATCTGTCTTGTTTATACTAATTTTATACAATAATTTAAAGCAGTTACTTAATGAAAAAGATCCAGTACTATTGACATAACCATTTTCTTAATGTTAAAATTGGTCTAGCACACAGATGCCATCTAGTGGTCGAAGGCCAATGGTGAAAAGGTATTATTGCAGAACTCATTTTTTTTTATGTTTATCCTGCACTTATCTGATGTGCAGACCTTATTCTTTGGTCAGGAAGATATATATGATCAGAAATATATCCATAGTGTATGTCTTCATAATAACTCACATCTTGTTGCATTGAAACTAGGCTTACCTCAGACATACAAATTTATTTCCCTTAAATTTGGCAGATTTTATGAGTCCTCTTTAAATTATCTGAGGATTCTGAAGGGGGGAAAAAAAAAAAGTGAGAGGTGCCATTAAAAGCATAGAAAAGTTAGGCTTTGTTTTATGCAAAACGTTCCAGGTTTCTTCCACACTCTGGAATCTTCTGTTTCCAAGTCTGACCAAGTAAGGTGGGATTCTTTGTATAAATTTTCAGTGATTGAAGGAGGACTGGAAAAGATGATGAAAATATTTTTAGGTCTAGTATAAAACAATACAACCACATGAAAAAAAAGTTGGTTTTGGCTTAGGTGTGGAGAGCTAATTGGGAAATGCAATCAGAATAGGTCTGGTATTAAATTTGAATACCTTATGTACACAAATATTACATCTTCTACTTAGAAGCCAGTGAAAGAAAAGCAAAAAAGGGAAAAAAAGTTTTGCGCACGTAATTAAAGTAAAAAAACAACTGAAAAAAAAAGTTGGTTTTGGCTTAGGTGTGGAGAGCTAATTGGGAAATGCAATCAGAATAGGTCTGGTATTAAATTTGAATACCTTATGTACCCAAATATTACATAATTTATGTTGCTTTTTAATTAAGCAGTTCTTCATCTACTCCACATATGGGCTTGGTGTCATAGGCATACACTGTTGAAAAGAGATTTATAGAGTTTAGATCTGATTTGAGGGAACCACGTGATACTTAGCGAAGTTCCACTAGTTTTCTACAGTGAGTTGCTCTTAAAGCTATACACTAGTTTGTTAGTTCAGAGCAATTTTTTGTTTTTGAAGGAATCATTTTCATTGTCTTCATGGCTGGTTTGGATTGCAGAGTTCATGCTTTTGTATGAAAATTAGATATTTTGGTTTAGTTTTATGTATAAGAAATCACCTGTTCCTATTGTATGCCCATGGTGGCAATGATCCAAAATACTGCCTTACATGTTGTTAGGGTGGAGGATGGGCATGTGAGGCTTCAGGTGGAACTAGGACATTGGTACAAGTGTGTGGAGAGGCAGTGGGATGCTAGTTTAAGCAGAAGGGCTCATTTAAGCCTTCAAAAGTGATTCCATATGACTGTGAGCTCTAAGAGAACTGGACCAAGAAACAATTTTGTCTCAAAATGCTGATTTCATACTGTGTAAGGTCTGTCCAAAGAACTGAGCAAACTGCAGACAAGGATAATGTTCTTGTGGAATCTTCCCTTCTGTAAATGCTGTAGGTTGTGAGCTAATGACACTACACTTGACCCTGTGAGCAGTGGTGATGACAGCTCTTGGATGAGGTGTCAGATTACTTAAAATGAAAGGCAAGTTACCTGTTGACATTGCAGTAATGTTTTTTTCCCCTTCACTTTCCAGCAAGCCTGAAAGGTTTCATGGCTGCCTTTCCTTTAGCCAGGCCCTTAGAACAGCAGCATGAAGTTTGTCCTCCAGGAGATGCCTCATACCATTATGTGGTCACTTCAGGAACAGAGTCTTGGATGTCAGGTACAGAGCTGCTATTTCAGTAGGCAACCTGCAGTTGTGGACTGGTTGTGGGCCAAGTGCCCCCAGGGTGTCAGGAGAAAATGGATGTGTTGTCTTGCTTGCTGGCATGATTTTTTTTCCAAGTGTATTGCAGCCTAACAAGAGGGAGACAAGTTTGTGTCAGAAGAATTTCAGGTGGTTCGTTACTAAGGGGAGGCTGTGCACAAAGTTGGCTTTTCACAGCTGTGGTCTAAGGCAAAAGAATAGACAAGAGCTTGGAGATACCTATGGTCAAATCTACCTAGAACTGACAGCCTGCCTTACCAGACTTACTACAGTAAGCAGGAGACTCTGGGAAGGTGGTGGGAAGACTAATATATTCCAGATGTGTTTGATTTATCTCCAGAGTTCCCACATCATTGTCTTTGGTAGTGAGTCATGAGCCAACTGCAGGCAGAAAGGAAGGCAAAGGTCAGCTTGATTCTTCTAGCAGCTTTCATACACTTCTGCTCATCAGATACCCTCTCCAGTCATGTGGATGAGCATGAGGTAATGGGCATAGAAGCAATCTGTAGAGTGCATACTGGTCCTTTAGATTTCCTCAAAACTGTTTGGTTAGGCCACACTGTTAAGTTGGAGCTATTAGCCCCCAGTCAGCTATGTTGATCCCCTGAGAGAAGTTTGTATTGGCCCATTCATTCCTAACTCTTT
>NW_009954543.1:513991-541301 GCF_000747805.2 Chaetura pelagica
TCTTTCCCTGTCCCTGAAGTTCTAGACCTCACTGGCTCCTTGAAGACCTTATCTCTGCTCTTCCATATAGGGATTATGTGCCACTTCTCAGTGAATACTGTTTGGATACATGGAGCCATTCCAATTTAATTCAGGTGTTCTGACCTCACATATGTTTGGGCTTCTACCTCAAATGACCTAACTTCCTGCCTTGTACCTTTCTAGGGTACAGGCTGAGCCATGTGTAAAGCAGGAAGCATTTGGTAACTAGAAAGGTTGCTTCAGCAAAGACTAGGCTCAGAAAAAATGGATGCCTTCAGCTGCCTTGTAAATTATTTGCTCTAACAGCCATATGGAATTTTGGTTATAAAATGTATGTTCAGCTCTTACTAGTAATATGGGGTAGTTGAGAACAAATAATAGCTTATGTCCTCAGGCTTCTGTCTTGTTGACCTGAAGCTGTGAAGCAGTCTGGGAAGGAATGGAAAAGCTCTGAAGCTTGCGGAGATGGGATTTACCCCATCTTCATAGAATAATAGAATGGTTTGGGTTGAAAGGGACTTTAAAGATCATCTAGTTCCAACCCCCCTGCGTGGACAGGGACACCTTCCACTAGACCAGGTTGCTCAAAGTCCTGTCCAACCTGGCCTTGAACACTTCCAGAGATGGTCCACCCACAGCTTCCGTGGACAACCTGTTCTCACCACCCTCACACTAAATAATTACTTCCTAAATCTACCCTCTTCCAGTTTAAAACCATCCCCCCTAGTCTTATCACTACATGCCCTTGTATAAAGCCCCTCCCCAGCTTTCCTGTAGGCCCCTTCAGCTACTAGAAGGCCACGGTAGGGTCTCCCTGGAGTCCTTTATTCTCCAGCCTGAATGACACCATCTCTCTCAGCCTATCTTCACAGGAGAGGTGCTCCAGTCCTCTGATCATCTTTGTGGCCCTACTCAACTCACTCCAGCAGCTCCATATCTTTCTTATGTTGAGGGCTCCAGAATTGGACACAGTGCTCCAGGTGGGCTCTCATGAGAGAGGAGTAGAGGGGGAGAATTGCCTCCCTTGACCAGCTGGCCATGCTTTTCATGAAGCAGCCCAGGATACAGGGCACCTTGTTGAGCATCTTTGCATATTGTGCAAGAGCTTGATTGCCACCTGCTTGTCAGGCATGAGTTTGTTCCCATACAGGGCTGCATATTATTATTTTTTTTCACTAGTAATAAAGAAATGTTAATGGCTGTATGTATGTTCGCGTTCGGAACTGCTGTCTCTCCCATTAAAAAGAAAAGTCAGCACTAGATACAGGAATTTATCTGAGATATCGAAGTGGCCAGGAGATGGCATCAGTGTACCACAAACATTTCAGTCTCAAAGTGGCACTTCAAAGAGACTGGTTCACTCTGAACATTTTTTTCGGTACTTGTTTAGTCACCCATGTCTGTACAAGTAGGCTTTGTTAGGTAGGTAAAGCACAATATTTTTATGTAATTTATTTAATAAAGAATTTTTTCCAGGCAGTTATGTAATTTTTAGGGTGATTGGATGTGGTATTTTTTCTACACAATTACTCAAACTGTATTAGTGTTGTTATGCACATAGGGTTTTTTTCTAGGTCATTGATCTCAGTTATTAGTTTTAGTGTCCTAGTCTTCACTCTGAAGAAAACCTGGGTGGTTGAATTTTATAATGTTAATGCATTTTGAAGAAGAAATGTTTGCTCTATGCTAAAAATATAATGCATTCATACCCCCCTTCCATGTTAAAGTAGTGTATCATCCATAAGTATCCAAGCCATAAATCCACTTCACAATCTTTTCAGGTAGATAACTATGGTGGTAGAAAAGAAAAATATCAAAGGACTTTTTGACAATAGAGTGCCTGTGAGGACTAGAGTAAGATGTGAGAGTTTCTGACTCCAGCATGCAGTCGGGGTTAGATTTCTGCTAAAGACAGTAATTGTGTCCTGTGTACAATACTGGCAGTGCTGGCCACCATTGCTTAAGGATTCTCTTCTTCTTTTCTTGGAACTCTTCCAAAACTTTGGTACTTCAGTCTTTGTTTTGCCCTAATGCTTTATTTCTTTCATAATTTTAGCCTTTTCAAAGAATGAGCAATAAGAAGAAAATCTTTCTCCACTCTTACATGAGAATCTGCTTTGTACTCCTGTGTTTGCTGACCCACAAATAACACTTCCATGCAACAGCTGAAGAAAACACTGCACTCCCTCCTTCACAACGGTGGTGTCATATTGACAGTAGCACTGACCCTCCTGCAGGGTTAATGTGCAATGTTCTAATTGCTCTAGATTGTTGGCTGCTCATCTTCCTACGCTGATTGCTACTAGACTTAACCTCTTCTGTTTGTGCTTTGAACCAATGCCTGCAGTTTTTAGAATCAGTTCAACGGGGGAAGCAGCAGCACCCTTGTAAGAAAAAAAAATAAATCACAATCCTTGCTCGGCTTTATTACTAGCACATACCAGAGGATTATCTGTGCTATGCTGGGATGATTGTTTGGTATGCTGCAGTGATCTTGCATGTGGCTTAGATAATTTCTACAAAGACTGGGGACAAAACCATTTGTCTGCATTCCTGTTGGAGCCTTTTGTTAGTATCCTGTGGCTGCTAGCAGCTGTGGAAAATCATATGTTAACACATCTATGAGGTAGCAGTGAGTAGGCAGTTTTGTATTTGTTTTTGTGTATGTCTCCATTTCATAGAAGAGCAGAATGTATACTTGAATTGACATAGCATTATCCTGAGATAGTAAGTCATTGTACATCTGACCATGTAGGAGAGAGCACACATTGCCCTGTGCAACTTAAAAGAGAAAAAAGAACTTCAAAGTGGAGAGCACTGGAATAATACATGTGCTTCTTTGAAACAGGCATCTGAGCCCACTGCTAGCTTTTACTGGAAACCACCCAAAATTCTGCTCTGAATTAGCATTTGAAAGTCAATGGTTTTTATGAATTTCCCTATAGGAAAACCAGAAGTGATATGCTGCAGTTGATGCCTACCTCATGTTTCAGTAAGACTGACTTTTTTTTTTTTTTAGCAAGAAAATTGGTCACATAGGACATCAACCAGCTTTAATATTTCCAGTCTGGGAGTACTAAGCATTGTAGGCCTAGTGGGAAATAAGCTGCTTGTGTATTTCCTTACCCACTTATGGTGGTCTTTTTCTATTTTGTGTATCCGCTTTTTCCAGACTGAAATTATGCCTTTATTACCTTTGCTCCAAGTTTATTAATTTATGGCTTCTGCTGACATCTCTTCTTACAGATAGGGTGGTGTGTGTATATATATATATACATTTTCAAATATATCTTCTGACTCCTTTCTTTGGAGTGGAAAATTGGGGTGCCAATGTAAGAGTTGTTCACCCCTGCATCCCACTAGACACCCAAGCTCATTAAAAGCAAATTTAAAAGAAGCAGTTTAATTGCAATAGCATAAAATACAGGTAAAGGTAACTTACCCTGCTGAGGTGTTTGAGGTGTTGCTTTAGCAAGTGTTATACTGGTGTCCAGGCTATGTGTTTTAAAGCTATTCAGCTGGAGTGGTTATGATTGGTAATATTATTTTATAAACAGTACAACTTGGCACGAACAACCCGAATAAGAAATACATCTTTGGAATGCATGGTGCTGCTGGCCAAAAGAGTAGGCACAATGTGGCCTTTCATATCAAGAGATATGCCTTTACTCAAATGTGAGCTGCAGTAATTTAGGAAGATAGCATATAGAAGTTTCTGTTGCTGCCTAAAAGGAATTCTTCAGTTGAGTTCTGTAATCTGTAACAAAGATATTTATAAAATTTGTATTAAGTCTCTTCATTCTCTGCCAAGAAAGGATCTGACAAAATGCTGACCTCTTCTATTAACAGTTAGTATTTCCCAAGAGTCCAGTGTCCTTCAGAAACAGTCACTTGTTTAAGAATGTTTGAAAAAAACCCAACATGGCTGCTTTCAGTGGCAGGTAATCTGTATATCACATGGTCTTTTCTTCCACCTAGGGTGATGTTCTTAACTATGGAGGTGCTACATCAAGAACAGAGGATTGAGCCACAAGCCTAAACACCTGAATAGTTCAATCTATGTACCCTAAACGTAGCACATTTCTAAACCTTGTCTTCCTCTTCCAAAGAGTTGAACTCTAAAAACTTTGTTCTTCTATTCTAACAGTTCGCACCCTGTTTATGGTAAGGGTAATGCAAGAACCTTTTTTAAGAACTTCAAACTGTCATAGATTAGAATATTAGTTGCAGTCCTGCACCATCTGTTGTTGCCTCTTGGGCATACCAACAGGTTCCTGAATATTCCCTGTGTCAGTATCCCATGTGTGATAGGTAGAGAAGTTTAACTATTTGTTGATGAATTATCAGTGTATTGATTTTTTTTTTTAAGCAGGTGACACTGTGTACTAGAAGGTTTCCCTGTATCACATGCTACTTTAACTCAAACCACTACTGTTATAGCAGATATTTCAGAGAAAAATGTTGTAATTTGTCAGTCATATTAAATGTTCACTGACTTCACATTCCTACTTTCACATAGTTAAAGAACACAGTTGTATCTACAACCAATTCTGTAGTAATCGACTCTCTTGAAATGTTGCTTCACTAATAAGAGCAAATGTTGTTCCATTAAAAGCAAGGAGCTTATGTTGATCTCTGTTAGTACTTTTTAAGCAAATGGAACATTCATGTCCAACTCATTTCACAAGCCCCAGGCACAGCAGTCTTGCAGGTAGGAGGAATCAGTCTCCCTCCCATGAAAAGGAATGGCAGGAAAGACAAGTTGTGAACTCTTCTTCATCCCTACCACACAGCAACTGTACTGTTGAAGGGACATGGAAAGCCTTGAAAAAGTAGCTAAATAGAAACGGATGCTACTCTAAGTGCCTTGGACACTGAAAAATGCTCTATTTCAATGTTAACCATTCCCAGTATGAAGCTTCCACTGCTGCGAGGGTTATATTTTGAGGCAGGCTAGCCTACTGAGTCAGCTTTCTGGCCAGAATCCTGCATGTATCATGAACAAGTAATATCCAAAAAAGCAGGAGGGCAAAGGTTCTTTCTCACACTATACAAAAGCCATCTGTTTAGCCTCGAAGTTTATGTCATACTGCATGGAATCGAGCTTATATTGAACATAAGTCTCAATTGGAGCTCGTCTCACGGTTAATACCTGCAAACTGTCTTTTGTTGGATCCCAACAAAAAGCTTGTGAGGTCATGTATTAGTTGAAGCATGGTAAATCACAGAATGTTAGGGGTTAGAAAGGACCTCAAAAGGTCATCTAATCCAACCCCCCAGCAACAGTTTTTCTCATGGATGATGAAAAAAAAGTCAACAATATAAAGGGATACAGTTTTTAATTTGGAATGAAACTAAAAGATAGAATCTGGATTCCTTTCTTTTGATTTGTACTTTATCATCAGGATTTCTCAAGGCAGCTGGAACTTTGGCTGAAGAGAAACAGGGTCTGGTTGGCTTCAGCTGAAGTATGTGTTGCACTGCCTGTGCCAGCTGAGCCCTCTTCCTCAGAGGAGTAGTTCTACCCTGTGGGAGGGCACATGATGATAGTGCCTCTTGTCCTCCTCCTGGGCTCTGTCAGAGCAAACCCCAACTCTGGGGGAGTCCAGGAGCTGTCCAGAACCTTTATACTCTCTTGTTGCCCTGGCAACAGCATTTTCTTTTCTGAGCTGCTTCTCTGCCACTGATATTGCTGCATACCCCAGGGCTGTAGCTACCTTTTAGTTCTTAAGACCTTTGAGTTCTTTAGACCTTTCTGTCTAGATTTCCACTGTTGTCTTAGATATTAAGTCAATTAGTCACAAAAGAATGTCTGTAGCAAAATGTAGCAAGTCCAGATAACAGAGAAATCCTCTGCCCTCTACCTCTTAGTAAAACTTCTTGTGCATTGTAGTGTCTTTGTTCTGCAAAGGCTACATATGATGATGTCTGGAAATGGCTTTTTAACATGGGTGAGAGTGTGTCAAGGTTTGTGTTAAAATTTAAAATAGTACAGCAGCTGTACCATAGTGCTTGGCCTCATTCTCTGGCTGTCTCTAGTTTACTCATCTGGAAAATTCTGAGTCCTGGAAGACTAATAAATGCATCCAGAAGGAAGATGCATAATGTGATTTATGCAACCTGTTTAGTCATAAATTGCCCTTAAGCTGCCATTTCAATGGTGCCCTTGCCAATAATTCCTCTTGTTGTAGTCATCCTGTTCTGCATCTAGTGGCTCTACAAGATGAATTCTAGGAAAGTTGCCCCTAAGACTAATCTTATATTTATGGAAAAATGTGACCTGGAAACCTCAGCAAACTGAGGTTTCATTTAGATTTATCTGAAGATCATTGCTAAGGAAGAGAGAACTGCCTTACAAGAGAGCAACCAGCTGCCTCCTGAGAAGAAAGGGTCTCCTTTGAAGGGAAAGTGGATTTGGACAGGTGTCATGCCACAAAGCTCAGCTAGTGGAAGTAGGAGCTGCACTTGGAGGTTGTGAATATGGTATTGGTACCCTTTACTGACATGGGAAGGGCAATCTCTGCCTCCTTACCTCTCAGTAAAGTGGCTTGGAAGCATCTGAGATAAGCTGCTCACATCCCCAGGGACTGTGTTAGTTGCTGGAACCCATGTGAGGTGCCTGAGGAAGAGGAATATTATGCCTATGTGGGCCCAGCCCAAACACAGCCTCAAGAAAATGAATTCTCACTGAAGCAGGCAACTAGCTACTCTCTGCTGAGACTATTCTCTAAGGAAGAAGCCTTGATATAAACCTGACTACCTCCAAGTTGCTGAGCTATCCCAGAGATGCTTTCTCATGTTGAAGATGAAATAAGGTGATACTGCTACCTTCCTCCCTATGATGCTTTCAGTGGAGAGCAGATATTCATCTGCTTTTCACTCATAATGATTTTGGGATTTTATAAACACTGGTGAAGAAGTATTGTAGCCTTATCCACATACAGACTTTGCTTTTGCAGAGTCTGTAGACAGTGGTAGCTATCAGTTGTTAAGATGAATGTTTAGTCAATCAGAGTAGCTGGTGGGAGGCAGAGGACAGACCCTTTCCTTCCACTTGAGTAATCAACCTCTGTGAAATAATTTGTATGCCAAGAGGAGTAGTATATAATTTAAAATTTGAAATGTTTTGCTGTATGTGTATTCTTTTCTAGTGGGTAAAATAGATGTTATGAAAGAGGCGGCTTTGTAGTAACATGAAGATTAACTGGAGATTAAATTGAAAACAGAAACATTGTCATTTGATGTGGTACTGCAGTCCTGCAAATTGAGTATTGTCTTTAAAGCCAATAGGCCTTGCTCATCCATGGGTTCAGTTTGGTTTTGCATTATCTTTTGGAAGTTTTGCACTACTGGAAAGTAGTGTAGAACAGTAGTAGAAATTAGCCTTTCAGATCAATTTGTTTAATCATGTTCTTCAGGTATATAAGGTAGAAGAAATCTTTTATGTGGATTAGCAGTCCTTAGTGCTTTTAAACACTGATCCCATGGAGCACCTAAGTGTGTACTAAGTGTGCAGAGAAGTGGTTCCCTTTCAATCATTACAACTATTTGCATACTGAACTTTTAAGTAAGAGTTCAAGCACTTATCCAGATTAGGATCATAAACAGGGACTCTTTGACATAGCATCAAAGTACATTTATGCTTGCAGAGGTATTGAAAGGACTTTAAGAATGAAATCACAAGCAAGAGTAAATGCTGGTCTCCCAGACTGTTCACGGAAAAGGCTATCAAATCCACTAAAGTGATTTGAATGTCCAATTTCCCTTCTAATGGGAAGTACTCATGCATCCAAATGGCATTGAGAATCTCAGCCTCTGCTTATGTTTACTTGTAGCCTCTATATGTGTGATTTACAGAGGCAATCTTTTGCATATGCATGTTGCCAAGCTAAAATTGCCATGTTGCAATAGTACTCCCATCATTGTGATGTCTGTTTTATTTCAGGAAGAAAAAAAAAATCCAACTGAATAGCTGCATCTTGTTTATTGCCCCTAAATATATCTTATATTCTATAGGAAGTGATTTTTGTTTGCATCAACAGTTGAGGCAAGAGAAGAAACACCATAAGTCTTAGCCAGCTTCAGTAAATTTAGTCTTGTTGGTGTTTGAGTAGTAAAGGGAAAGAACACACAAGAAAATGAATGGAAGAAAATTTTATTCAAGTTTTGCTATATAAGCATGGAGCTCTGTAAAAGTCTTCACAAGTTACAAAGCTTTAAAGGAACATGAAGAACTACTGGGAAAAGAGCTGAAAGGAGTTCTCTGTATAGGGATGATCTTGCAAATAGACATCAGTGTTACATAGTGAACAGCATCCTTCCTTATCTATAACCTAAGTGATATTGCTGTCTTATTTTAAGGATATCATGTTTGTTTTTTTTCTTTTTAGATGTGCAAGAATCATTTAGTAGTTGTCTGGAGAACCTAACTGCTGTGCTGCTAAGAAACTTTGGTATGTTTGGGTGCTGTAGTGATTGCACAGTGTAAAAAAGGTTCCAGGAAGCTTTACAGGGGCATTTTTTAAGGGAAACTTACCGGTAATTTGGTACAGTCTGGGCCAACATCTGCTAAGTCCTAAAGTATAATAATAATAATGATAATGATAATAATAATAATAATAATACACAGTCAAGGCAGTGATGGTCTATCCACTGAAGCTTCAAACTATGGGCACATAATAATCCAAAATATAAAGCTTCTTAAGCAAAAACAGAACAAGAAGCAATCGACCTGTGGTCTGTTTTCTGTGAGTGTACAAGAAGTGTGTATCCACTCCAAACATTAAAAGCAGCAGCAAGGAATCAAAGCCTGTTGTTTCTACCTGTCTTGTTCTAGTTACCATAGTTTTAATACAGTCTGAGTGTAATGTCTAGTGTGCACATTGGGTTATCTTGCTTGTTACTTCCTTCTGAGAAGTGTTACAGCAGAGGGCAGTAGGAACCTACCACTTTGTAAGATTGTTTTGTACCACAAGCATGCAAGTACATGTTTTCTCTCCACTCCCTTTCCTCTTCCCTGCTATAGAGATATTCAAGGACCAGATAAAGCTTATAGAAAGGAGCTGCCACAATAGTTGTCACGGTACTTGTCAGAGCAAATGCAAGGTCTGTGTTGGTAGATCCATTTCTGGTCAGTGAACTGATTCTCTAGATTTGATGTATGCTGCAAAGAATCCAGGCCCAAGCTGTTGGCACAAGCTGGGAAAATTTTACCTCAATTAGAATCCTCTAACAGTTGGTAGAAGGGAAATGATGTGACAAACTACGCAGCTTATCCTCAAACGTGTCTTCCTGCTAAATTTCCAAAATATCTCCTGGAATATTATTCTCCTGGAAGGCTGTTTCTTTATTTCCCCATACATTATCTAAGGTCTAAAAACCAGAGACTTTAAAAGTGCATGCATTTAGGGAAGGAAAAGCCAGTGCTGCCAAGCAGCTTCAGCTGGGAATCTTTCAGATCCATACAGCATGATGGTGTCAGCAGTGCCAGGATTACCTCCCCTCTGTGCTTCTCCTCTCTTTCGTCTTCGCTCACCCTCAGCATCTTCTGCCAGTGCTCGAGTGCCACTGCAGTTCACTTGGGTTTTATTGCCATTGCCTCCTGTCAGTTCAGGTTAGTGTTCCAGTGCTGCAAGCTGTCTCAGTAGGCTTGGGGTTTCCCTCCTGTTTTTATTTCCTGAAGGGGAACGTGCTGGTACACCATCTTCTCTGGCTCAGTGGACTCCGTGTCTCAGCAGCGAGTGCCATCTTCTCTGAGCGTAGTGCCAGCTCACAGCAGAGATCAGCGGAGGCTTTGAACTTGCTCCCTCCTTAATTGGAAGTAGCCCGGGTCTGATGAGCTTCCAGACAACATTGCAAAGCTCAGCTTTCCCCCGCCCCCGGCTTCTCCAGGCATGTGAGAGTGTATGTGTGTGGGAAGGAGGGAGTTGTCATTGTGAAGAATTGTTCAGAAGAGTGGGGGATTTACTCATTTCCGAGTTTACTGGTGAAGATCTGCCTCATCTATTGCTACACCTCGGATTTATTTTTAACTTTTCTTTTGTAACTATAGCATAAGTACAGATGGACTTACTGAAAGACAGAAGAAACATACTACAAATTACACAGACTGTGCATAGGGACAATAGGAACACGGCTTGCTGTTGAAGTTCCTAGCTCTTGCAGTCCTTCATATTTTTTAACTGGGAAATTACTAGATAGTCTGCCTTCTTTCTCCCTCCCCTCCTCCCCCACCCGACTTTTTCCCCTCCTTCCTTTGTTTGCTTATATGCTTGCAAAGGAGAGGTTGAAATCAGGACAATATCATGATATTGAGGATATTGTATATATCAGTAAGTGACGAAGGAGGTTCCTTCTGAGACCAGACCAGTCACGTCTGTAAAGGGCAAGGCTGCTTGTTTACCGCATGGCTGTTTAGAGGTATTCAAGGATGGAAAATGCAAAAAATAATAGAGGTGAGCTGCATTTTCCAAAGATCATCTATATCTTCTTCTGGTGCTTTTCTTTCCCTGTTACTCAGATTAAGTCCATACCAGGTGAAATCCCATTTTGGGCAGCTGTCTTGTAAGAGAAGAAGCAGGAGGAGAGTCAGGTAAATGAGTTGTTAAAGTGTTTTGCTTTAGTAATGTCTTCAGCTTGTCACATTGTAGCATTGCCATAATTCTAGTGTAGCATCATTGCAGATAACCCCTTTGTGCCACACTGTTGTGTTACAGGGGTTGTGTGTCTGCTTCTCTGAGAGTTGCATCTGGGATGCTCTAATACAGGAAATGTCCACCGGGTACCAGGTGGAGAACACACCTCTCCAGGCTATCTACACTTTCAAAGCTAAATGTCCCTGCAAAATTCCTTTTAGAAACTGGTATCACTATGCAAAGCTATAAAAATTGCTTTTACAAAATGGTATTTTTAAAAAGCACTCAAAATTGACCACGCAAAAAAATCAGTGAGGTGATTGTAACATAGGAAGTTAATGATTGTTCACCTAAAATGGAACCATGTGAACTGATAAATGTGTATTGAAAATACATTGAAGTCCAAATTTTTAATACTTATACCTGAAGGAACAGCAAAGGGCATAAAACAGGACCTTGCAGTTTTAAGAAATCCTTAAATAAGCACTGTGTGGTGTGTTATCTCAGTTTCACCATGAAATGTGAAGAATGCAGCTTCTCTTCTCAGCCCAGCCTCTTGGCAGATAGGTGTCAAAAGGCAATTTTCTTCTGTGGGCATCAGAAGGTTGAATGATTCGTCATGTAAAATGTACCAGGACTACAAAGACAAAAAAGCATGGCTGATTAAAGGGAAGTTTTGCATTTAAATTTGAACTTGCTGGTTTGTCAGTGTAGATTTTTGATGTGAATACTTGCACTGGTTCTGTTCATGTCTTTTTACTGGTTTGTCAGTGTAGATTTTTGATGTGATACTTGCACTGGTTCTGTTCATGTCTTTTTAGGTGAGATCAGAATCACTGAAACTCTGGGAGAAAAGCTAAGCTACATTATCTAATTCAGAGCTATATATATGCTGCATGATACCAGTGAGGTAACTCCTTTCCTGTCAAGTCATACTGCAGTGGTACCTTGTTTATGTTTAATTTTCTGCTTCTCATTAACAGAAAATGGTGAAAATAATCAGCTGTTCAGAGGACAGGAGCAAAATTACTAAAAACAGTTGAAAATTTTTCAAGCAAACAGGTTTAGTGTTGGAAATTGCTGATTAAGTAAAATGAAAGCATTTCACATATGAACACATTCTGTTTAAAATTTCAAGGAAAGAATTTGAACCTTTTTTTTTAATTTGACAAGCCAAAAGCATCTCATTCCAATTATAATTTTATATGTTGCATATGATGTTAAGTTGATACAAAGCAGTTTCAAAGGCAATTTCAGTATTTTGTATTTAATTTATATATTTTTTTTCATTCTAAAGCAGATTTGAATGTTTTGGCACCTTCCAGAGTGGATGGAATGTCTATTCTGAAGTCAGTACTGCCCAAGGTTGGTCAGTATCTTACACAGATATGAAGTCAGCACCCTACATAGTTGGGTGGAGTAGTTCAATAACAGGAGTTAAGAAAAAATAGAGAAACAAATATTCACACTGAAGCTGCACAGCCTGTCTGTTTTAACCTTGGTCAGATTTTAATGGATGGCTGCTTCAGTGTGCTCACCTGTAGCTGAATCTGAACCAGGGGGCTCTTAGAAATGTTAAAAATCCTAGCATGGGACCTTGGGACTCTGTCATTACTGGACTTCCCCACATTATGGAAGCTTCCAAGTTTTGATTGGCTGTCACTGATATGGAAATTTGAGAAAAGATTCAAAGAGCATTCAAAATAGACAGGATTGATCCAAACACAGGGAAAAGAACTTGGCAAAAAAGAAAGTGACAACATTATGACACCCAGCTGTTGAGGACCAGATAGTATGATGGTGGTTTCATTATACCTATATACAGTAACCTAGAGGACATAATCCTATTGTTATAAAAGAAGTGCTACATTACCTGATAGGACTTCTGGTTTCCATTAACTGAGATCCATCCATCGTCAGCCCTCTTCAGAGTGACAGGTGTTGAAATAGGAAGGGAAAAGCAGCAGTGGTTACTTGGTTCTTCCTAATGGGCACTAATTAAGAGGAATTATGGCTCTGTATCTGCCTGTGTCATTGTTTGGGGTCTAAACTGCTAGGAATAAAACTGTGTGTCCCAGTTCATTCTCTGGTCTGCTCCTGGCAGAGTGCTGAAATGCCCCTACAGAGATCGGACTGTCATGCTACTAGCTGCATTTGTGATTGTAGCAGTGCCCATAAGGAAAAGCACTGAGGCAGTAATTTGTTACACAGGTCACTTGAATAACCTTAATAAGAAGTTTCTAGCACATGATTAAGAAAGAGGAAAGTAGCAGTACAATCGCTTCTTTATATTCAACAGATGTCTCCCAAGCTAAGTAGTAAATTCTTAAAACCTACATCATTACTTAATCTTTCCTGGGGTAACACCCTCTGCTATCTCAGAATACTTATGATTATTACTATTGCATCTATGCATAGATCAAGGATTCATTGTGTCAGTACAGAGCAAGAGGGACCACCTGATGGTAAGAGGTTCAACTAAAGTGGAAAGACTGATGAAGGGAAGCACTGCAGTACTCTTGAGTCACATAGAATCTCACTGGCCTTTGCTTCACAGGCCTTACTTGGAAGTACAGCTTTTACTTTGCCCCGCTTTCAAATTCTTAAAAAATCCTTTTAGAAGAAATTAGGCAGAGGTTAATAGTAGCTTTGCTTTGAAATCTGCTTATGCTTTGCATAACATAAAAGCCTGCCTGTCTAGGCTAGATGTCTGCTTTGTTCTGTGCCACCTTGTATGAGCACAACAAGTTAAGGTTCTGTTTTAAACAGCGGAAGGTCAACTGAACTCCAGTTAATCCATTTCTTTCAATTCACAGAAAGGGGGGAAAAGAAATCAGTGCAGAATAGAATAATACTCACATGATGAACGTCTCACATAATTTCAGAGTTCAAACAGAGGTAAGTTTAGCCTGTTCATCCACTGTCTCTACTTTGGGGTTAAGTAAAACTTCTTCCTATTCCAAAGAAGAGAGTTCACCTCATTGGGAACACTACTGTGGCCAGCAGTCAGCGTCTGGCAGATCTAGCAGCTACAAGGAACACTTCAACCTCTTCAGCTGGGTGCAGCTAGCTATAACCATCTGTATAGATGATTCCCGAGTGTTGGGTTCTTTTCCTCCACAGCCCTTCTTTCAGCAGCTGGGGAAACTTCCATGGATTTGAAACCTGCATTGTAGCTGAGAATTAGTCAGCCTGGGTTTTGCCAGCATGCGGTTCTGCTGACCACGCTTGCCTGCTGCTCTGAGGCTGCCTGCTACTGAGGTAAAACATCCTGTTCCTCTGAGATCGAATGGGGTACCAAGCAAACATGGCCATAGAGGTTTTGCTGACACAACTACCTCTTTCCGAGCTCACCTGGGTCCCTTGGCACAGCACCACATCATGTATGTATGTGTTTGCTGCCCAAAATGTATTAGCTTGCACAGCTGCCAAAGTGCATGACGTAGTCATACCTAGCTAGCTCCCTGCTTTCACTTCTAGTTCACTTTCATTGTTGTTGCTTTAGAGATTTGTCTCTGCTCTTAGAGGAGTATCTGCAGCTTTGTTTTCTGCAGAGAAAACGCTAGTTTGAATTCTTCTCACTCAAGAAAAACCTAAAGCATCACTTGAGTTGATGCCTTTCTACCCTGAATTCAATAAACTTCAGGTGAGGTCCTTAATCTCCTTGTGTTGTGTTTGGGGTTTTTTTCTGCTTTAACCACACTGATATAACTTCCTTTGTAATAGTTCTTGGCCTTCGGTAGCACTTGGGAAAAAATCCAGTTTAATACTGTACATGGCTGTCATTAATGTGACAATGACTCTGTCCTCCATATCACTGAGGAAGCTGAGAAAAATGCCTGGAGACATCCCTCTCTTTTAATCTTTCAAATTCAGATTGATTCTTACTGTTTCCAGTATTTAGGGAGATCTTAGTTTGCATGACCTGGCTCATATCTGAGATGATTTGAATCAGTTTTGAGAGGAAGCTGTGTATAAATTATCTTCTGTAATCTAACCCTATGTCAGATGCTTTCTCCTCATTTGCTGGCGGTATGTCTAAAATGAAACAACAGTAATACCAGCAACATAAATTAACCAAAGATTTGTGCTTTAGAGACTTAAGCAGTAGATTACTCTTTACTTCTCTTACCCTCTGTATGGCTATAGACTTCGTTTTTGCCTCTCAGAATTTGCTTCTTTTTGTTTTATTGGCAATAGATGTTGTCATTACTGCCACAGAGCAGAGCTCAGCAATTTTTCAAGGATGCTTTGCTATACTGCATTTTCTGTCCCAAGATGGAAGTCAAATGTCTTGGCAGAAATTTAGCAGAACCCAAGAGACACTTCCTCATGAAGAAATATGATGCAGCCAGGCAATTTAGCAAAGATGGTAGCCTAGCTCTGGCTGAGTTCAGTGCTCAGTGGGCACCAGGAGCCACTGCATTTCATTGAGGTTTCCATAGGTGCTGTAGTTCCTAGTTCCTTGCACATGATTCAGCATGTGTCTGTATGAGATGTCTGGTGTCTAAGTGTGGTGGGACAGCCATGGCTGGCAGTCAAACTAACTCCTGCCAGCTGCTCCCTCACCCCTCCTGCTCAACAGGAGGAGGGAGGGGAGAGAATAGGAAGAACAGGAATGAGAAAGCTTGTGTGTTGAGACAAGATCACTTGTAGTTGTCATCACGGATAAAATAGGCTAGACCTGCAGAAAATTAATGTATTGGCAATTACCGTGTGTGTGTTTACTTACTGATTTGGGTATTGGAAAGCAAAAAAGGAAACACTAAAACACTTAGAGAAAACACTTTTCCTTCCTCTTTTCCCAGGCTTAACTTTACTCCTTTCCTCCCAACTCCTCTCTCCCCTGCCTTGTTATCACCACATGTTATGTACGATTGGTCCCTTCAGCAAGGCAATGGGGAGTGGGCTTATGATCAGTACCTCATGGTTCCTCTCTGCTGCTCCCTTGTTGTCATGCTCTTCTGCTCTGGTGCAGGTCCTCCCCATGCTTGCCATGAATTTTACTTCCCCAGATCATCATCTAATGCTGTATTCCAATACTCCAAACCCCCACAGAAGTGGTATCCTAGCAGAGGTGCCACTGCACCCTGTGCTGGGTGCCATGCAGAGCAGTAGTGTCAGGAGGAGACCTGGGGATGCCCAGTGTCTGGGGAGAATGCAATGGCCTTTGTCTCAGTGACCATGATTGAGTGCAAAGGTGCTCAGCACTTTCCAGGATTAGGCTATCAATAATAAACCATTTTAAATATCTCAAAAGCAGTGCTGTGATGACAACCCAGGTGATTAATTGCATTACTTTTAATAGACCCTTCAAATAGTGCCAAGTCAGTGACATCTGCTGCAGCGTGGAAATACCTCCAGGGAAGAACATTTTCAATATGGTGATACCTCAAATGGCAGGCCATAGATAGATAGGCTGAAAATGGCCATGCAGGAGATACAATGTTTTAAATGACTGTTTAGTTCTCCTGCTTACTGCTCAGCTGAAAAAAATAATATAAAATAAAAGACCATTCACCCATTTACTGGTAGATTATTTAATTAGAACCTACTTCTAAAAGCACAAAACCTGTCTGCATAAGATGCATTCTGCACTTCTTGGAGAGGGTAGTGTTTAGTGTTCTCCTGCACCTTATTTCTGTTTGGTATCAGCATTACTACTGCTCATTTAAGCATGGTTATTTTTGATACACAATGGTGAATGAAATCAGGGGAGGTCTCATCCTCAAGTTAAGCAAACAGGCTTGCCCCAGAGTAATTAAGAGCACTGATTAACAGCCTCAGGGTATGGGGATCTGGAGTTTCAATACAAACACAAAGTTACTTGCTGCTCTGGTTCTTTTGGGGAAAAATGCAGATGTTACTAAAACAGGGTTTGTTTATTGACTTCTAATTGCTGTGTTCATAAAATAGCCTTGTTTATTAACTAGTCATCTTTAGCTGCACGGTGTTCCCTGAAATATTTTGTGCAGAATTCATGAATCAAAGATGGATAAACTGAATACCTGGGAATTCATTTCAGCAGATATTACCTCACATTCTCGCTTACTATTCATCTCTGAAGAGGGATAGATTTTGGCTGACAGCTGCAACCCTGCATCCATATATTCAAAGGAAATGAAACCTACTTTAAAAGGGTGTTTACTATTATATTTTCATGCTTGTGTCAAGTCTTGGATTTTGGTTTGGAGGCCAGGCTTGTTCTTGTTTTAGTGCTTGTACCTTACCCACTCTTATTCAGTGGAGTTACTGTGGAAATAAATAGTGACCTAACTTTATGATCCTGCTCTAGTGAATCTTAGGACTAGCAGAAGTGCAGCTTCCTAGGGTCTCTCTTTAAGCCTTTATGACTCTCTGCACCAAGAACTCCGTGCTGCAATGGCAGTGCAGAGCTGGTGGAGTTGGTTTCATGTCTCCAAATAGAAGAATTCTGTGTCTGGGGGTTTTCCTGGAATCAGTCTGCAGCCCCTTCACTCTGTGCACGTAGCAATGATGAATCACAGATCCTACGGTGTTTCAGAAATGGAGAGAGGGACAGTGTGCCATGCCAGATGGAATGTTCTTATTGTTAAAAAAATGTCACCACATAGAAAATAATGGAAAAGTTGCCTAAAAGCAGCTTGGGAGCAGGAGAGGATTGTTCAGTTTGTTATCTCTGTGGCATGGAAATAGAGAGCTGGCAATGGTGCTTCAGTGACTGGAAATCTCCAAAGTCATTTCCAAGATTTGCTGATCTTACATGGAAACTGGGAAAATAATTTTACAAACAAGTACTTCCCAGTTAATTCCTGTTCTCTGTATGCTGTTTCCTCAGTAAGTGACTCTCTTATGGCCAAAATTTGCTTATTTGGCAGCACTCCTAGTGCAATCTTCCTTTACACAGTATGTGCCTAAATTTCAGAGATTTCCTAAGGACCCATGATTTCCTTTGGCATTAGCTAAACCTGCTGGAGTTCAATATATGAAAAAGGAGACTGGCTATGTTCCTTTAAAGTAGCATGTGGAAAACTCAGCCTCTGGCATTTAAATCCAGAGCCAAAGCTAGGTCGTATCAGCTCTGATGCAGTTAAGCATTTAGGTAGGTGAGTGGATGATGATTCCTAGGGGCTGTCCTCGTGTTTGAAGTTAAACACCTTTATCTGCTTTGCTGAGCTGCAGCCAGTGTCCCACAAACCTGGGTGAAATGAGCACTTCAGTGCTCAACCTTCATTCTCTTTACTCTAAATGAGGGGAGCAGACATGAACTGGCATGGGAAATGGGCTTGCTAGGATACAGGATATCTATAGGGGTTAGGGCTGAAGATGTGAGTGAGAGCTCTGTTAATGAAACAAGGCCATTGAAAAAGGGCCTTCAAGTCCTCGGCTAGACTTGTAGGTAGAAAGTCTGGAGAGAGACACCAGGGAATGGCATGGAGTTGGGGGATACTTTAGATAGCTTTAGAGATGATGGCTTCTGGGGTCTGCTATGGGTGGGGTTTGCACAGTGCTGGTTTTCTTGCCAAAAAGGAGGAAAAGGGGTAAAGGAAGGAAAACTGAAGTTTGAAATTTAAGACTGGCTCAGTTGTTTTTTTTTTTCTTGCTTGGACTTTGGCTCTGGAAGCTGTAGATCAACATTAAGTCAGCTCAGCTGGGTCATGACCTTGTGATGAAAGAATCTGATATGAATGAGTCTATGGCTAAATGAAATAACCTCCTGCTTGAGGAAAACTTGTCTCTATTTGGTATAGTAGTAGTAGGCTATGTTTTACTAAGTCCAGTAGATGTAGTCACACGGCTCTGCACTTCCTGCCATGTGAGCAATCCTATCATGTAGCATATCCAGAGTTATTACAAGCTAAGTGGGGGGAAAGAAAAGAAGTACTTTTATGAGGTGGTGTGGATATGGCTTTTAAAAAAATGTGAGCCACACAGAAATGCTGATCCCCTGCTGAGGTGTTTTGCGTGTTGCAAATCACAACTAGATTTTCAAAACCAGGAGAAGGAAGAGCAGCAGCAGGACACTTGCAAGAAGGGCTGTGTGAGACACTGAGTGTTAGTGTTGCTTGAGATGATGGGATGAATTCAGTAGGTATTATAAAAATAAAAAGAGATAATTAAACCCCCTTTTTCATGAACTTGCACCTGATACTAATTTCATCATGTGAGCCTAGCACTTCTTGCATGTTGTTGCTGAAAAGCTGCAATTGTCCTTACAACAGAATATCAGGTGAGGAAGAACAAAAGAGAGCTGCTCTGCAGCAGCCTTGGTGCACCTGTCAGAGGTGAGCAAGGATTACAGTATGACAGCAAATCCCACAGAGTACTCTCTGGACTGGTAAGAGGACTGTCTTCTCTTTGCCTTCTGACTGCCTACCAGGCTAACTGAATATGCTTAAAGATTTTGGTGCTGGTCACTAGTTTGTTGAACCATGTAACTACTTTCCCATCTTGGTTGTAGAAGACTGGAAGATACAGAGCACTTGTGTGAGCTGCAGGCATATTTCAATTAATGTTTCCATTTATTTTCACTTTGGCAGCTGTGGGCCTATGGGCTGTTCTGTAACTTTAAACCCCACTATTAAAATCTTTCCTGAAAAACAAAATAATCACCAAGTATAAAGTAAATTTTCCAAAACTGCACATCTTGTTTTTTGTAAGGGGTTATTTTTGTGCCTGTTGGAATCTATAAAAAAGTTTAATCTGACTTTGGTGACTACTGATGAGCTGAAGTAGGCTGCTTCATGGAAAACCTGGAGGAGAATGGTGATGATGCTATATTAAGACTGAACAAAGGCCATTACTCTCACTAGCATCGGTAAAGAGAAAAAGATTTAAAGTTTGGCAGGAAAGACAGGCCCTAGAGCAGAGAGAAGTATGAGAACGAGTCAGAGCTTCCAGCAGGACCTGACTCTGGCTGGAGTTTTCATCTTTGTGCACAAATACAGCATACAGACAAACTAGTGAAATGAAGACTTTGATGCAAAGTAATGGAAGTGGGTGAATTTGTTATGTATGATGGCTTAATTTTTCAATCTGCAGCATAAAATGTGATCAACGTCCAAAGAAACGCAGTCATCCTTGTTTCAGTACTAAGTGCTCTGTGGGAGTTACAGCACTGATTAAGTTGTAGCCTGTGAATTTCAAGGGCCCCCTTTTTGAGTGTGACAGTGAGAGCTGTTGATAACAAGGTTAAACTTCACAGCGAAACTGGGTGATTCAAGGAAGCTGAATGACAGTGCTGATTTCTGCACCGTGATCTGTGCCCTGCTCAAAGTTCAGCTGGAATAGGCTGACCTGGGAGAAGAGCAGCAAGTGAAAGGCAGTTTTTCCTTGCTCTGATATAGAGTAAGGAAAGCAAACTTTGCCCTCTTCACTTCATTTTTTCCACATTGGCCCTGCTTTGGCAAAGCAAGTAAACAGAAATCTAGTACTTGTTATTGGTAACATGCAGTTTTGTTGATGGTTTTTGCTGATGTGAACTGTGTCTGCAGTGAGCTCCAAATCTTTTGAGAGCCACAGGGAAGTCAGAAAGCTCTGCACAAGAGTGGAAGTATCCTATGCAGAGATCTATGTCACTGTAGGTCTTTAGACACTGCATGACATGAGGATTATTTGCTGCACATCAAGCAGTTTTGTGTTTGAACATGTTTCAATAATATGACAAAGAGTTGGAAAAAAATTGCTCCCAACTTTATTTGAAGAGGTAATTGCTACAAAGAAAAGAATGGGACTACTGCTTCTCTTGTGTGTTAACTACTTAGTTGGCATATCTCCAACATCAGCTGATGCAGAGATAAATTTTTGGAGAAAGCCGTAAGTAATGCAAATCATATACTTGGCTATACACTCCCACTCCACTCAAATTCCTTTCTGAAGTGATGAACATACAAGGAACTTGAATACACTGTGGAGGAATAAATGCTACAATGATTTAAAAGGGGGAAGAAAACCCACGAAGCATGCTGAGCTGCTATTTTCCAACTTGTGAGTTGGATTTTTCTTTTTTCCTGAAGCTGTTGCATTTGCTTCCCCTCTTTCATTCCTTTCTTTGCCTGTTGAAGGATGAAATGAGCCCTGCTGAAAACAGAAGTCTATGGCTTTAAGTCCTCTTCTGTGGATTGAAGTGGGTCTTAATTTCTGCTTAGACTGTATCAACCATCTCCCAAGCGCGTTTCATTCATTAAAAAATATACAGTTTTATTTCTCCATTTGATGCATATTAAGTTTGGGTAACATTCAGTCCCAAACACTGTTTAGCTCCATGAAGAAAAGTTTTGTTTTTCATTAAAATCCACAACTTAATCAGTGTTTGTGGATACATTATCTTATCTTTTATTTCCTTTTCTGCTCCATTTTAATCCACCCATATTAGATGCATGATTTTGCCATTTCCCTTGTTAAGTTCTTGTTTTTCTACCAAGCACTGTGGTGGTTGCATGTGACATAGCAGGATGGAGTTGCCAGGCACACTCTCATGGGCAAAAACACCCAATTCCCTGCCTTTCTGTTAACCAGTGTGATGCCTTTCAGACAGATCTTTAAGTATTTTTTCTAAATTTTTTGCTGAATAACATTTATAGGCAGTGAAGAAAGTCCTTGTTCATACCAGGATCAATTCTGAGAGGGAAAATTCCAGGTAGGCATGGGGGGGGGGGTGCTGTCTGACATCAGTGGTCTGAGGACACTGCTCAAAAACACACAACCCCACACCAATACCCCAGATACTGTTTCAGCTTCTTCCTAATTGTCTAGTCCAGAAGCCACTTCCCACATCTCAATGTCAAGAAGTGGAATGCAGTTTGCAGCCAAGTCCCGAACTAAAAGAAACCAAAGGGTCTTTTGTGCAGGAAAGCTGAAATGCTGCGTGTTTCCTTCCCTAAGTATAAATAATTATCTCTGTGACCCCGATTGCATGATCCTTCAAGAGATATAAACAGAACTTCCCAACAGAAGTGACGAGATGCTAACTTTCTGGGGAGTGCAGGTATGCAGGCCTCTAAGACCATCTGGAGGGGCACTTGAGTAGCACAGATAGAAAATGGCTTTCACAATTCATGTTAGGAGCCTTTTCATCTGTAGAAGCTCGATTTGTTCTGAAGCAAGTTTTGAAACATTATTACAGTAAACGTAGGGCTTTAATAGTGGTGCTGAGCTGATAATCCTGGAAACCAAAGCTCTCAGCTTCCCCAAAAAACCTGACACTGGGCAAGCAGCCGAAGTAGATGCTTCCCCACCCCGGCCCCCTCCCAGGAGGGGAGAGTGTGGCTGTGTCCCTATTCCCAGCGGGTACGTTGCCTGCAGATCTGCTAGTAATAGAGTATTGACTCACTGCCGCTCGAAATATCTCACATGCTGATGTTGCCCAGAACCCAAAGTGTATTACCTCTACATTAATTGAAATGTAGCTTTCAGCAGCCCTCATAAATGTGCTCAACTGTAGTGTGAAAGCATTTGTTTCCAGCAGAGATCCTGTTAACTAGTGAGATTCAGGAGCAGCGTCTGACCTTTGATCATTGGCTTTCAGCTTGGCTCGCTGCCTTGCCTGGGAGGAGGAGGGGAAGTTCTTCCTTATAAAAGCCAACTTCATATCAGCGTCTCCTGTTAACATCTAGTCTGTTTAGCTAAAAACACACAGCTTTCAAGCTTCCTTTATACTGAATTGCTTGCCTCCTTTTCCCAATGATACCTGTAGCTCAGAAGTTATGCCTTCTATTTACTCTGTATGTGACTTCCATTTTGATGGGTATTGCAGCTGCTGCGTTTCCAAGTTTGCCTGTCTCCTAGCTTTCTCCTCATTTCACCTCAAAAACTGCCTTGAAATTTTCCTCAAGGCTGCCAAAGTCAACTTCACCTCCTCCTTGGAAGCTCCTTAGCTCCACTGTTCAGGAACAAAACCTCTTCCTGGATGCTGCCCAAGTGCTGCTCCAGTGTACTCCCCTGAGCGCTGGAAAGGTAAGAGTGAGCAGCCCTGCAAACTGCTGTGAGCTTTTGCAGTCATCAGACTTCTGAGACAACCAGGGCTCTCATGCTTGCAACTCCTTCAGGATTCATACCTGTTCATCCTACCCCCAGTGCTTTCTCTGACCATTTTTCATGGCAGGAGGGTCAACTGACAGCTGTTCAAATCTAGATTTTAGATTGTCATCTGCTATATGACCTAGTTCAACCCATGACTTTGGAGTAATTTATGCAATATGAGCTTGACTCCATGCTTTTCTCTGAAATTCCTCAGATTTACCCTGGTAATACAAAACCCCTTTATCCCACATCACTATTATTACTCATTATTAGGGAACAATAGCAGATAAATATCTTTGGCTTCCACCAAAACGAAAACATTCACACCTGGTAAGGCAAGCTTAAAAAACGAAATCAAAATGAAAACATTAACACCTGGTAAGGCAAGCTTAAAAAACGAAATGCATAAAAGGGAGTGAAGAGGTCACAATATTTAAAAGAAATGTAAAATAGACACACTAAACAAACTCGGCTCAGGATGGAAGCTAAATCTGCAATGACAGTTGCCCACTTTGAACTGTGTTTTTTTATGGTGCACTGCACCATTACACTGTAGGTTAAATACCACAATGTAAGGTCAATGGCCCATTCAGGCGTGTGCTAATTTCACACTAAGCCATCGTTAATAGGCAAGATTTAATGGAAATTACTCTTGTTGGTATCTAGTCTCCTAAACAAATTTTATATTGTTTTGATCTGCCTTGTTAGAGGATCAGTTCCTTGTTTCTGGAAATTTTCTAGATGGAAAATTAGTCTCCTCTTTAAATACTAAGCGAGATGTGTGCTGTTCCTTCTGTTGGTGTTCTTCTCCTCTGCTTTAATTTCATGTTTTCTGGTGTTTGACAAGGTCCATACAAGTGATGTGCAGAAAAGGGAGAAGGAGTGAATCTGTGAGCGGATTGAACTCAGTTCTGGGACAAGTTTAGAAGCATAACCGTCTTCCATTTTTTTTGCAAAAAATTGTTGCTACCACCCTTCATGGTATATTTTGAATCTGCTTTGTTGTAACAGGTCACAAGTCACTTTGCATTTTGCCCAAGCCACGAACTCTTTGGAAATCCATATTGGTGTTTTCAATCAATTCATCAAATCCCATGGTTTCCTAGAGAGCACCAAATTTTGATCTGGTGTGAACTGATACAATTCTATTTGCTTTAGCCTGACTGTTCATTAGGAAACATTAAGGTGAGCACCATTCATCATATGCCTGTTATTAACTTCTGGAGATTTTATGTGCTTCAACAATAGCAACCAAACTGTGAAGCCAGGAGGGCTTAATACTCAAAAAGTAATAATTCAGTGTGCCTGTGAGAATCTGGACATCTTATTTGTGTATTCTGGTGAATCCACATTTTAAAATTGGTCTCACACTAACATCATCAAGTTCCTTTATTGGGCCAAATCCCAGCCATATGCAATCCTTGCCTAAGTTGAATTTCTGAGTGGAGGCTGGGATTTGGCCTGGGCTTTGATGGCTTAAGTTATGGTGAGGCTCTGGACTGAGGACCTCTTATTTTTCAGTAGGTAAGCACATTTTGAAGGTCTGCAGCAAGAGAGCATTTAATAGGCCTGTGCTGGGATGAGCACCAACAGATTGTAAATTGCAACGTGCAGTGTAATTGAATCTGGTCTCTGGCTTTTACAGACTGTGGTAATTGGAAATTGCCTTTCTTTTAAATATATGCCATTCCTAGGATGACTCCTTCTTGAAACTGTGATCTGATAATTTTTAAAGACACAATAATGTGCAGTATGAAGTGGTACACAGTCCCCTTGGTACTGGTGGAGAATGAAAAAGTGGAGACTTCGAGATACTTCCTGCTGTGTCATTGGTATTAAACTAAGTCCTGCACAGTAATTAACAGCTTAGCAAATATGAATTCAGTCCTTGAATAGCCACGGCCTGGAGCCCAAATATCAGTGCTGTGTTCCAGGTCAAAACAGATGACCTACAGAAGGGCTGAGTGGAAGCAGTCCCGGTTTGCACTTGGCAGCAGGATGGTGGGCGCTGCTGCAAGTGCCGCCCTGCCCAGCCCTGCCAAGGTGCCTCCCACCAGGTCCACACTGTCCTGCCTAGTGGCTAAGCAGTTCTATGTGTAATGCCAGGGCTCTAAAATTGTTCTTCAGCTGTGGAAATACATGGATTTCCCTATTTTTTTTTTTGTTTGTATATGTCTAGGAGATGTAAAGGCAAGGTTTGAGGTTAAGGAAACAAAGTAAACCAGTTGAAGTCTAGACCTAAGCGCTGTTTTCTATGATGTTGTAGACTTGATATTTAAGACACACAGTCTATCTTCTTCTATGTCCCTTTTCTCTATATATATGTATTTTATTTTTTTTTACATGCAATGACAGACATTAGTTGCCAAGGTATTGATTAAAGGTTGTGCAGAAAGCCACAGATTTGAGGCCTGGGATCTTTAGTGGAGAGCCTATTTAGTTAATCAGAAAGAAGGCTAAGGGTTGATTTGCTTAGTATAGAGTACCCTTATGGTAAGACTGTACTTGTCACCAAAAAAAATGATCGAAGGGCTCAAGAGAATGTGTAGAGACTGGTGAATTATGCCTCAGCTATCTGGAACATAAGGCTAAACAGGCTCAAACTAGAAATTTAGCTTATACTTTGAAAGGGTGATATATTCTAAGAAAAAACTCCTAAGGAGTGATTGTTCATATCTTCTCTAATACAATAGTGAATAACTTTTCAGAAGACATGTTTTGGACCCATATTTACATAAATGGATAATTATTTCCTTGTATACAGGGTTACTGAGTTGAAATTAAAAGGGTGGTGATAAACTGGAGATTAGAAAGGGTGGTTGTAATGGTCCATTCTTGCCTTAAATTGTCTGACCCTATAACAGACCAATTTCTCACCTGCATGTGCCAGATGAGTGGATACTCAAAAAAACCCTCTAGCTCTAGGTCTAAGCCAACAGCCATGAATTCTAGAATATTCAGCATATGGCAGAGGGTAGGACCTTTCCCCACCTACCTAATTATTTCATAGGGAAAAGAAACATTCACAGTGGTCTTGGATGTTGCAACAGGTAGAAGTTGGCTATATCCTTGTCCTTAAAGCACTTGTTTTATTGGTCATCCTTTTTGATGAGAAGAAGACATACCACCACTTCTTCCATTGTTGTACGTAGAGAGTAACAGGAAGTATCCTGATGATAAAGTTCTTTGGAAGGTTTTATTGGAAAAGGCTGATCAGCATCTACTGTTCCAAAGGCTGAGTCTCTTTTGTAGATTCCAAGTAGTTCCAGTAGTAGCTGCCATCCACCTGCTCTGTCTGCCAGTCAAGATGATCATGTTCTCAGCTTTCAGTTTCATGGGCAGGGAGGCACATGAGAGTTTGGACTGTGAAGACAATTATTACCTGCAACTGAATGCTGCCAAGATGTGGTTACAAGTTGGGTTTCAGTTTCACATTTCTTATTTGCTGTAACTCTTTGGACTGGCTATGGCATTTTGCTCACTATTTTTCCTTCATGAAATCTATCTGCTGGTATCTTCTTACTTTAAAAACATATTCTGCATGCAAGTTCCCCAAATAGCCAATGTTTCCCCATCTCCCACCTTTTTAAGTAAATACAGCTTGAGTAGCCATGTGTGCTGAGCAGTGGTGTTGGGAAGAATGGAAATGTATTGTTGTGATTACAGGAAGGGAGATGGATTAGGAACAGATTGCCCATTTTTTTCAGTTGGACTTTAGTGTGCAGACCTCTAGCAGTTGAGTGTCTTCAGTGAGGCACCTGAAATTAGACACCCCTTTTAATAATCACTGTATAAATAACATTAGTATGAGGGATTATAGGAAGAGCATTGAAGGAATTTAAGGGCACAGAGTTGATGGTTTTCCTTATGACACTGCTTTGAACCTGTGACCTAATGCCACTGTTTACCCTGCAGTATTACTTACTCTGCTGTGTGAAGGCAGTTGTCTGTTTTGGAAGAGGTAACAGTTTCACATATGTACCATACTTTGAGAATGATTGATTGGCTTCAAGGAATCAGAGTTTTAGTTACACCTAGGTAATTCTGCTAAGAAATATACTTAGCACCAACCTCTTTGAGGCTACTCAGAAATAGCTGCACACAAAATCTGAAGGATTCCCTATGCTCTTAACTCATTTTTTTCCTTGCTAATGTCGGTGCTGGGATCCTCTGTTCTCTGGCAAAGGTAGAAGTGGCATTGCTCCTCTTCACAGGACTTGACCTGCTGCCTGCACATTTCTACCTCCGAATTCACAGCCAGGCTTCACCCAGAAAGTACTGACATATTTTGTGTGTGTGTGTGTGTCTTGACAGTTCCCTCTGGCCATATAAATTGGATTCAATTTGAAACTGTTTTACTTAATAAATTTTTCTATCAGTGTTTAAGACTGTGCTGAATGCACTTGGATAGAGCAGTCCTTCAGGTAATTTTTGGTTAAGAACCTTGTACCTGGTCTGCTTAACCAAGTGTTCAATGAACATGTTTTCTGTGGTAGTACAGTGGTGTGATATTTCTACAGAAAGGCAGACTGCAAGCAGTTTGGACATGAGAAGTAGTTAGCAATGTGTGGAACACAAGTCAGGAGCTCTGCTGTGAATTCCTCTACAAATCTGTTACGTGATCCTGAGGAAGTAATGTTGCCTGTCCATTCCTG